>NC_069500.1:856178570-856497196 GCF_027579735.1 Bombina bombina
CTCTGGAAGATGTGCGGGATTAAACCCCTGCTCAGCGCCCCTTACCATCCCCAGTCATGTGGGCTGTGTAAGAGGTTTAACGGGACCCTAAAGCAACTGCTTCGGACGTTCTCGGCCATTCACAGGGACTGGGAAAAATTCCTGCCTCATCTCGTCTTTGCATATCGAGAGGTGCCTCAGGAATCCACAGGTTTTTCTCTGTTTGAACTACTGTATGGTTGAAAGGTTAGGGGCCCGCTAGATTTGGTATGAGCCCACTGGGAGGGAGCCACAGGGGGAGAAGAGCACTCTGTCGTGGGGTACGTACTCCAGCTCAGGGACCAGCTGCAGGACCTGGCAGCCCAGGTTCGTGAGAACCTTCAGGCCTCTCAGCACAAACAGAAGCGATGGTACGATTGCTATGCCCATACCCGAAACCTGATAGTGGGACAGAAGGTCCTTGCCCTAAAGCCTGTCAAAACAGACAAGCTACAGGCCTCTTGGCAAGGACCCTACCGGGTTGTGGAACAACTGAACACCACCACATACCTGGTAGCGAAGTGCTCAGATGAAAGGATCCGTCGGACCTTACTTGTGAACATGTTGAAGGCATACATAGAAAGAGCCAGAGATGTGGCCGCTATCTGTGCGCTGGCAGTGGAGGACTCTGAAAGTCTTCCAATGCCGGAGCTGCCCGGACCTACTGACGCCCCCCAGGGGGTGGATGACATCCCTAGATGACAGGTTAGAGCCTGGACTGAAAAGGCAGGTCCGGCGACTCCTAGAACAGAGAAGTTACATGTTCTCTACTGTCCCTGGGTTTACCACCACAGCCATCCACTGGGTGGAGACCCCAGGACAGACCCCCCTGCGACAGGCTGCCTACAGGGTCTCAGAGGCCATCAGGGAAAGTATGCACCGGGAGCTCCGGGGAATGTTGGACCTCAGTGTCACTGAACCATCTAACAGTCCCTGGGCCTCCCCGGTAGTGTTAGTAACAATGAAGGACGGAACTACCCTGTTCTGCATTGACTACCGTAGACTCAACGACAGAACCACCACTGACGCCTATCCCATGCCCTGAGTAGATGACCTGTTAGATCGAATCGCCCGGGGCCACTTCCTTACCACCCTCGACCTAGCAGGGGTTATTGGCAAATTCTCCTCGACCCTGAGTCCATCCCCAATTCTGCCTTCATCACTCCCTTCGGCTTTTACCAGTTTAAGGTCAAGCCATTTGGAATGAAGAACGCCCCCATCACTTTCCAAAGAATGGTAGACCGCCTGTTAGATGGCCTTCAGGACTACACCTGTGCATACCTGGATGACATCGCTATCTATAGTGAGACCTGGGAGGACCATCTGGTCCACCTAGGCTTCGTCTTAGATCGTCTTCGAGCCGCCGGACTAACCTTGAAGCCAGATAAGTGTACCATTGGGCACTCTGAGGTTCAATACTTGGGCCACCGAGTTGGCTGCCACCAAAGTCAAGGAAGTGGCCAACTGGCCCATCCCCAGGACCAAAACCCAAGTCCTTGCCTTTCTGGGTACTGCAGGCTACTACCGGAGGTTTGTCCCCCAATTACAGCACCCTCGCCAAACCCCTGACTGACCTGACCCGTAAACGACGTCCCCGATAGGTCCTGTTGTCCCCTGAGTGTGAGCAAGCCCTCCAGAGTAAGTCTGCCTTAATCTCTGCTCCAGTACTGGCCGCTCCTATCCCAGCCAAACGCTTTTCTGTCCACACAGATGCCTCCATGTTTGGGTTGGGGGCCATACTAAGTCAGGCAGATGAGGAAGGAAAGGACCGCCCCATTGCCTACCTCATTCGAAAACTGCTACCCCGGGAAGTAGGTTACGCGGCGGTCGAGAAAGAGTGTCTGGCGCTGGTATGAGCTTCGAAGAAGTTGCAGCCTTACCTATATGGAAGACCCTTCACCATCCTCACTGACCATAATCCCCTTGTATGGCTCAACCAAGTTTCCGGGGACAACGGGAGACTGTTGAGGTGGAGCCTAGCCCTGCAGCCATTTAACTTTGACATTCAGAACCGACCGGGAAAAAGCAATGGGAATGCTGATGGACTTTCCAGGCGGAATGAAGTGGCATAAATTCCACCGACATCCCCAGGCCGAACCTTATGTGTATCTAGCTGTGCCTGCCGAACTGGAGGGGGGGGAGATGTCACCCCTGTTCTTTCTAAGTTGTTTTGGGCTCCTCAGAGCAACCACAATCCCTGGAAGCTTTGGTTTGCTTTTCTTATGAAAAGCTGGTGTATGACCAGGAAAACCCTCTCAGGCTGTCCGGACTCCTGGAACTCCCAGTCGGCCACAGGACAGCAGGACACCCGCTAACTTTACCCCTGGTCGCTCCAGCAACCATGTGCCCCAGAGCTCCGCTCTTTTGGGGATTAGTAGCCCCTAGGGAGGACAAGAGGTGGGAGAATTACCGGAGGGGAACTGATTTATAAACCGGGGGTTTTGGACACCCCTACCACCATAACTTCAACGGGCTGTATCTCCGGTCCCCAATAACGAATCATGCCTGGGACATCTGGGGTCAGAGAGCTTTCAAATGACACCCTGGAAGTGCCGCCGCTCCCCCGGGATCACCCCAAAACCATCACCACTGTGTCCTGGGATTCTGTGGGGCTATAGTTGCTATGGAGGCGCCGGTCAGTCTGGAGGGGCGAGAATGGCAACAAGACAAAGGCAGTACTCGAAGCCGAACGGATGGAGGATGATTGGGCTAGCGAACAGGCTGGTGGGTTGGACAGCAACCAAAGCGGAGGACGGCCAAGTACAGCCTCCACTCAAGGGACTACACTGTCCGACATGCAGTGGCAGGTGGGAATGGCGGGAAAACTGTGGCATTGTCTCCCTGTTTTATCAAGATGTGTGTGCGCATAAAAGATGTGTGTTTGTCCCAATAAAGTCTGTTCTAATTTCACCTGAATGCTAGTCTGTCTAGTCATTTAGGTGGGCTCCTGCTAGAATCACTTTCCTGAGCTACATAGCCACTTGTTCCAGGCAACGGAAGGACCCCTTTGGCGGAGCTACCCAGTCGGGGTAACCGGGGATCCGTCACATTGGTTGGCAGCGGTGGGATGCTTCCGTCTACCTTGAACGTCCAAACCACCAACTGAAGATCTGTCCGGATGGAGCAGTACCATGGGCTCTGGAAGGAAGAATTGAGAATGTTGCTGCAGGCTAGAGGGAAAGTCGCTAGCAACAAGACAAATGCAGTACACGTAGCCGAACGGATGAAGGACGATTGGGCTAGCGAACAGGCTGGTGGGTTGGACAGTGACCAAAGCGGGGGATGGCCAAGTATAGCCTCCACTCAAGGGACTACAGTGTCCAACATGCAGTGGCAGGTGGGAATGGCGGGAAAACTGTGGCATTGTCTCCCTGTTTTATCAAGATGTGTGTGTGTATAAAAGATGTGTGTTTGTCCCAATAAAGTCTGTTCTATTTTCACCTGAATGCTAGTCTGTCTTGCCATTTAGGTGGGCTCCTGCTAGAATCACTTTCCTGGGCAACATAGCCACTTGTTCCAGGCAACAGAAGGATCCCTTTGGCAGAGTTACCCAGTCGGGGTAACCGGGGATCCGTCACAATATTCTTTGGTTTATAAATCCAAAGCAGCTCCGATTTCCCCCAGATAATTTTATAGCATGAAAAGGAACTGAAAACTTCAATAATCTGCAACAATTGGGGTATAGACTGTTTGGTATTACTCAGAAATAGTAAAATGTAATCTGCAAATAACAATGTCACTAGATTCTTGTCCCCTAACTTAATCCCATTTAGCTCTTTTCTGAGGATCTAGAGATAAATTGAAGAGCAACGGGGAAAGGGGGCAACCTTGACGAGTACCTCGTTGCTGAATAAATCTATCGGATATCTCACCATTAACAATAATGGTGGAAGATGGAGGCTGGTACATTACACATACAAATTGATAAAAACTACCTACAAGACCAAATCCTTCAAGTGCGCTAAATAAATTATCCCATACTATACAGTAGAATGCTTTCTCTGCTTCGACTGTAAGCAGGGCTAAATCTGCTCTGTTATGTGACTTTTTCCCTATTGATTTATTCCAAAAATAGTCAATGACCAGCATAGCTTTATGGAGATTTTTCACCGGGTTCCTTCCCAAGATAAAGCCCGCTTGATCTGAGTGTATTAATGGGTAGTGATGTCGCGAACCTTAAAATTTCAATTCACGAACGGCGGACTCGAACTTCCGCTACTGTTCGTGAACCGGTGAACCGTGCAAACCGCTATTGACTTCAATAGGCAGGCGAACTTTAAAACCCACAAGGACTCTTTCTGGCCACAATAGTGATGGAAAAGTAGTTTCAAGGGGACTAACACCTGGACTTTGGCATGCCGGAGGGGGTTCCATGGCAAAACTCCCACGGAAAATTACATAGTTGATGAAGAGTCTGGTTTTAACCCATAAAGTGCCTTAATCACCTAACATCAGGTATGATGTTGTATCGATCAGGTAGTGTAAGGGTTACGCCCGCTTCACAGTGACAGACCAAACTCCCTGTGTAACACACCGCAAACAACTGCAAACAGTAAATTTTCACAACCACGAGATAGATTTGATACATAGATTACATAGATCAATAGATGCAATATACATATGATAGATACAAATTACATAGATCAATAGATGCAATATACATTTGATAGATACGAATTACATAGATCAATAGATGCAATATACATTTGATAGATACGAATTACATAGATCAAAAGATGCAATATACATTTGATAGATACGAATTACATAGATCAATAGATGCAATTTATATTTGATAGATACGATTGATAGTTAGATAGATTTGATAGATAAATAGATAGATATATGATTTCCCTGACAGAGTATAACAATAAGACATGCGGTCTGGGACCTGTGGTGTGTTAAGTAGTACTATTCTTAGCAGTTTACTACCTGTTACTCCCCCTATCGGGGGAGGTCTATATGGCCTGCATTTTTGGAACAGGGAGATGGAAGAAGATGATTGGTCTGTCCTCCTACTTCAAATTTGGCCTAAACACAAGTGGCTGTCTCAAATCAGTCCGGCCATGAGATAGATAGATTTGATAGATAGATATACATAGATTGATAGATAGAATCGATAGACGATAAATAGATCGATTTGATAGATATATAATTACCCTGACAAAGCATAATAATAAAACATGCGGTCTGGGACCCATGGTAACTAGGTTGTGTTAAGTAGTACTGTTCTTAGCACTTTAATCCCTGTAACTCCCCCTATCGGGGAAGGTCTATATGGCCTGCCTGATTACCCTGAAAAAGTATAACAACAAGACATGCGGTCTGGGACCCATGGTAACTAGGTTGTGTTAAGTAGTACTGTTCTTAGCACTTTAATCCCTGTTAATCCCCCTATCTGGGGAGGTCTATATGGCCTGCATGATTACCCTGACAAAGTATAACAACAAGACATGCGGTCTGGGACCCATGGTAACTAGGTTGTGTTCAATTAGATTACTATAGTAGACTGATGTTTCACAGTCAAAAAAGTTTTTTTATTAAATATTGACACTACTGTTATAACAAATATGAGTGGTGGCACTAGTTGGCAAGTGGGACTGGCACACAAGCTGGCAGGCAGACAACTGCAATTCAATTGCACTTGCAGACTGATGATTCACAGTCAAAAAAGTGTTTATTTTAAATATTTAAAATACTGTTATAACAAATATGATTGGTGGCACTAGTTGGCAAGTGGGCCTGGCACACACGCTGGGAGGCAGGCAACTGCAATTAGATTACACTAGCTGACTGATGTTTCACAGTCAAAAAAGTTTTTCTTAAATATTTACTATACTGTTATAACAAATATGATTGGTGGCACTAGTTGGCAAGTGGGCCTGGCACACACGCTGGCAGGCAACTGCAATTCAATTGCACTAGCAGACTGATGATTCACAGTCAAAAAAGGTTTTATTTTAAATATTTACAATACTGTTATAACAAATATGATTGGTGGCACTAGTTGGCAAGTGGACCTGGCACACACGCTGGCAGGCAGGCAACTGCAATTCAATTGCACTAGCAGACTGATGATTCACAGTCAAAAAAGGTTTTATTTTAAAAATTTACAATACTGTTATATCAAATATGATTGGTGGCACTAGTTGGCAAGTGGGCCTGGCACACACGCTGGCAAGCAGGCAACTTCAATTAGATTACACTAGCAGACTGATGTTTCACAGTCAAAAATGTTTTTTTTTTTTTAATATTTACACTACTGTTATAACAAATATGATTGGTGGCACTAGTTCGCAAGTGGGCAGTTCGCGACATCACTATTAATGGGTTCAAATATTGCTTGAGTCTGTGTGAGATAATAGCGGTTAAAAGTTTGTAATCTTGATTTAATAAGGATATAGGTCTATATGAGGATAAAGCTTCTGGATCTTTATCCTTTTTAAGAATCAATGCCACATTGGACGCTGTGAAAAACTTTGTTTGCATTTGATTTTTGACATAATATTCATTAAAAAGTACCGCTAATGTGGGAATGATTTGGTCGTGCAGGAGTTTATAGAACTCAGCTGGGAAAGCGTCCTGACCTGGCGTCTTATTTAATTTAGCCTGTTTAATGGCTTCTGAGATCTCGCTTAATGAGATAGGTTCATTTAAATGAAGCAAATCCTGTGTGGCAATTTTAGGCAATTTTATACTTTGCCAGAATTCCCTTTTATTCTCAACATTGACTTCTCCTGCTGAATAGACTTCCTGGAAGTATTTAACAATTTCACGCCTTATCTCCGAAATATTAGTAATTCTTTTGTCGCTACTTTTAATTGTGGCTATAAAATTCTTCTGGGACCAGCCCTTAGATAGTTTGGCTAGAAATTTTGCGGATTTACCATAGTGCCATCTGAACCTAGCGTTTTGCATTTGATCTTCCATAATCACTCCTTGTTTCAGAAAGAAATCTCTCTATACTTGGGCAGTGGTATATTTACCCCAGGTAGTCTGGGTTGGATTGTTTAGATATTTCCTGTAGGAGTTCTTCACCCGATTAGCTATTTATCCCTCTCTAATTTTGTTCTTTTTCTTCCATTTACATAGGTAAGCTTTAATTTCGCCCCTCAGAACAGATTTCGCAGTTTCCCAAAAAACTTCTGGCTTATCTACATATGAGGCGTTAAACTCATAAAATTCTTTCCATCTATCTTGTAGCCAATTCTTACATTTAAGATTATTGGCTAAGAACTGAGGGAAGAAGAATCGCTACTTATTTTGGCCTTGCGAACAAATCGCATTAATCTCCAAAATAACAATTGCGTGATCGGAGATAATAATCTCCCCTATATCTGACTTAATCTCCAAACCCAGCATATTATTAGATATTAAGAGAAGTAATCAATTTGTGAAAAGGACTTAAACGTCTTGGATTCACATGTATACTCTTTGCTATCTGGGTGTTGTAGTCTCCAGATATCTTTTATTGATAATTTATAACAGAAATTCTTTAATACCTTAGCTTCCCTGTTATTCCTAGATCTTTGCACAGAGTAAGACCTATCTAAAGCAGGGGCAAACGCCATATTCAAATCTCCGGCCAAGACAATCAATATTCCTCCCAATAAATGGGAGTAACTTCAGACTTAACTTCTCCCAAAATCCTCTATCTAAGGAGTTTGGGCCATATATATTACACAAAATAAATTGACATTTGTTAATCATTATTTCTAATATTTGAAATCTTCCTTCTATGTCCAATTCCTGTGATATACTCTGGCAAGAGAGTTGTTTGTTGATCAATATGTATAAGGATTAACTATAGTGAAGAGTTGGAACACAACTGCAGTATTTAGAAATATTTGGAATCTCTCACTTAACTGATTCAAAGTCCTCTATGAGTGAAAAAGGAAATCTTCACAGTCAAAGTGATTATGCTCAGATTGTGTAAATGTAGTAATCAAACCACACAGAAGATTCTGTTGGAGAGTATAGACGTTCTTATCACAGTATTAGCCAAGTTTTACTAGCAGACTGAAAGTCTGTATTTGTAACAGTTCATAAGGGCACAACAAGTGGAAAAGAGCGGAGTTTGTGGAATACTGATAGGCACAGTTCATAAGTGGACAATAGCTACGGTATATTTGTAAGCAGAAAGAAACAAATCAGGATAGACCGTCGTTGGTATTATTTAGCTGTTTATCGGTACCTGTTTGTATCCAAGTGTGTGGGGTTATCGTCTTCTTCGTGAGCTGCGCACAGAGCTGTGGAACTGCAGCTGGAGATACCGGATGTGACGTTACGCTGCAGCGGAGTGGAACAGAGCTGACAGGCAGCGTTTGTTAACAGAAGGGAGAGAAAGCTGGTACAACAGTAAGTGAGATTATCTTCAAAGTAGTAGTTGCATGAAATTTACCCCACTGAGAAAGGCTTAGTAAACCTTGCGTGTTTGCCCAAGTAGTGGTTCTTAACTGAGTCTGGTGAACTGCAGAATTTGGTCTGGATGGCAGAGTATAAGATCTTGGTATCTGTGTAGAGCAATAAAAGAAGGCTTGTTATTCTAATAAGTAACACTTCAATACTAAGCACCGCTTGAATAGTGCACACGTGTCTTAAAGGAACCATATCCAATCAGGAGGAAGTGGGTGTAAATGGAAGGTGTAGTAAGTAGGAGAACCTGACAGTACCCCCTCAACAAGGGAGCTGTCCCACAGCGGCAGGACCTGGGCGATCAGGATGGCGTCGGTGAAACAAAGACAAGAGGCTCCCACGAATCCTCGTCACTGGAATAGTTCTTCCACCTAACTAGATACTGTAAAACACCATTAGAGTATCTGGAATCCAGGATGGAATCCACCTCATACTCATCGTCCGCTAGGGGAGCAGAAACGGGTGGTAGCAGGACTTGATCGTTCCTAGTGTGGACATAGGGTTTCAAAAGCGAAATGTGAAACGTTGGATGGATCTTGAGAGCAGGAGGGAGTTGCAACCTGACAGCATTGTCATTTATGACTTTCTGGACCGGAAAAGGCCCAATGAAGAGGCTGGCCATTTTTTTGAAGGTATTTGCAGTCTCAAGTTCTTAGTGGAGAGCCAAACAAGATCTCCTACTGTATATTGAGGGGGTTTCCTTCGCCTGAGATCGTAATAATGTTTCTGACCCTTCTGAGCTTCCAAAATGTTTTGTCGAATTGCATCAAAATTATGTTGCAGTGAATCATGTAACTCATCAAGTGAAGGGGAGTCCAGAGAGCGAAGAGATGATAAGTTGAAATCTGGGTGGTAGGCATAGTTTGCAAAAAATGGTGTCATTTTGATGGAAGACTGGATAGAGTTATTGTAAGCAAATTCGGCCATGGAGAGATACATAGCCCAGTCGGTCTGATGGTAGCAGCAATAACATCTCAGGTAATGTTCAAGCCACTGATTCAACCTTTCTGCTTGACCATTAGTTTGAGGGTGAAAAGCAGTGGTGTAGCGATGATCAATCTGGGTCAGTTCACAGAGTTTAGACCAAAACTTAGAGGTAAATTGTGATCCTCTATCTGTTGTTAACATGGGTGGTATACCATGTAGCTTAATGATGTGGTCGATGAAGAGGGTAGCTGTTTCAGAAGAGGTAGGTACTTTATGGAAAGGAACAAAATGGGCCATTTTTGTAAAAAGATCGATGACCACAAGAATAGTATTTTGAGAATTGGATGGCGGTAAATCGACAATAAAATCCATGCAGACGTGATGCCAAGGTTTGGTAGGTATTGGTAAGGGCATGAGTAAGCCAAAAGGTGGTTTACGTTCAGGTTTGCAAGTGGCAGAGGTTCTACACGTGGTGACATAATCATATACAGAGGCTTTCATCTTTGGCCACCAGAAGGTTCTACTAATTAATTCTAGAGTCCGACAAACCCCAGGGTGACCAGCTAATGGAGAGTCATGATAAGTCTGTATCAAGGGTGATCTCATCTCCGGAGGTAGAAAAATTCTCTTGCCGTGGTAGAAAATTCGAGCAGATTTCAATAGATTAGGTAGGGGTGGCGTTGTGAATTTTTTACAGTAATTTCGTAACTCTGTGAGGATGGAAGTTGTGAGACCAAGGAAACAGTCGGGGGAAACAATCTCCTTTCTTAAAGGGTAGTCATTCGGTTTTTCTGGTAACCGGGATAAGGCATCAGCTTTCGCGTTCTTGTGAGCAGGCCTATAAATGATCTTGAAGTTGAAACGGTCAAAATACAGGCTCCAACGGACCTGTCTAGCAGAAAGAGTTTTATTGGATTGAAGGTACTGAAGGTTTTTATGATCAGTGTAGATATTAATGGGTATATTGGTTCCCTCAAGGAGATGTCTCCAATGTTCCAGAGAGCGGCGAATAGCCAGGAGCTCCTTGTCCCCAATCCGCTGGGGACATAATTTTTGAAAAGAAAGATATAGGATGTAATGGTTCTGTGAGGGACTTTTGTTGTGAGAGTACAGCACCGATAGCAAAATCGGAGGAGTCCACTTCCAAGGTGTATTGGTAGAGAGGGTTAGGAAATTGCAAGATTGGAGCAGTAGTAAATCTGGTTTTAAGGTACTGGAAGGCTGTATCTGCATCAGGAGGCCAGGAGAAGATGGTTGTGGATCCAGTGAGGGCTGTTAAGGGTCTCACGATCTTAGAAAAGTCCTTAATAAACTTCCTATAGTAATTGGAGAAACCTAGGAAGCGTTGTAAATCCTTTCTAGTGGTGGGTGTTGGCCAGTGTAGAACTGCCTCCACCTTTTCTTTCTGCATTTGTATACCAGAGGGTGATATATCATAGCCAAGAAATGAAACCTGGTCAGTGTGGAAGTTACATTTTTCGAGTTTTGCGTACAGTTTGTGTGCTCTGAGTCTAGAAAGAACTAGACGCACATGTCTGATATGTTCTTGAGGAGATTTTGAGTATATGAGTATGTCGTCGAGGTATATTACTAGACATATGTCTAGCAAATCACGGAAGACATCATTGATAAAGAATTGAAAGGTGGCAGGGGCATTGCAGAGGCCGAACGGCATTACCAGATATTCAAAAAGACCGTATCTGGTCCTGAATGCCGTCAGCCACTCATGCCCCTGTTTAATCCTGATCTGTGGCATACTTCTCTGCCTTGTGTTCGCGTAAGCGACGATCAATCTGTATAGCTGTTTTCATGAAGAGATCAAGAGTTGCAGGCAATTCAATACGGGCAAATTCGTCTTTTAATTGTTCTGACAATCCCAAACGGAATTGGTTCCTGAGAGCAACGGGGTTCCAGAGAGAGTCAGTGGCAAATTGTTTAAAGTCTGAGATGTACTCTTCCACTGGTCTCTTACCCTGTTTGAGGTTCCTCAGGTTTGTTTCAGCAGTAAGCTGAATATCTGTGTCTTGGAACAACTCATCCATTGCAGAAATGAAATCTTCCAAGGAGCCTAATATAGGATCTTGCATTTCTAGAAATTTGTCAGCCCAGGTTCTGGGATCCCCCCTGAGGAAGGAGATAGTAGTCATTACTTTCACTCTCTCAGTGGGGTAAGTTTTAGGCCTCATAGTGAAAAGAAGGTAGCAGGCATTTTTAAATTGCCTGTAATGTTTACGATTGCCAGAAAATAAATCAGGCAAAGGAATCTGTGGTTCTATAACCCCTTCAGTCTGAGCAGCTTTTACAGCAATAGATTCTTTTATAATGTTTCTCAGAGATGCATTTTCAATTTGCAAATCGTGCAAACCCTGAGCTAATTGATCAACTTTTTGAGTTAAGTTGTAAACAATCTGGCGTAGGTCTGCTGGTTCCATATTGCTAAGGGCTTAGTATTATATAAGGATTAACTATTGTGAAGAGTTGGAACACAACTGCAGTATTTAGAAATATTTGGAATGTCTCACTTAACTGGTTCAAAGTCCTCTATGAGTGAAAAAGGAAATCTTCACAGTCAAAGTGATTATGCTCAGATTGTGTAAATGTAGTAATCAAACCACACAGAAGATTCTGTTGGAGAGTATAGACGTTCTTATCACAGTATTAGCCAAGTTTTACTAGCAGACTGAAAGTCTGTATTTGTAACAGTTCATAAGGGCACAACAAGTGGAAAAGAGCGGAGTTTGTGGAATACTGATAGGCACAGTTCATAAGTGGACAATAGCTACGGTATATTTGTAAGCAGAAAGAAACAAATCAGGATAGATAGTCGTTGGTATTATTTAGCTGTTTATCGGTACCTGTTTGTATCCAAGTGTGTGGGGTTAGCGTCTTCTTCGTGAGCTGCGCACAGAGCTGTGGAACTGCAGCTGGAGATACCGGATGTGACGTTACGCTGCAGCGGAGTGGAACAGAGCTGACAGGCAGCGTTTGTTAACAGAAGGGAGAGAAAGCTGGTACAACAGTAAGTGAGATTATCTTCAAAGTAGTAGTTGCATGAAATTTACCCCACTGAGAAAGGCTTAGTAAACCTTGCGTGTTTGCCCAAGTAGTGGTTCTTAACTGAGTCTGGTGAACTGCAGAATTTGATCTGGATGGCAGAGTATAAGATCTTGGTATCTGTGTAGAGCAATAAAAGGCGGCTTGTTATTCTAATAAGTAACACTTCAATACTAAGCACCGCTTGAATAGTGCACAGGTGTCTTAAAGGAACCATATCCAATCAGGAGGAAGTGGGTGTAAATGGAAGGTGTAGTAAGTAGGAGAACCTGACAATATGGCAACTCCTCTTTTCCTTTTATCATATGCTGTTGCAAAAATTTTGCCAACCCACTTAGATTTTAATTTTGGTAGTTCATGGGGTTTCAGATGTGTCTCTTGAATAAATGCAATATCAGGCTTATGTTTCCCTAACTCCTTTATAATAAGTTTCCTCTTAATTGGGGATGAGATGCCCCCAACATTCCAGGAGACTAATTTTAATTTGTCTGCCATTTAAAACAGGGACAAAATGGTCCCAAAAAGTAAGTAAAAATACAAATCCAAAGAAAAAAGAAAAGTAATAAAATAATGTTCACAGGGAAAAAGAGCGACGCCCCCCCCCCCCCAATACTCCCTGGAGCCGCTCAAATCTCAGGTATAGCCTAACCATCTGGGCCTTTGAATATAGTAATGTGTTTTAAAAATTCGGCTCTGTAGCTGTTAATCTGTTAAGTGTTTAGCACAGAATTCTTGAGCTTCCACCCTGTTATTTAGTATTACTAGATTGCCATCTTTTTCAAAAGTGATTTTAGCTGGATATAGCAATCTTGCATTGAAATTTGCCTTGATTAGTCTAGAGCAGAATGGTGACATCTCTCTCCATTAAGTCAACTTTTTTTTGACATTGAGAAAGATCTTTTTAAATTCTTTAGATCTCTCAAATTAAAATCCATGTTCTCTAATGATTGTTAGGTGGATAAATTTGTCAAACCTGTAGCCAATCCCAGTAAATTACATCTTAACCATTTGGGTTTGAAATCTAAAAGTAGAAGTTATGATCACAGTGTTGATATTTTCCCTAAATTGGTACTTGATGATGTTAAAAATTTACAAGATAAGGTTCACAGGAAGAAAAACATACATACAGATACTAACGTTAACAATGGGTGTTTTTTAATAATAAATCTATGAGAGCATTAAAATCCCTACAGAAAAACAAAAGCATTATTCTAAAATCTGCCGATAAGGGTGGAGCCACTGTCCTTTTAGATAAGGAATATTTACGCGAAATAATTACTATTATTATTACAACTTAGACGTATGGAAACATATTGGATTCACAAGTAACACACATTAACCCCTGAAGGTCTTAATGAGTGTGTGGATTTAGCAGCATTCAATTTATGATCACTGATCAATTTGAGTTATTAGATCCACTACATTTCATTCTTACTATCTCTATATATTTATAACATATACCACTCACATACACTTATTACTACTACTATCACTGGGTGACATGTGCAATGATAGAATGCACGTGCTGCTGAAAAAGTTTTCAATATAATCTCATATCTGAATTAGTCACCTAGTGGTGTAAATGGGCTAGGAATTACATGCTGCCTAAGAAGACTCTGACAATCATATTCCATGATTATAGTCACCTAGATATTAATTTGAATTAGGGTTCATTACTTCTTTGCTCACTACATATCTTAGTATACTACATATGTCCACTTCACATAGATCCTGTATATCATCTGATAACTTTTGTTCACTTGACATGTTGCACTATTTTTATCTCTAGTGGCTATTTTAGTATTTAAAATAAAGTTGATAAAGGCTAACCATACCAACCTATGAACTTTCACTATATAGCATAGTGTCACTAGTCACCAATTGTTTATTACTCATTTATTATTCATTATTTTTTTAAATAATTAAATTCCACACATATTGGAACACACTTTTTACATATTATACACCACTTTTATCTGATATAGTGCCTTTACACATTACACACCACTTTTATCTGATACAGTGCCTTTACAATTGGCACAATTTCGATATCTCACTAATAGCTTATTTTGGGCTAAACCGTTTGACTATCTTATAGTGGTCGACCTGGACAATATTAAGTGTTACAATTTCTGATATGCTGCTATCCTCAGTATGTCTTGTTGACGTTTTGGCAGTTCATTGTAGTTTAAAAGCTCCTCCCCCTTAGTTGATGCCGTTCTCGTCACTATGACAGACCCATAATGAGTGTCTCCATCTCCGACGATGATGCGTCAGCCAATCCTCTTAGTACACAGATCCATTACACCAACAGACTCTGCCTCGCTTAGCTCCATACACACTGACCACCATCGAGATGCTTACTGCACAAATTTTCCCTGCAATACATGTTTGTACATTCAAGGTGTGATATGCCGCTATTATTATTCCCCTACTTTTTTTTTTTTTTTTAAACTTTTTTTTTTTATTGAGGACATATTTTCAACATACAGCAGTTCACATACAAGGATAAAAGCAACGTCTATATTTAACATGGTATTAAAGATATTCAAATGTGCCGGTTTCTGCAACTGTAGGTAACAAGTGAGAACGTAAGCTTCTCCCTGTAAGGGGTCCTCGTTTTTACAGAGGTCACCTTTTGTACATAAAATGAACTCTCAAGGGTATACAATCATATAATATAATTCTACAAAGGTGTCATCCTTAGGGTAGCAAACCAGTCAGTGGGAGTGATAAGATAGCGTATTGTTAATCATTATATTACAGTACAAAACAAAGCAAACTCCTATCAGTGTGGGGGGCCTTCCGGCCCCTCTCCGCCTGCTATCTGCTAGTTAGGGCGTTGATCTACTGTCTTGGGTTCTAGGAAGATACAGGGGCAGGAGGACCAGAAAAAAAAAAAAAAAAAAAAAAAAAAGAAGAAAGGAGAAGGGGGGTTAGGGGTAGTGGCGGCAGATGGGAGTGTGCTCCTATCTCTCTCCCTACCCTCAAGCATTTAGGTTGAGGTTAGGCGATTCAGCATGGCCTCCCAGGGTTCCCAAATTAAGCAGTAATTGTTCAGTTGTCCTCGTTCCCTGGCAACATAATTTTCCATATTTTTAACATAATTCACATCATCAATTACACTCTGGAACCCGGGAGGCTGGCTCTTTATCCAGTTCCTAGCTACTAGTAATTTAGCAGAGACGAGAATACATATCAGAAGATTTTGCTTGGTTTTGGGGAGCTTGTCTACCTACATCTAGGTGTAATATAGCTAGAGCTGGGCTCAGAGATGGTGTCACTTCCAGGTCTACACAAATCCTTTCTACTTTCTGCCAATAGGTCAACAATTTAGGACAGGTCCACCAAAAAATGGATGGGGGACCCCGGCTCTCCACATTCCCTCCAGCACAGCTGTGAATGATCAGGAAAGAGTCTCTGCAATTTTGTGGGCACTAAGTGCCATCTGGTGATTACTTTAAAATACAACGCATAAAGAGTGACGCAATGGGTTGCCTTTTTTGTTAAACTAATGGCTTTGCCCCAGGTATCTGGCGTAAATGTAATCTGTAGATCTCTCTCCCAGGCATCCATATGAATTGTTTTTGGGGTAATCTCTTCCTCTATCAGACAGTGATAGTGTACTGTGAGGGGTTTATGCAGTTGGGTATTAGCTATCCAACGTGTCTCCCAAATGGTCAGGTCCCTCAATGTTTCACCTAAGAATCCCCAAGATTTCATTAGGGTGCGAAGTCTCAGTAGGTCAAATTGGTGTTTGGGGGTCAGTGTAGGGAGGTGTAGCATGTCCTTGTGTGCTCATAATTGTCCATTATTGTAAAAGTCTTGCACAGTGTTTATGCTCATAGAAGTCCACACGTCAAGATGTGTGTTAAGCAGTCCCATTAGGAGGCCCCTTATTGGGTGTATTGGTGAAGAGTGTGGCGCCACTAACTTATTATGTCGCAGCTTAATCCAAGCATCCCGACACCCTTTTACTATATTGTTAGCGACGTGAACTTTAGTTTGTCAATGTGGGGGCAGCCAAAACAGGTCTTCTAGGTAAATGAATGCTGGTAGTGACGCCTGCTCTAGATCTCTCCACCTTGTTGGGGGGAGGTCTTTACCCCATGTAGCATGGGTCAGCATTGCCGCTTCATAGTATTTTCTGATACTAGGAAGGCGAAGGCCCCCTCTCTCTATCGGCATTTGCAGGATATGTGCAGCTACCCGTGGTCTTTTGTCATGCCAAGTGTATGAATTAAAGAGGGTCTGGAACCTCCTTATCAGCGTAACTGGAACTGGCATCGGGATACAGCGGAACAGGTAAGTGAGCTTTGGTAAGATCATTATCTTAAGCGCCGCTATTCTGCCCATCCAAGATATATCACTATATCTCTTAGAATTAGTCTCTGTAGTGACGGTCATTAGTAGTGCTTCAAAGTTTTCCTTGATCACTACAGACTTTTTATGGGAGAGAAAAATACCCAAGTGGCGGATTCCTTTGCAGGACCACTTGAAGGAGTAGGCAAGCTGAACTGCTTCCCTTTCGTTCTGTGGGATATTGATGGAGTAGGCCTCCGTTTTGGCCACATTAAGTTTGTAATGGGAAATGTCTCTGAGTTGGTTGAAAAGGTCCATCAGCGGGGGAAGAGAGGCAACCGGGTCTAAAAGAAAGATCGTAAGGTCGTCAGCAAATAGTGCAAGCTTCTGAGGGGTGTCATTCATCTGCAATCCATGAATCTGTGTCGACTCTCTAATTGCAATTGCTAGGGGCTCAATAGCTAAGACAAATAGCAAGGGAGAAAGAGGGCACCCCTGCCTGGTTCCATTACTGATTGTGATTTTAGGGGAGCAGAATCCCACTCCTCTAACAACTGCAGTCGGGGCTGAATATAGTGGTTTGGTCGCCGTAATGAAAGGATCTGGAATGCCGAATGCTGATAGGGTTTGAAATAAGTAATCCCACCTCACCCTGTCAAAGGCCTTCTCGGCGTCTAATGATAGGGTGAGTAGAGGAAGTCCCATATCTGCGGCTTCCGAGAAGATATTTAAAAGACGCTGAGTGTTATCGGAGCCCTGTCTCTCCTGGACAAAACCCACTTGGTCTAAGTGTATAATTGTCTGTAGATGCTTCCCTAGTCTATTTGCTAACATTTTAGCATAGATTTTGGCGTCCACATTGATGAGTGAAATGGCCCTATAGCTAGAGCATAGCAGTGGGTCTTTGCCTTCCTTGTGGATTGTGGCGATGTTTGCTTCTATAAATTCTGCCAGGAAGGAGCACTTAGTTGCTGCTGATTGAAACAGTCGGAGCAATATCTGGGTTATAATCGGGCTAAGTGCTCAATAGAACATTACCGTAAACCCATCCGGTCTGGGGGCCTTGTGGGGCGCTAGGCTATCTATGGCCAGTTTGATCTCTGCCAGCGTAAACTGCCGTTCCAGTTCGATCTTAGATTCCTCCGTTAGTTTAGGCACAGGCAGGTTTTCTAGAAATCTGAGGATATTGCTATGGTCTGATTTGCCGGTTGCTTCTGAATTCTCAATGTTGTATAGAGAAGAATAGTAATCGGCAAATGCAGTGCCTATTTCTTTCAGAGAGTGTACCATACCATTGCGTGTAGCAATGCGAGGTATCCTCTTCTGTAGCGTGCGCTTGCGGAGCTTGTTTGCCAAAAGTTTGTCTGCCCTATTTCCTTTGTGGTAATACAATTGTTTGAGTTTATGAAGATTCTCCTGGACTCGTGTCAAATCTCTCTTGGAGATTTCCTCTCTTATTCCCCTACTTTAAGGTACATGATAATGTCTGTTGTTATTTAGTTATGACGATCGTTAGTATCACCATCATTACAGATTTGGTGTGTTTGGTCTATTTGATTCCAATGAGATTTATTATAAATAGTTGCTATGATTATTATTGTATTATTTCCCAGGTTATGACTCTAGCTGCTATGTTTGTTGATGCATGATAGGGCAGTATGTATGGGAGGGATCATTATGTATACAATTAACTGCCACACTGTATTACCATTTCAATTCTAATGTATGAAATATAAACATGTGTATATCTGTAAGTTTGACACATTAGTATCATTGTGACCCCATTTATTGGATATTCCTCTTAGCCAATTCTCATACTATTTTTGGAATGTTTACTTCTGTTACTATGACATTTTTTAATTGATGCCCTCCCACAACAGGTGTGGCTGATTAGATTTGGTAATTTGCATGGTTTATATAGCAAGTGTTTGTGAAACTTTTTTATGCCTGATGAAACAACCTTTTGGGTTTTGGGTTTTGCTGCCATACCTTATTCAATCTACCACTTTTATTCTCTGATGCTCATTATATTGAGGATTATCCAACTGAGCTATGAATCTCCTTGGAATGTATCCCGACAGACCGGAGGTTAGTCTGCTGGGTGACTGTTTAATCCCAGCCTGCTGCTATTGCACCAAGGGAGGTGCTTTGCTTCACGCAAGTACAACTTTATCACTATCTATCATTGAGCCTAAACAATACTAGGCCATATTGGCATTTCTTTGTTTGAACCTTATCTAGAGACTTCTGAATCTTCGCCTGAGGCCGGTCTGCTGGGTGACGGTTTGATTCCAGCCTGCTCTATTTGCACTACAAGGTGCTACTTTAAATGTGAGTTTAATATATCACATTAATATCTGCCATCCTGTTAGACAATACTAGGCCATGTGGCGCTTCTGTTTCTCTATGTCATTCACAGATTGCTGAACTTGGAACCTGATCCTTCACAGACAGCTGCCTGGACCTACAACTACACATTGTGCATTAGAAGTATATTTACACCCTTTAATATTATCATTTGAGACTTTAATCTTTTGTTGTAACCACACATTTTTATTATTATTTTGGTTATTATATTTTATATGTTTAGATTTGCATTTAAACGTTCAACCTTATATATACCACTCTAATTGATATTTCAACCATTGTCCTCATATTTATTTTGGTTTGACATTACTCAAGGGTGCCCAATATATATACATATATATTGTGAAAGAAATTAAGTTCCAATTATCAGTTGGTGAGGTGTATCGCCGTTTACCTCATTATCCAATATTTAATATTGAGAAAGAGATTAAAAGCAAGGTTGTATGTGCCTTTAAGAATGGTATAATTGGTAAGAAAGAGATTACTTTTCTTTCATGTGAACATGCCAGAACACCTGTATTATACACCTTACCCAAGGTAAATAAGAACTTACAGGCCCCCCCGGGATGTCCCATTGTTTCTAGTATGAATTATGTGTGCTCTAACATTTCAATCTATTTAGACCACATTTTAAGACCCTTTGTAGAATTGTCCAGTTCTTACATTAGAGACACGAGTGATTTTTTGATCAAACTGAGTGACCTAAATATAGCTACTGATAAATCTATTTTATATACATTAGATGTATCAAGCTTATATACTTCTATAACACATGCATCTGGTTTAGATGCAATTATTTCCGATTTCAGTTTGAATTTTATATTCAACAGCAAGGCACGGCCATGGGGTCCAATGTCGCCCAACATATGCTAATATATTTATGAACATCTTTGAAGAGAAATTCGTTTTTGAGAATGGTCTCTTCGTACTATGTGGCGCCACTTGGTGGCACTACATAGACGATATATTTGGCTATGGTTGAACGATATTGGATCCCTATGGGAATTTGTCAGTCAGCTGAATAGTGCAACCACACATATTAAGTTTACTCTAAAACACAGTGAGGAAAGCATTGAGTTTTTGGGCACCAAGATTTATAAGTCTGGTTATGGCTTTGGAAAAGATTTACATATAAAATCCACCGATAAAAATAGCCAAACCATCAAAAATCATCCAAACCAAAAGTTAAGCTTAAAAACAAACAAGATCGTCCTGTCTTTGTCACTAAATTTAACGATTTGAGTAATCATATAAATTCTATCCTTAGAAAACACTGGCATATCTTGAGCACATGCAATCCCCTAGTTAAGGATGTTCAGTCAGGTTTTATGCCTGTCTATAGGAGAAGTGAAAGTCTTATAGATAGACTTATTAAAGCTGACATAGGCCCTCAAAAATCAAATGTACAGATATATATTTCTGAAAAAAACTTAGGTTGTTACCCATGTTTGGGTTGTGCCAGTTGTAATAGTATGATAAAGGGAAAATATTTCTTTCACCCGCATACTGGTAAGAAATACAGCATCAGGGGTCTATTCACATGTAACACTACCTATGCAATATACATGATTAAATGCCCTTGTGGGTGGAGTTATATTGGAGAGACCACTAGGATGATCCGGGAGAGGAATTGTGAGCATTGGTCAGATATTAGGAACAGTAAAATAAAAAAAATTCAGTAGCAGAACATTTTATTCAGGCAGGTCACAATATCTGCCAACTTATGTTTCAGATCATAGATCACATTACTATACACAGACGGGGAGAGGACAGGGAATTGTACCTAAAGCAGAGGGAGGTGTTTTGGATTAACATGTTGGAGACTCGGTATCCAATTGGAATGAACAAAGAATATGACCTTTGATCCACCTCTGCTTTGGGTAACAATTGAGATAAATGTTAGATTGATACTAGGTATTCTGTACTTTTTTTGGTTATATATATAACATTGTATATGATATGTAATTATTTTTATTTGTATGCACTTTTGTATTTATGTCACTAGATGGCGCATCCTTTATATTTGCTAGGTAGCATTGAAATAGTAGTTGTGATTTATGAACCAAGGGGTTAATTAGGAGGTGTGTTTTGTAACCTTTACCCCTTTATTAAGGTACGTTACTTGCATTATGTATTGACATGACTCTGAAACGTTGTCTTTTCTTTGATATCTCAATAAAGATGGAAGCTTTTGTCAAAGTGGTGAGTGCTGCTGTTTTTCTGGTCTGTGCACTCAGCATCGCATTCCCTGCATTTATCAATGCAAACTACGGCTAATGTGCAATGTCACAGCCAAACGCGTCCAAGCAGGGGTTATCAATCTCCCCAGGCGGAAAAGTCCGGTGGGATTGAGATATGCCACATATAGTGCTTCTTAACTCTTGCCCCAATACCTGGTAAGATCCGAGATTTTGCCTCAGGCAATGTGATGCCACTGTGGCACTGATTATTTTGTTGTGAATGTTCCAGTCACAGACCAGCATGTGGCAGCTATACACAGTCTCTTGGGAGTGGCAGCCAATTCTGTGCAGGTTCTTGCTGTCAGAAAATGTGGTTTAAGATCAACTAGCGAATGTGTGACAGGTGAAGATGCTGTGCAGCCTTTCTCCTGGATCAATAAAAGCTGTCATAAATTATAGTAACAGAATGGCAAATGTCTACCTGTACTGCTTTACTATATAGCATGTATACTAATAAATGCATTATATATTTTTTAATAAAAAATAAACCAGTCCCAACACTATTTTTAAGAACCATAACTGATAAAAGCAGCTCATTGTACTTAGTGTATGCAAACAAAAAATGTTCAGTTCAAACTTAGTTATAATATCACATTCACTCAGATTGAACCTGGAACCTGTATTTACTTATTGAATATTAATAGCCATTGATAATTATATATTTTTTTACATTTAAAGAGGTGAAACAATAAACATGAATTAAGTATGGATATTGAAAATCTCTCTCAAACAGTGAATTTGGGGATGGATATAAATCGGATTATAAAGGTAATATATTTATTTATAACTATTTATATAAAATATGATGAATGAAAGTCATATTATTTTTAAACATTGAATGGTATTCTAGATAGAGATGAGGGTAACTTTACCTTCACTTTAAGCATATATGTACTAGTTCAGAAACAATGAAACACCATAAATATTCATTCTTCAATTTTACAAACGGTATCACTAAATCTTTACATCTGAAATAATAGAATATTTTATTTTTGTTATTTTTATTGGATTTTATATAATAATATTATATAATAATCAATAAAACGAGAGAAATGACAAACACTGAAGAAAAAAAAAGAAAAAACTAGTAATTACAAGCATCCAGATGAATATCACCAGTACTCAATGTAGATATGGGATATAGTATAAGAAGGGCTTTACTGATTATATCTGGAATATTATGTCTAGATAAACAAGATGCAAAATCTGAAAGAATGATGACACATCAAAAGTTATTACCAGGTAACAATGGCAAATAAATATTTTGTGTTAGATGCAGTTCACTGACATTTTGGTGTCTATAATATGATGCTTCCTCAAGTCTGTTGTCTCAAAAATGCTATTAAAATATGACATCAAGTGGTACAATTGCAATATAATTATCCCAAACACTCAGTATAAAGTAATTATGGTGCATAAGATCAAAAGGTGAAAAACCTAAAACTAAGAGAAGCTTTAGCAACAAGACACTTTAAACTAGAACCACCTTTCTATTTCATTAGAGTGTTCTAAAAAAAGAGTGCTTTGTGAACATATTTTGTAGTGTCAAATTAATATCCCCAGTTGTTGTTCAATGCTGAATATTTATCCAATGCATTAGTTTCTGTGAAAAAAAGCATGCATAACATGTACAGTACTGTGCACAAGTCTTAGATTTGTTGGTTTAGCAATGATATCATGACCATATATAATTATTTATCAGTCTCTATTAGAATACAACCAGAAAATACAGAATATTTGTATGCAGTATTAAAAAACAGAAAAATAAAAAAATGGGAAAAAAACTACTTCTATAAAGCATCAAGTACTTAGTGTGAACTCCCCTTACACTTGAGCAATAGCAGGAAACTGGCTCTGATAAACCTAAATGGAATGGAACCCTAATTAATGTAATTGTCAACAACTGTATTTGTCCTACTATACTGCTGTAAAAAAGGTCTATTACACCAGGTTTGTGCAAGACATGCTTGAGCATTACATACACATTTGGCATGAGTTTAATTCATTGGAAGCTTGCTAATAAGACCAACTTTAAATCACATCTTTCCATTTAAAATGCTAAATATCACAGAATTTGACAGACATAAAATCATACTTTGTACCAGCAAGGGCACTCAAGATGTGGTATTCAAGCTGTTCTAAAGAAATTTGAAAAACCAGAAGAGGTCAAAAACAGAATTTATGCTTACCTAATAAATTACTTTCTCCAACGGTGTGTCCGGTCCACGGCGTCATCCTTACTTGTGGGATATTCTCTTCCCCAACAGGAAATGGCAAAGAGTCCCAGCAAAGCTGGTCACATGATCCCTCCTAGGCTCCGCCCACCCCAGTCATTCGACCGATGGACAGGAGGAAATATATATAGGAGAAACCATATAATACCGTGGTGACTGTAGTTAGAGAAAATAATTCATCAGACCTGATTAAAAAACCAGGGCGGGCCGTGGACCGGACACACCGTTGGAGAAAGTAATTTATCAGGTAAGCATAAATTCTGTTTTCTCCAACATTGGTGTTTCCGGTCCACAGCGTCATCCTTACTTGTGGGAACCAATACCAAAGCTTTAGGACACGGATGAAGGGAGGGAGCAAATCAGGTCACCTAAACGGAAGGAACCACAGCTTGCAAAACCTTTCTCCCAAAAATAGCCTCCGAAGAAGCAAAAGTATCAAATTTGTAAAATTTGGCAAAAGTGTGCAGTGAAGACCAAGTCGCTGCCTTACATATCTGGTCAACAGAAGCCTCGTTCTTGAAGGCCCATGTGGAAGCCACAGCCCTAGTGGAGTGAGCTGTGATTCTTTCAGGAGGCTGCCGTCCGGCAGTCTCATAAGCCAATCGGATGATGCTTTTAAGCCAAAAGGAAAGAGAGGTAGAAGTCGCTTTTTGACCTCTCCTTTTACCAGAATAAACAACAAACAAGGAAGATGTTTGTCTGAAATCTTTAGTAGCCTCTAAATAGAACTTTAGAGCACGGACAACGTCCAAATTGTGTAACAAACGTTCCTTCTTTGAAACTGGATTCGGACACAAAGAAGGTACAACTATCTCCTGGTTAATATTTTTGTTAGAAACAACTTTAGGAAGAAAACCAGGCTTAGTACGCAAAAACCACCTTATCTGCATGGAACACCAGACAAGGAGGAGAAAACTGCAGAGCAGATAACTCTGAAACTCTTCTAGCAGAAGAAATTGCAACCAAAAACAAAACTTTCCAAGATAGTAACTTAATATCTATGGAATGTAAGGGTTCAAACGGAACCCCTTGAAGAACTGAAAGAACTAGATTTAGACTCCAGGGAGGAGTCAAAGGTCTGTAAACAGGCTTGATCCTAACCAGAGCCTGAACAAATGCTTGAACATCTGGCACAGCTGCCAGTCTTTTGTGTAGTAAGACAGATAAAGCAGAGATCTGTCCCTTTAGGGAACTTGCAGATAATCCTTTCTCCAAACCTTCTTGAAGAAAGGAGAGAATCTTAGGAATTTTTATCTTATTCCATTGGAATCCTTTGGATTCACACCAACAGATATATTTTTTCCATATTTTATGGTAAATTTTTCTAGTTACAGGTTTTCTGGCCTGAACCAGAGTATCTATCACCGAATCTGAAAACCCACGCTTTGATAGAATCAAGCGTTCAATCTCCAAGCCGTCAGTTGGAGGGAGACCAGATTTGGGTGTTCGAATGGACCTTGAACAAGAAGGTCCTGTCTCAAAGGTAGCTTCCATGGTGGAGCCGATGACATATTCACCAGGTCTGCATACCAAGTCCTGCGTGGCCACGCAGGAGCTATCAAGATCACCGAGGCCCTCTCCTGATTGATCCTGGCTACCAGCCTGGGAATGAGAGGAAACGGTGGGAATACGTAAGCTAGGTTGAAAGTCCAAGGTGCTACTAGTGCATCTACTAGAGTCGCCTTGGGATCCCTGGATCTGGACCCATAGCAAGGAACCTTGAAGTTCTGACGAGACGCCATCAGATCCATGTCTGGAATGCCCCATAATTGAGTTATTTGGGCAAAGATTTCCGGATGGAGTTCCCACTCCCCCGGATGAAATGTCTGACGACTCAGAAAATCCGCTTCCCAATTTTCCACTCCTGGGATTTGGATCGCAGACAAGTGGCAGGAGTGATCCTCCGCCCATTGAATTATTTTGGTCACTTCTTTCATAGCCAGGGAACTCTTTGTTCCCCCTTGATGATTGATATAAGCAACAGTCGTCATGTTGTCTGATTGGAACCTTATGAATTTGGCCTTTGCTAGTTGAGGCCAAGCTCTGAGAGCATTGAATATCGCTCTCAGTTCCAGAATGTTTATCGGGAGAAGAGACTCTTCCCGAGACCATAGACACTGAGCTTTCAGGGATTCCCAGACCGCACCCCAGCCCACTAGACTGGCGTCGGTCATGACAATGACCCACTCTGGCCTGCGGAAGCTCATTCCCTGGGACAGATGGTCCAGGGTCAGCCACCAACGGAGTGAATCTCTGGTCTTTTGATCTACTTGAATCATTGGAGACAAGTCTGTATAATACCCATTCCACTGTTTGAGCATGCACAGTTGTAATGGTCTTAGATGAATTCGTGCAAAAGGAACTATGTCCATTGTTGCAACCATCAATCCTATTACTTCCATGCACTGCGCTATGGAAGGACGAGGAACAGAATGAAGCACTTGACAAGAGCTTAGAAGTTTTGATTTTCTGACCTCTGTCAGAAAAATCCTCATTTCTAAGGAATCTATTATTGTTCCCAAGAAGGGAACTCTTGTTGACGGGGACAGAGAACTCTTTTCTTTGTTCACCTTCCATCCGTGAGATGTGAGAAAGGCTAGAACGATGTCCGTATGAGCCTTTGCCTTTGACAGGGACGACGCTTGTATTAGAATGTCGTCCAAGTAAGGTACTACTGCAATGCCCCTTGGTCTTAGAACCGCTAGAAGGGACCCTAGCACCTTTGTGAAAATCCTTGGAGCAGTGGCTAATCCGAATGGAAGAGCCACAAACTGGTAATGTTTGTCCAGAAAAGCGAACCTTAGGAACTGATGATGTTCCTTGTGGATAGGGATATGTAGGTACGCATCCTTTAGATCCACGGTAGTCATAAATTGACTTTCCTGGATGGTGGGTAGAATCGTTCGAATAGTTTCCATTTTGAACGATGGTACCCTGAGAAATTTGTTTAGGATCTTCAAATCCAAAATTGGTCTGAACGTTCCCTCTTTTTTGGGAACTACGAACAGATTGGAATAAAATCCCATTCCTTGTTCCTTTATTCACTCCCATCTTAAACAGGTCTTCTACACAATGTAAGAATGCCTGTCTCTTTATTTGGTTTGAGGATAAGTGAGACTTGTGGAACCTTCCCCTTGGGGGTAGTTCCTTGAATTCCAGGAGATAACCTTGAGAAACTATTTCTAGCGCCCAAGGATCCTGAACATCTCTTGCCCAAGCCTGAGCAAAGAGAGAGAGTCTGCCCCCCACCAGATCCGGTCCCGGATTGGGGGCTACTCCTTCATGCTGTCTTGTTAGCAGTGGCAGGCTTCTTGGCCTGCTTACCTTTGTTCCAGCCTTGCATTGGTTTCCAGGCTGGTTTGGGTTGTGAGGCATTACCCTCTTGCTTAGAGGATGCAGAATTAGAGGCTGGTCCATTTCTGCGAAAGGGACGAAAATTAGGCTTATTTTTAGCCTTAAAAGACCTATCCTGTGGAAGGGCGTGGCCCTTTCCCCCAGTGATGTCTGAAATAATCTCTTTCAAATCAGGTCCAAATAAAGTTTTACCTTTGAAAGGAATGTTAAGAAATTTTGTCTTGGATGACACATCCGCTGACCAAGACTTTAGCCAAAGCTCTCTGCGCGCCACAATAGCAAACCCTGAATTTTTCGCCGCTAATATTGCTAATTGCAAAGCGGCATCTAAAATAAAAGAGTTAGCCAATTTAAGTGCGTGAACTCTGTCCATAACCTCCTCATATGGAGTTTCTCTACTGAGCGACTTTTCTAGTTCCTCGAACCAGAACCACGCTGCCGTAGTGACAGGAACAATGCATGAAATTGGTTGTAGAAGGTAGCCTTGCTGTACAAAAATCTTTTTAAGCAAACCTTCCAATTTTTTATCCATAGGATCTTTGAAAGCACAACTATCTTCGATAGGAATAGTAGTGCGTTTGTTTAGAGTAGAAACTGCCCCCTCGACCTTGGGGACTGTCTGCCATAAGTCCTTTCTGGGGTCGACCATAGGAAATAATTTCTTAAATATAGGGGGAGGAACAAAAGGTATGCCAGGCTTTTCCCACTCTTTATTTACTATGTCCGCCACCCGCTTGGGTATAGGAAAAGCGTTGGGGGGCACCGGAACCTCTAGGAACCTGTCCATCTTGCATAATTTCTCTGGAATGACCAAATTGTCACAATCATCCAGAGTAGATAACACCTCCTTAAGCAGTGCGCGGAGATGTTCTAATTTAAATTTAAATGTCACAACATCAGGTTCAGCTTGATGAGAAATTTTTCCTGAATCTGAAATTTCTCCCTCAGACAAAACCTCCCTCATGGCCCCTTCAGATTGGTGTGAGGGTATGACAGAACAATTATCATCAGCGTCCTCTTGCTCTTCAGTGTTTAAAACAGAGCAATCACGCTTTCTCTGATAAGTAGGCATTTTGGATAAAAGATTTGCTATGGAGTTATCCATTACAGCCGTTAATTGTTGCATGGTAATAAGTATTGGCGCACTAGATGTACTAGGGGCCTCCTGCATGGGCAAAACTGGTGTAGACACAGTAGGAGATGATGTAGTATCATGTTTACTCCCCTCATTTGAGGAATCATCTTGGGCAATATCATTATTTGTGGCAGTACTGTCCTTACTTTGTTTGGACGCTATGGCACAATTATCACATAAATTTAAATGGGGAGACACATTGGCTTTCATACATATAGAACATAGCTTTAAATTTCAAACAGAAAACACTTTATTACTGAATATGTGAAAAAGTATGAAGGAATTGTTCAAAAATTACCAAATTTTCACCACAGTGTCTTAAAGCCTTAAAAGTATTGCACACCAAATTTCAGAGCTTTAACCCTTAAAATAACGGAACCAGAGCCGTTTTTCAATTTAACCCCTATACAGTCCCAGATACAGTCTTTGCTAAGACCCAACCAAGCCCTGAGGGGAATACGATACCAAATGACGCCTTCTAAAAGCTTTTTCAGAGATTCTTAGATCCACACACATGCATCTGCATGCCCTGTTCTCAAAAAACAACTGCGCATTAATGGCGCGAAAATGAGGCTCAGTCTATGACTAGAAAGGCCCCCTGACTGAAAAAGGTGTCCAATACAGTGCCTGCCGTTTTATAAACGTTCCCCAAGATTATAAATGTCAATTGTTAGCCTAAATTTGAATAATATGCACAAATAAAGCAATCGATTTAGCCCATAAAAATGTCTACCAGTTTTTTAGCCCATAATAAGCCCTTTATTCTGTTTGTTTTTGACTAAGAAAATGGCTTACCGGTCCCCATGAGGGGAAATGACAGCCTTCCAGCATTACACAGTCTTGTTAGAAATATGGCTAGTCATACCTTAAGCAGAAAAGTCTGCTAACTGTTTCCCCCAACTGAAGTTACTTCATCTCAACAGTCCTATGTGGAAACAGCAACCGATTTTAGTTACTGTCTGCTAAAATCATCTTCCTCTTACAAACAGAAATCTTCATCCTTTTCTGTTTCAGAGTAAATAGTACATACCAGCACTATTTTAAAATAACAAACACTTGATAGAAGAATAAAAACTACATTTAAACACCAAAAAACTCTTAACCATCTCCGTGGAGATGTTGCCTGTGCAACGGCAAAGAGAATGACTGGGGTGGGCGGAGCCTAGGAGGGATCATGTGACCAGCTTTGCTGGGACTCTTTGCCATTTCCTGTTGGGGAAGAGAATATCCCACAAGTAAGGATGACGCCGTGGACCGGACACACCAATGTTGGAGAAACAAAGGACTGGAAGACTAACTTTCAAAATCTGATGAGAAGTTTCTTAGAGTTTCTTCTTTGAGAGTCCGGAAGAAGTCCAGCAAGGACCTGGCTCAGCATCTAGCATCTTCATCTGGATGCCAAGTTGACCCTTCTACAGTATGAAGAAAACAACAAAGTATCCGGCTACCCTGGAAAGGAATCCTGCAAACGATGTCCTCAAAACAAGATGTTTATTTCATCAAAGTGCATTTAAAAACAAGAATAAAGCAATACAAAAGGTAAACAGAAACTGGTCATTCAAACACATGGATGACCAGTGAGAGAGCAAACGATCAGCATACACGTTTCATGAGGGGCTACCGCACTTGATCACTGCTGATCGTTTGCCGTCTCACTGGTCATCTATGTGCTTGAATGACCAGTTTCTGTTTAACTTTTGTATTGCTTTATTCTTGTTTTTAAGTGCACTTTGATGAAATAATCATCTTGTTTTGAGGACTACGTTTGGAGGATTGCTTTCCAGGGTAGCCGGATACTTTGTTTGTTGTTTGCTGCAGGGCTCATAGTCGACTTTGTGTCCTGGGCGGAGACACCCACTTCCTTGGCTCCTGGGCTTCGTTGGATATTCAGGGTAGAGGGCGTGACATGGTGCACCCACTGAAGATACGCTGGTCACTGCACATTGACGCAGAGACTGGTAAGCACCGCATAGAACTTTGTTTGCATACAGTATGAAGAAGCCTGATCAGGAATGGTCTTTGTGGAAGGGTAGCAGCCAAGAAACCACTTTTTCGCAAGGGGAACATGGTGAAGATATGCTAAAACTCACAAAGATTGAAATGAAGATCAGTGAAAAAGAGTATTATGGAGTGACCATCCAAGTTTGACATTTTTAGGTTTAATAGTTGACAATATGTGAGAAGAAGAGTTGGAGAGAGAAGCATGAATGAGTGCTTGCGGCCTCCAGTGAAACATGGTGGAGGGTCTGTCCTGGTTGGCGATATTGTCCGAATTGATGGGATCATAAATGCTGAAAAAGTACAGACAGGTTTTAATTTATCATACCATTTCTTCTGGAAAGTGTCTGATTGGGAATGGTTTTATTTTTCCGCATGAAAACGATCCCAAACACACGCTAATGCAATGAAATAATATTTAGAAAGAAAAATAGATGATAAAACACTGACAGTCATGGACTGGCCTCCACAGAGTCCAGATCGGATTATTATAGAGGCAGATTGGATCACCTGGACAGAGAAAGAAATAAAAACTTCAGAGCAGTCTCCCCAAAAGAGTTCAAGATGTGCTTCATGCCAAGAGAGGTCACACTAAACACTGACTTTTGCTTGAAGTTATTCTGAAAATTGTGGGGGGGTTATATTTTGTGTACATATTTCCTGTATTTTCTGTTTGCATCTTAATAAAGAAACCAAAACATAAATATGGATGGTCATTAAAACTTTGCTAAAACAACAAATCTAATGGTGGCCTAAGACTTTTGCACAGTACTGTAAATCAATGAACAATGCTTGTGTCTTTGTCTTCTGTACATATCAGGAAGCAGAAATTGACTGCTGCAGCTGTCTGTGTGAAGGAGAACTAAGCAATTTGGTTCACTGTGAATACTAATGTGAGTCAAAAGGGATATGCTGAATGAAAGACAGTTGGATAGTTCTAGTATGAATTCTAACAAAGTCAAATAAAATTATGTGTATCCTAGAGATACTATTTACTTTCATAAAGTATATTTGAAGATCAAAAGTCTGTAATTATTGTTTATTCCTTAAAATAGCTGCAAATTGATTGATAAAGAATGTAAAAACAAATTATTTTCTTTTTTAATCTACTAAGGTTTTGCATTTAACCTTTAAACAATGCAATGAACTTTAAAACTGTGTAACGATCATATTTATGGACATTAAAAGAGATCCTTTACTATTAAAATAACTTATTTAACACAAATAATTTTCACTACATAATTACCAGAAAATACTATAGACAGAGCTAATAAAGGGCCAGTAAACCCACCAAATAATGTTATATAATTCTGCACATAGCTTAGCATCATCTTTCTAAAGCAAAGTATTACACAGATATTTTCCTACGAAAATGAATTTTACAGAACGCCGCTCCTGGCTCTACTGAGCGGGTCTGTTTTTTTCCTAAGTGCATCGGGCACGCTGTCTAGTCACAGCCGGCCCGATCACGCCATTAAACTAAATTTAGCTTGCTTCTGCTATATTATATACATGTTATATACCACAACAGTTAAATATCTTAAATCTGTATTGCATGTGCAAACCTTAATACCATGAATAAAAACTGGTTAATAAACCTTTACTCCAGGAGTATATAATGAGTTTGGAAGTTCTAGAGCAGTGTTAATTTTGTTGCCTAAAAATTTTAGACATAGTGTGACGAAAACTAAACTAAATAAAAACTAAGGTAATAGGACAAAAACTATGCCAAAAATCCATTGCAATTTTAGTAAAACCACAAAAACGAGACGAAAATGTTTGGGATGAACTATTGCAGTCAGTGGTGGATCCAGAGGAGGGGCATTGGGGAACCCCCCCCCCCCCACGAGCTAAGAAGGAACTGTACTGTTTCTGTAATAAATTGCTTCACAGTGAACTGTTTTAAAATGGATCTGGCGCTGCAGGCATTAACTTCAGTACCAGACACATTTTTTAACATTCCCTGTACTGTGAGGAAGTAGGAAGGGTGGGCTGCGACTGCCTTTGCAAAGTCGCCGACTGACAGTACTACATGTACCACCGGCAACTGTACTATCCTGTATGCACTGCAGCAAAGTAAAGCAATAATACTGCCCGCCCGGCACCCACCTGGCCCTCCATCTGTGTAACGATCATATTTATGGATATTAAAAGAGATCCTTTACTATTAAAATAACTTATTTAACACAAATAATTTTCACTACATAATTACCAGAAAATACTATAGACAGAGCTAATAAAGGGCCAGTAAACCCACCAAATAATGTTATATAATTCTGCACATAGCTTAGCATCATCTTTCTAAAGCAAAGTATTACACAGATATTTTCCTACGAAAATGAATTTTACAGAACGCCGCTCCTGGCTCTACTGAGCGGGTCTGTTTTTTTCCTAAGTGCATCGGGCACGCTCTCTAGTAACAGCCGGCCCGATCACGCCATTAAACTAAATTTAGCTTGCTTCTGCTATATTATATACATGTTATATACCACAACAGTTAAATATCTTAAATCTGTATTGTATGTGCAAACCTTAATACCATGAATAAAAACTGGTTAATAAACCTTTACTCCAGGAGTATATAATGAGTTTGGAAGTTCTAGAGCAGTGTTAATTTTGTTGCCTAAAAATTTTCGACATAGTGTGACGAAAACTAAACTAAATAAAAACTAAGGTAATAGGACAAAAACTATGCCAAAAATCCATTGCAATTTTAGTAAAACCACAAAAACGAGACGAAAATGTTTGGGATGAACTATTGCAGTCAGTGGTGGATCCAGAGGAGGGGCATTGGGGAAACCCCCCCCCACGAGCTAAGAAGGAACTGTACTGTTTCTGTAATAAATTGCTTCACAGTGAACTGTTTTAAAATGGATCTGGCGCTGCAGGCATTAACTTCAGTACCAGACACATTTTTTAACATTCCCTGTACTGTGAGGAAGTAGGAAGGGTGGGCTGCGACTGCCTTTGCAAAGTCGCCGACTGACAGTACTACATGTACCACCGGCACCTGTACTATCCTGTATGCACTGCAGCAAAGTAAAGCAATAATACTGCCCGCCCGGCACCCACCTGGCCCTCCATCTTTGGGAAACTATAATTCCCAGAGTTAACGGGCGTGACAAAGCCGATCCTTGTTCCATATACGCATGTGCACTGTGCTTTGCGCCTGCGGACAGGAGTGGGAACCTTTGAATGAGGGGGCTGAACAGGTGCAGCATGGTTGGAATACAACACTTATTGGCATTTGCTTGAGTGGAATCAGGGTGATAACATCCCACAGTATGAGCTGCAAGGTAAGACAGACTTGAGAGGAACACTGGAATGTTGCTGGTATTGGGAGTGGGAGGTCAAGGCCTAAATTGTGGTCAGAAAGTTTGGAGGTGAGCACAAATCTTTATGACTATAAGAGCTACTGCCTGTCAAGCTTTCTAACGTCAAGCATTAGTACAGCTGCCATTTTTTTTCCATTAATTGGTCTAAGTGAGATTGATTGGTGCATTTTGTTCTCCTCTTGCCTCTCAAATTGCTTTTTAAAATCCCTTATACTTTGCCTGTCCTACATAATTTGTCCCAGAAGCTGTAAAATATATTAGAATATACTAGAAAGCTTTATATTTTGGATTTTGTAGTGATGTCCTGGCACAAATTTCTTCTTGCCATAGTTAGTCTCAAAGTTTTATTTGCACAGGAACACTTAAAGGGATACTAAACCCAATATTTTTCTTTAATGATTCAGATAGAGCATGCAATTTTAAGCAACTTCCTAATTTACTTCTATTATCAATTTTTCTTTGTTCTCTTGCTATCGTTATTTAAAAAGCAGGAATGTAAAGCTTAGGAGCTGGTTTCACACACTAATGGCATTGATTGTAGTCTGTGCACTTTTTCTTTGCATGCATTTGAGAATTAGAACTGTTGAAATAATAATCTGTGAACAATCAATCAATTGAATTTTCCTATAGAAATAAGCATAACCCACGAGTATGGGTTTAAGTTATGCTGTGCCAGCAACAGAAACTTTTTGTTGTGTTGAATTACTTGATACGTGTTTCAATTATTAACAGATTTATATTCGGTAATATATGCAATGGCATTACAGCCAATACAGTTTATGTTTTTATATTTTAAAGTTGCACTTCTGTTTGTTTATGAAACTAGGTTTTATTCAATTTTAAGTTTAAAAAAGATGTTATATATCACAACGACTAAATCTGTGTCTGTATTGCATGTTTAAACCTTAATATCATAAATATTAACAGGTATTAGCTGTTTACTTCTTGAGTTTATCATGAGTTTGGAAATTATAGAGAAATGCTTAAATAATGTGTTACACTTTAACTAAACCCCTTATATTTTAGTCGACTAAAATCTACTAGAGATTTAGTTGACTAAAACTAGACTAAAACTAAAACAATTCAGATGACTAAAATACGACTAAAACTAAAATGGCATTTTAGTCAAAAGACTATGACTAAATCGAAATTTGCCATCAAAATTAACACTGATTGAAACAAAGTTAACTTAAAAAGATTGTAACTTTACTAAAAAAGTATCATTATGATGAATGAACCACATGATGTATGAATGTTAATCCACTGGCCTTTGTGTTATGGTATTGACAGCAGGGCATGTTTGAAAATAAGATTTTAGGATTCACAGACTGATCTCTCTGTTCTATTGTGTTCTAACTGACCCTCTCCCCTTTGCCTAGTTTAAGAGAATCTTTTAAACTAGGCAAAGGGGGGGAGGGTTAGTTAGAACACAATAGAACAGAGAGATCAGTCTGTGAATATGTCACTTCTTTAATATCTCAAAGAAGGGATGACTTAAAGGGCCTTTATACACTCATTTTTTCTTTGCATAAATGTTTTGTAGATGATCTATTTATAAAGCCCATAAAGTTTTTTTTTTTTAAAAAATGTATAATTTTGCTTATTTTTAAATAACTGCTCTGATTTTCAGACTCCTAAACAAGCCCTAAAGTTTTATTTGAATACCGTCAGCTACCTTCTACAGCTTGCTCCTGTTTGTGTAAAGGGTCTTTTCATATGCAAAAGAAGGGGGAGGGGGGAGTGTCTTATTTACCACTTGCAGTGGGCTTTCCAGCTACCTTTTCAACAGAGCTAAACTGAAAGCTTCTAAGTACGTTTTTAAACCATTTTATACTGGATTTTTATATCAGTATCTGTGCATCTTATTCTTTATAGTAGTGTCTATTACATGCAGTTATATGAAAATAAGTGTATACTGTCCCTTTAAGAAATGTCACATTAGAAAGTATGGAGGAAAGAATGACTGGGCAGATAACTTAGAGGGGTATACTTTATTTAGGAGGGACAGGAATAATAAAAGGGGTGGAGGAATCTGCATGTATATTAACCCTTTGAGTGCTAAGCACTTTCCCACCTGGGTGCTAAGATTTTTTAATGGTTTTTTTTATTTTTCTAATTTTTTAACATTTTTTTTTTAAACTTTTTTATTATTTTTTACCCTCAAGACTTACACTGTTGGAAAGGTGAGGCGATTACCTTTCTAATGGTGGGGGTCTGTAGCTGCTTAGATGCCTGAGATACCGGCGTCTAAGCAGCATGCCCCCTGCTCCTATACTTAACATTGTTAAGTATAAATAAAGTTGCGCGGTGACGTTATTGCGCATGACGTCACCACGCAAAACAGGAAGCCCCGACGATGCCTGTCACTTTACAGGCACGATCGCCGGGGTAGGAGCGGGTGGGAGCCCCCAGATCTCCCTCAAGATGGGAGAGTGCTAGTGACGGCTCTGAGCCATCATTAGCACCAGAGTGAGAAACTCTGTGATGGCTCAGAGCCGTCATTAGCATTTAAAGGGTTAAACCTACAACAAAGGAAGATATTTATGATACAGGCGACAATGTAGAGGCCATGTGGGTGGAAATGAAGAGTGGTGCTACAAGCCACACAACATTAGTGACCTGGAGGAAACTCAATTACTAATGCAGATAGGTAAGGCTGCTAATAGTGCTGTAATTATGGGAGATTGTAACTACCCTGATATAAACTGGGCCACTGAAACTAGTAATTCAGCTAAAGGGATATATTTTTAAATGTTCTCAGGGATAACTTCTTGTCACAATTAACAGAGTAGCCAACTAGGAGTATATTGGATTTAGTGCTATCAAATAATACAGATATTATATCAAACATAGAAGTCAAAGAACATTTGGGGAACAGTGATCATAACATGGTCACATTTGAAATTTCTTTTCATAAGCAGTGTCTTAAAGGTTTAACCAAGACTTTTAATTTTAAGAAAGCAAAATTCAATGGTTTAAGGAAATCATTAAATAACATAAATTGGGACAAAGTATTCTCTAATAAAAATACAGAGGATAAACGGATAACATTTAAAACTTTGTTAAATAAATATACATATCAACAAATACCATTTGGTTATAAAAATAACAATAAAAAATCCAAGCCAATGTGGCTAAATATAAATGTGTTAAGAGAAATTAGGAAAAAACGTAGAGCATTTAAATTATTCAAAGAAAATAGTACAGACTCAACATTCTATATTTATAAGTAATATAACAAATCATGCTAAAAAGCAATCAAATTAGCCAAAATTGAAAATGAAAAATGAATTGCAAAGGATTCTAACTCTAACCCTAAAAGGTTCTTTAAGTACATAAATAGCAAAAAATCTAAGAAAGACAATATAGGTACGTTAAAATGTGTGGAGGGTAGCATGATTAACAGTGACAGGGAGAAGGCTGAGATACTAAACCATTTTTTTCTTCAGTATACACAAGAGAGGAACCATTTGATGATACTTCGAAACAAAAACAGAATTTATGTTTACCTGATAAATTTCTTTCTCCAACGGTGTGTCCGGTCCACGGCGTCATCCTTACTTGTGGGATATTCTCTTCCCCAACAGGAAATGGCAAAGAGCCCAGCAAAGCTGGTCACATGATCCCTCCTAGGCTCCGCCTACCCCAGTCATTCGACCGACGTTAAGGAGGAATAATAGCATAGGAGAAACCATATGGTACCGTGGTGACTGTAGTTAAAGAAAATAAATTATCAGACCTGATTAAAAAACCAGGGCGGGCCGTGGACCGGACACACCGTTGGAGAAAGAAATTTATCAGGTAAACATAAATTCTGTTTTCTCCAACATAGGTGTGTCCGGTCCACGGCGTCATCCTTACTTGTGGGAACCAATACCAAAGCTTTAGGACACGGATGAAGGGAGGGAACAAATCAGGTCACCTAAATGGAAGGCACCACGGCTTGCAAAACCTTTCTCCCAAAAATAGCCTCAGAAGAAGCAAAAGTATCAAACTTGTAAAATTTGGTAAAAGTGTGCAGTGAAGACCAAGTCGCTGCCCTACATATCTGATCAACAGAAGCCTCGTTCTTGAAGGCCCATGTGGAAGCCACAGCCCTAGTGGAATGAGCCGTGATTCTTTCGGGAGGCTGCCGTCCGGCAGTCTCGTAAGCCAATCTGATGATGCTTTTAATCCAAAAAGAGAGAGAGGTAGAAGTTGCTTTTTGACCTCTCCTTTTACCTGAATAAACAACAAACAGGGAAGATGTTTGTCTAAAATCCTTTGTAGCATCTAAATAGAATTTTAGAGCGCGAACAACATCCAAATTGTGCAACAAGCGTTCCTTCTTTGAAACTGGTTTCGGACACAGAGAAGGTACGATAATCTCCTGGTTAATGTTTTTGTTAGAAACAACTTTTGGAAGAAAACCAGGTTTAGTACGTAAAACCACCTTATCTGCATGGAACACCAGATAAGGAGGAGAACACTGCAGAGCAGATAATTCTGAAACTCTTCTAGCAGAAGAAATTGCAACTAAAAACAAAACTTTCCAAGATAATAACTTAATATCAACGGAATGTAAGGGTTCAAACGGAACCCCCTGAAGAACTGAAAGAACTAGATTGAGACTCCAAGGAGGAGTCAAAGGTTTGTAAACAGGCTTGATTCTAACCAGAGCCTGAACAAAGGCTTGAACATCTGGCACAGCTGCCAGTTTTTTGTGAAGTAACACCGACAAGGCAGAAATCTGTCCCTTCAGGGAACTTGCCGATAATCCTTTTTCCAATCCTTCTTGAAGGAAGGATAGAATCCTAGGAATCTTAACCTTGTCCCAAGGGAATCCTTTAGATTCACACCAACAGATATATTTTTTCCAAATTTTGTGGTAAATCTTTCTAGTTACAGGCTTTCTGGCCTGAACAAGAGTATCGATAACAGAATCTGAGAAACCTCGCTTCGATAAAATCAAGCGTTCAATCTCCAAGCAGTCAGCTGGAGTGAAACCAGATTCGGATGTTCGAACGGACCCTGAACAAGAAGGTCTCGTCTCAAAGGTAGCTTCCAAGGTGGAGCCGATGACATATTCACCAGATCTGCATACCAAGTCCTGCGTGGCCACGCAGGAGCTATCAAGATCACCGACGCCCTCTCCTGATTGATCCTGGCTACCAGCCTGGGGATGAGAGGAAACGGCGGGAACACATAAGCTAGTTTGAAGGTCCAAGGTGCTACTAGTGCATCCACTAGAGCCGCCTTGGGATCCCTGGATCTGGACCCGTAGCAAGGAACTTTGAAGTTCTGACGAGAGGCCATCAGATCCATGTCTGGAATGCCCCAAAGTTGAGTGACTTGGGCAAAGATTTCCGGATGGAGTTCCCACTCCCCCGGATGCAATGTCTGACGACTCAGAAAATCCGCTTCCCAATTTTCCACTCCCGGGATGTGGATAGCAGACAGGTGGCAGGAGTGAGACTCCGCCCATAGAATAATCTTGGTCACTTCTTCCATCGCTAGGGAACTCCTTGTTCCCCCCTGATGGTTGATGTACGCAACAGTCGTCATGTTGTCTGATTGAAACCGTATGAACTTGGTCCTCGCTAGCTGAGGCCAAGCCTTGAGAGCATTGAATATCGCTCTCAGTTCCAGAATATTTATCGGTAGAAGAGATTCTTCCCGAGACCAAAGACCCTGAGCTTTCAGGGATCCCCAGACCGCGCCCCAGCCCATCAGACTGGCGTCGGTCGTGACAATGACCCACTCTGGTCTGTGGAATGTCATCCCTCGTGACAGGTTGTCCAGGGACAGCCACCAACGGAGTGAGTCTCTGGTCCTCTGATTTACTTGTATCTTTGGAGACAAGTCTGTATAGTCCCCATTCCACTGACTGAGCATGCACAGTTGTAATGGTCTTAGATGAATGCGCGCAAAAGGAACTATGTCCATTGTCGCTACCATCAACCCGATCACTTCCATGCACTGAGCTACGGAAGGAAGAGGAACGGAATGAAGTATTCGACAAGAGTCCAGAAGCTTTGTCTTTCTGGCCTCTGTTAGAAAAATCCTCATTTCTGAGGAGTCTATAATAGTTCCCAAGAAGGGAACCCTTGTTGACGGGGATAGAGAACTCTTTTCCACGTTCACTTTCCAGCCGTGCGATCTGAGAAAGGCCAGGACGATGTCCGTGTGAGCCTTTGCTCGAGGGAGGGACGACGCTTGAATCAGAATGTCGTCCAGGTAAGGTACAACTGCAATGCCCCTTGGTCTTAGCACAGCTAGAAGGGACCCTAGTACCTTTGTGAAAATCCTTGGAGCAGTGGCTAATCCGAAAGGAAGCGCCACGAACTGGTAATGTTTGTCCAGGAATGCAAACCTTAGGAACCGATGATGTTCCTTGTGGATAGGAATATGTAGATACGCATCCTTTAAATCCACCGTGGTCATGAATTGACCTTCCTGGATGGAAGGAAGGATAGTTCGAATGGTTTCCATCTTGAAAGATGGGACCTTGAGAAATTTGTTTAAGATCTTGAGATCTAGGATTGGTCTGAACGTTCCCTCTTTTTTGGGAACTATGAACAGATTGGAGTAGAACCCCATCCCTTGTTCTCTCAATGGAACAGGATGAATCACTCCCATTTTTAACAGGTCTTCTACACAATGTAAGAACGCCTGTCTTTTTATGTGGTCTGAAGACAACTGAGACCTGTGGAACCTTCCCCTTGGGGGAAGTCCCTTGAATTCCAGAAGATAACCCTGGGAGACTATTTCTAGCGCCCAAGGATCCAGAACATCTCTTGCCCAAGCCTGAGCGAAGAGAGAGAGTCTGCCCCCCACCAGATCCGGTCCCGGATCGGGGGCCGATATTTCATGCTGTCTTGGTAGCAGTGGCAGGTTTCTTTGCCTGCTTTCCCTTGTTCCAGCCTTGCATTGGTCTCCAAGCTGGCTTGGCCTGAGAAGTATTACCCTCTTGCTTAGAGGACGTAGCACCTTGGGCTGGTCCGTTTTTACGAAAGGGACGAAAATTAGGTCTATTTTTTGCCTTGAAAGGCCGATCCTGAGGAAGGGCATGGCCCTTACCCCCAGTGATATCAGAGATAATCTCTTTCAAGTCAGGAACAAACAGCGTTTTCCCCTTGAAAGGAATGTTTAGTAGCTTGTTCTTGGAAGACGCATCAGCCGACCAAGATTTCAACCAAAGCGCTCTGCGCGCCACAATAGCAAACCCAGAATTCTTAGCCGCTAACTTAGCCAATTGCAAAGAGGCGTCTAGAGTGAAAGAATTAGCCAATTTGAGAGCATTGACTCTGTCCATAATCTCCTCATAAGGAGGAGAGTCACTATCGAGCACCTTAATCAGTTCATCAAACCAGAAATATGCGGCTGTAGTGACAGGGACAATGCATGAAATGGGTTGTAGAAGGTAACCCTGCTGAACAAACATCTTTTTAAGCAAACCTTCTAATTTTTTATCCATAGGATCTTTGAAAGCACAACTATCCTCTATGGGAATAGTGGTGCGTTTGTTTAAAGTAGAAACCGCTCCCTCGACCTTGGGGACTGACTGCCATAAGTCCTTTCTGGGGTCGACCATAGGAAACAATTTTTTAAATATGGGGGGAGGGACGAAAGGAATACCGGGCCTTTCCCATTCTTTATTAACAATGTCCGCCACCCGCTTGGGTATAGGAAAAGCTTCTGGGAGCCCCGGCACCTCTAGGAACTTGTCCATTTTACATAGTTTCTCTGGGATGACCAAATTTTCACAATCATCCAGAGTGGATAATACCTCCTTAAGCAAAATGCGGAGATGTTCCAATTTAAATTTAAAAGTAATCACATCAGATTCAGCCTGCTGAGAAATGTTCCCTAAATCAGTAATTTCTCCCTCAGACAAAACCTCCCTGGCTCCCTCAGATTGGGTTAGGGGCCCTTCAGAGATATTAATATCAGCGTCGTCATGCTCTTCAGTAACTAAAACAGAGCATCCACGCTTACGCTGACAAGGGTTCATTTTGGCTAAAATGCTTTTGACAGAATTATCCATTACAGCCGTTAATTGTTGCATAGTAAGGAGTATTGGCGCGCTAGATGTACTAGGGGCCTCCTGAGTGGGCAAGACTCGTGTAGACGAAGGAGGGAATGATGCAGTACCATGCTTACTCCCCTCACTTGAGGAATCATCTTGGGCATCATTGTCATTATCACATAAATCACATTTATTTAAATGAATAGGAATTCTGGCTTCCCCACATTCAGAACACAGTCTATCTGGTAGTTCAGACATGTTAAACAGGCATAAACTTGATAAGAAAGTACAAAAAACGTTTTGAAATAAAACCGTTACTGTCACTTTAAATTTTAAACTGAACACACTTTATTACTGCAATTGCGAAAAAACTTTCACCACAGTGTCTTAAAGCCTTGAAAATATTGCACACCAATTTTGGAAGCTTTAACCCTTAAAATAACGGAACCGGAGCCGTTTTAAGCTTTAACCCCTTTACAGTCCCTGGTATCTGCTTTGCTGAGACCCAACCAAACCCAAGGGGAATACGATACCAAATGATGCCTTCAGAAGTCTTTTATCAGTATCAGAGCTCCTCTCACATGCGACTGCATGCCATGCCTCTCAAAAACAAGTGCGCAACACCGGCGCGAAAATGAGACTCTGCCTATGCTTTGGGAAAGCCCCTAAAGAATAAGGTGTCTAAAACAGTGCCTGCCGATATAATTATATCAAAATACCCAGAATAAATGATTCCTCAAGGCTAAATAAGTGTTAATATCAATCGATTTAGCCCAAAAAATGTCTACAGTCTAAATAAGCCCTTGTGAAGCCCTTATTTACAATCGTAATAAACATGGCTTACCGGATCCCATAGGGAAAATGACAGCTTCCAGCATTACATCGTCTTGTTAGAATGTGTCATACCTCAAGCAGCAAAGGACTGCAAACTGTTCCCCCAACTGAAGTTAATGCTCTCAACAGTCCTGTGTGGAACAGCCATGGATTTTAGTTACGGTTGCTAAAATCATTTTCCTCATACAAACAGAATTCTTCATCTCTTTTCTGTTTCTGAGTAAATAGTACGTACCAGCACTATTTGAAAATAACAAACTCTTGATTGAATAATGAAAAACTACAGTTAAACACTAAAAAACTCTAAGCCATCTCCGTGGAGATGTTGCCTGTACAACGGCAAAGAGAATGACTGGGGTAGGCGGAGCCTAGGAGGGATCATGTGACCAGCTTTGCTGGGCTCTTTGCCATTTCCTGTTGGGGAAGAGAATATCCCACAAGTAAGGATGACGCCGTGGACCGGACACACCTATGTTGGAGAAATAGAACATGCCAGCCTATACCATTAACTGGGTTATTTATAGAGGATATCAGGAAAAAATTGGATAATATTAAGGTAAATAAAACTCCAGGCCCAGATGGAATACACCCAAGGGTGTTAAGGGAATTTAGCACTGTTATAGACAAACCTCTACTCTTAATTTTTCAGGACTCATTATCCTCAGGCATGGTACCCCAGGATGCCAAAATAAAGCTGATGTGGTGCCACTCTTCAAAAAGGGAAGCCGGGATGATCCAGGAAGCTATAGACCAGTTAGTCTGACATCAATAGTGGGGAAGATATTTGAAGGGATTATACTGATGAACATATTCGTGTAAACAAGATTATGAGTTCTAATCAGCATGGTTTTAGGAGAAATAGATCATGTCAAACTAATCTAATTAGATTTTATGAGGAAGTAAGTAAAAATATAGATAAAGGGGAATCAGTTGATGTGATATACTTAGATTTTGCAAAGGCATTTGATACAGTGCCACATGAGAGATTAATGCACAAAATTAAGGGACTTGGGAATAGCTGAAAATGTTAGCTCATGGATAAATAACTGGTTAAAAGTAGGGAGCAACAAGTAGTAGTAAATGGTTTATACTCAGATTGGACAAAGGTAATCAGTGGAGTCCCCCAGGGATCAGAACTGGGCCCTTTTTTTTTTTTTTTTTTTTTTTTTTTTTATATATATATAAATGACTTGGAGCAAGGATTATATAGCGACATCTCTATTTTTGCAGATGTTACTAAGTTAAGTAAGGTCATTAGGTCAGAGCAGGATGAACTTTCGTTTCAAAGGGACTTGCAAAAATTAGAAGTATGGGCAGGTAAAAGGAAAATGAGATTTAATACGGGAAAATGTAAGGTTCTACATTTTGGAAGTAAAAATAAGCAGGCAACATATTATTTAAATGGGACAAGACTTAGCCAAACAGAGGAGGAAAGGGATTTGGGAGTAGTAATAGATAACAAGATGGGTGCACAATGCAGGGCAGCGGCTTCAAAGGCTAATAAAATACTAGCATGTATTAAAAGAGGCATTGATTCAAGGGACGAAAGCATAATTCTGTCACTATATAAAGCCCTGGTAAGACCTCACCTTGAGTATGGAGTGCAGTTCTGGAGACCAATCACAAAAAAAGATATTGCAGAACTAGGAAAAGTTCAGAGAAGGGCCACAAAGCTAATAAGGGGATTGGAGAATTTAACCTATGAGGAGAGGCTAGCCAAACTGGGTCTGTTTTCTTAAGAAAAGAGGCGCTTGAGAGGTGACATGATTACTTTATATAAATATATTCAAGGCCCATATACAGAGATGGTAGAAGCTCCGTTTATTCCAAGAAAATTGTTTGTGACAAGAGGTCACAATTTAAGGTTGGGGGAAAGGAGATTTAATCTCCTGCAACAGAAACGTTTTTTCACTGTAAGAGCAATAAAATTGTGGAACTCATTACCAAAGGAGGTAGTGAATGCCAATACCCTAGATGCATTTAAAAATGGTTTGGATACATTTTTTGTCTATAAACACAATTCATAGATATGATTGCTAGTGTTAAATGGGTCACCTTTTAGTGGGATTATTTAAGCTTAACTGAAGCTTGTAAGTATTTTAGATTTGTATAGGTTGAACTTGATGGACTTCGATCTTTTTTCAACCTCATCTACTATGTTACTATGAAAAAAGTAAACAATTGGCAGATGGGGAAACACTTAACACTTGCAGGTAAGAGGTTGCCTTTGAGCACACAGAAATACAAGTTGTGGAAACAGAAAAAAAACTGCTTCCTTTACCTTTAGTGCCGATATATGCAAGTACAGCTGACATACACTGTATACACTGTTTTGCAGCTGCTGTGTGTAGGATTTCTTAGTGTTTTTAATTCTTTTGGTTGGTTATGTGGTAAATAATTTTGCAATAGACAGTAAACATTTTAATTGTCTATCAGCTAGATTACAAGTTATGCACGCTATAGGAAAATTAACGAACGCAACAAAGGTTGCGTTATTTAACCCTCTATAGTACAGCCATTACAAGTTTTGAAACAGCCGGCTTGTGCGTGTGATATTGGGTTTTTAATCTCCACACCGCACAAAATACAAGCGCTGCTTTGACATGCTCGTGCATGCTTTCCCCATAGAAATCAATGGGGAGAGCGGGTCAAGAAAAAACCTGCGATCGCGAAATGAAAAGCTCTGTAACGCAGCCCCATTGATGTCTATGGGTAAAAAACAATTTATGCTTACCTGATAAATGTATTTATTTCCGGAATCATCAATTACTAGTGGGAATATCACTCCTGGCCAGCAGGAGGAGGCAAAGAGCTCTACAGTAAAGCTGCTATATATGTCAGTTCCCTTATCCATAACCTCCAGTCATTCGGCTGAAGGAAAAATGGAAAAAGATGATAACACAAAAGTGTAGAGGTGCCTGAGGTTTTCGAAAAAATAACTGTCTTAAATAAAGGATGGGCCGTGGACTCACCATATCCGGAAATAAAGACATTTATCAGGTAAGCATAAATTATGTTTTCTATCCTAACATATGGTGAGTCCACGAAATCATCAATTACTAAAGGGAATCAATACCCAAGCTAGAGGACACAGATAAGGGAGGGACAAGACAGGTAGACCTAAACAGAAGGCACCAACGCTTGAAGAACCCTTCTCCCAAAAGAAGCCTTAGCTAAGGCAAAAGTTTCAAATTTTTAAAACTTTGAAAAGGTATGCAAAGAGGATCAAATTGCAGCCTTGCAAAACTTGTTATTATTATTATTATTATTATCAGGTATTTGTAGAGCGCCAACAGATTCCGCAGCGCTGTTCTATTCCACAGAAGCTTCATTTTTAAATGCCCAGGAAGAAGAAACAGCCCTCGTAGAATGAGCAGTGATTCTCTCAGGAGGTTGCTGTCCAGCAGTCTCATAGGCCAAACGAATAATACTCCTTAGCCAAAGAGAAGTAGTCGTAGCTTTCTGACCCTTGCGCTTCCTAGAAAAACAAACAAAGCAGAAGACAGACGAAAGTCCTTAGTAGTCTGAAGATAGAACTTCAATGCACGTACAACATCTAGGTTGTGCAATAAACGCTCCTTAGGAAAAGTATTAGGACACAAAGAAGGAAACACAATCTCCTGATATTCTTGTTTGAAACAACCTCTAGGTAGGAAACCTAATTTAGTACGTAAAACCACCTTATCAGAATGAAAAATAAGATAAGGAGAATCAAACTGCAGAGCCGAGATATCCAAGGAATGCATAGGTTCAAACAGAGCCTGCTGTAAAACTCTAAGAACAAGGTTAAGACTCCAAATAGACAATGCAGAAATCTGACCTTTCAGAGTACTTGCTGACAAACCCTTCTCCAGACCCTCCTGGAGAAAAGACAAAATCCTAGGAATCCTGACTCTACTCCAAGAGTAGCCTCTGGATTCACACCAATACAGATATTTACTCCATATCATATAGTAAATATTTCTCGTCACAGGCTTATGAGCCTGAATCATGGTCTCAATGACCGACTCTGAAAACCCATGCTTAGATAAAATCAAGCGTTCAATATCCAAGCAGTCAGCTTCAGAGAAACAATATTTGGATGAAGAAAAGGACCCTGAAGTAGAAGGTCCTTCCTCAGAGGGAGTCTCCAAGGAGGTAGAGACAGCATTTCCCCTAGATCTGCATACCAGATCCTGCAAGGCCACGCCGGCATTTTGAGAATCACCAACACCCTCTCCTGCTTTATCCGAGCAATGACTCTTGGCAGGAGAGCAAAAGGAGGAAATATGTATGCTAGACTGAAATACCAAGGAACCGCCACAGCATCTATCAAGATAGCCTGTAGTTCCCTTGACCTCGAGCCTTACCTCAGAAGCTGAGCATTATGCCGAGAAGCCATGAGATCCAATTCTGGCTGCCCCCAATTGAGGATTAAACTGGAAAATACTTCCGGATGGAGGACCCACTCCCCCGGATGAAAGGTATGTTGGCTCAGGAAATCCACCTCCCAACTGTCCACTTCTGGGATGTGGATCGCAGAAAGACAAGTTTTGAGACTCCCCCCACTGGATTAACCAGGCCACCTCTGACATTGCCAAGGAACTCAGAGTTCCCGCCTGGTGGTTGATGTACGCCATTGAAGTGAAGTTGTCCAACTGGAACCGGATATATACCGGGCTAAGCGTAGTTGAGGCCAGGCCAGTAGAGCATTGAAAATCGCTCTCAGTTCTAGAATTTTTATAGAGAGAACTGATTTATCCCGAGTCCAAAGACCCTGAGAGTCTTCAATGACCCCCAAATTGCTCCCCAACCTCGAAGGCCGGCATCCGTGGTCACGATCACCCAGGAAGGTCTGTGAAAGCAAGTTCCCTGGGAGAGGTGATCCTGAGACAACCACCACAGAAGAGAGTCCCTTGTTGCCTGATTCAGAACTATTTGCGGAGACAGATTTGCATAGTTCCCGTCCCATTGACTTACCATGCATAAATGCAGAGGTCTGAAATGGAACTGAGCAAATGGAATGATGTTCATGGAAGCTACCATCAGACCAATTACCTCCATACATAGAGCCACTGATGGCCGAGGAGAGGACTGAAGGACAAGACAAGAGTCGAAGATCTTTGTTTTTCTGACCTCTGTCAGAAATATCTTCATTGGTAGGGAGTCTATTATGGTCCCTAAAAACACTACTCTTATGGCTGGAATCAGAACTCTTTCCGAGATTTATCTTCCAACCGTGGGAGCGAAGAAAAGACAACAAGATCTCCATATGAGAGTTTGCTTGTTGAAAATACGGTGCCTGAACCAGAATGTCCTCCAGATAAGGCACAACAGCAATGCCCCGAGACCGTATCACTGCCAAAAGAGCCCCCAGGACCTTAGAGAAAATTCTAGGAGCTGTGGCAAGGCCAAAAGGAAGAGCCACAAACTGGAAATGATTGTCTAGGAAAGCAAACCTTAGAAACTTGTGATGATCCCAGTGAATGGGAACATGAAGGTATGCATCCTTTAAGTCTATGGTTGTCATAAACTGACCCTCTTGAATTAAAGGAAGAATGGAATGTATAGTCTCCATCTATAAGGACGGTACACTGAGGAACTTGTTTAAACACTTTAGGTCTAAAATAGGTCTGAAAGTCCCCTCTTTCTTGGAAACCACAAACAGATTTGAATAAAATCCCAGACCCTGTTCCTGCAGAGGAACTGGAACTATAACTCCAAGGGCAAAAAGATCCTTGATACAATTTAAGAACGCCTCTCTCTTTATCTGGTCTACAGATAATCTTGACAGAAGAAACCTACCTCTGGGAGGAAAAGTCTTGAATTCTGTCTTGTACCCCTGAGATACAATTTCCACGGCCCAAAAGTTCTGGGACATCTCATATCCAAGCCTGAGCAAATTGAGAAAGCCTGCCTCCTACTAGATCCATTCCACTTGAAGTCAGCTGCAGGCTTCTTAGACTGTTTCCCCTTGTTTCAAGACTGACCAGACTTCCAGGAAGACTTGAATAGTTTCCTGCTTGGAAGAGGAAGTGGAGGATTTCCCTCTAAAGTTACGAAAGGAACGAAAATTACTCTGATGCCCTTTCTCTCCTGTGATATCTGAAAAAATTTAATCTAAACCAGGCCCAAACACGGTCTTACCCTTGTAGGGAATAGCTAATAACTTAGATTTTGAAGAAACATCCACAGACCAGGATTTTAACCAAAGGGCTCTGCGAGCTAGAACCACAAAACCAGATATTTTTGCTCCCAGTTTAATGACCTGTAAGGAATCATCCGAAATAAAGGAATAGGCTAATCTTAAGAGCCTTAATCCTGTCCTGGATCTCCTCAAGAGGAGTATCTGTCTCAATAGAATCAGACAAAGCATCAAACCAGTAAGCTACAGTGCTGGTAACCGTAGCAATACACACCGCAGGCTGCCATTGAAGACCTTGGTGAACATACATTTCCTTTAATAATAGGAGAAGGAGAAAAAGGAATACCAGGCCTCTCCCACTCTGTGCAATAATCTCAGAAGCACGGTCTGGAACTGGAAAAACCTCCACCGCAGAGGGAACATCAAAATACTTGTTCAGCTTACTAGACTTCTTAGGGTTAACAATGACAGTAGTATCAGTCATCCAAGGTAACAAAAACCTCCTTAAGTAACAAGTGGAGGTGTTCCAGCTTAAATCTGAAGGATACAACTTCAGCATCAGTAGAAGGAATTATACTGCCTGAATCCAAAATTCACCCTCAGATGCACAAAAATCAGACTTCTGAGAGAAAAGCCTTACTGAGCCATCAATAAAATAAATAACTCCTCACACTAACAGTGCCTGCAAAAACTGCCATAAAAACCTGCACCCTGACAGGAATAATAAAAAATGTCCCCCTGCAGCGTTTAAGCTGAATAAGTGCCACATTTTTCCCTGCTACTTAGAAAAATAAAATTGGCACTTACCTTTATATTCATCTGTCCGGCAGCAGGACAGCTCACCTGATTTGAGAGGATGCCATACCTCGCATGGACCTGTGAAAATACAGAAAGACTAAGTAAACTTACTCAGGCTATCTAACTAGGGCAGCAAAATGTTTTGGGAAAACGCAGTGAGGATTACACCCCACAAGTTCCCAATTGCTTAAAAGCCACCATTGACCTACTGAAGAGACTGACATGGGCTAAAGCTAGACCCTTTAGAAAGATCAGAGCAAACCTACTCTGCTTTAAAATAAAAAAATCTTGATTGTAGATCAGACACAAAAACTTCACCTCTTCCTTGCACCGCAGGCAAAGAGAATGACTGGGGATTATGGGTAAGGGAAGAGACATATATAGCAGCTTTGCTGTAGTGCTCTTTGCCTCCTTCTGCTGGCCATGAGTGATATTCCAACTAGTAATTGATGATTCCATGGACTCACCATATCTTAGGAAAGAAATAAAGTTATGTTTAAACCTACCCAAACATAAACCCCACGTCTAAACACCCCTAATCTGCCACCCCCAACAAAATGTTATTAACCCCTTAATCTTCCAATCCCGATATCGCGGTCACCTAAATAAAGCTATTAACCCCTAATCTTCTGCCCCCAACATCGCCGCCACTATACTAAAGTTATTAACCCCTATTCCCCTGCACCCCAATATCGCCAAAACTATTATAAATCTATTAACCCCTATTCCGCCGCCTCGCGACATCGCTGCCACTAAATAAAGTTGTTAACCCCTAAACCTCTGACCTCCCACATCACTGCCACTAAATAAACCTATTAACCCCTAAACTGCCCGCCCCCCACATCGCAACAACATAATTAAACTATATATTAACCCCTAAATCTAACCCTAATGTAACCCTAAAACTAACACCCCCTAACTTTAACAATTAAAATAGACCTAAATTAAACTTACAATTATTAACTAAATAATTAATATTTAAAACTAAATATATACTTACCTGTGAAATAAAACCTAAGCTAGCTAAAATATAACTAATAGTTATATTGTAGCTAGCATAGGTTTTATTTTTATTTCACAGGTAAGTTTGTATTTATTTTAACTAGGTAGATTAGTTAGTAAATAGTTATTAACTATTTACTAACTACCTAGTTAAAATAAATACAAACTTACATGTCAAATAAAACCTAAGCTGCCTTACACTTAAACCTAACATTGCAAAAATAAAAAACCCTCCATTACAAAAAATAAAAAACACTAAAATTACAAAAAATAAAAAGACCTACCATTACAAAAAATAAACAAAATTATACAAAATAATAAAAATGATTCCTATTCTAATACCCTTTTAAAAAAAATAAAAAAAACTCACCCCAAAATAAACTACCGAGGGCCCTTAAAATGGCCTTTTTGAGGGCCCTTAATAGGGCCTTTTGTAGGGCATTTTCCTAAAGTTAACAGCTCTTTTGCTACAAAACAAACACCCCATAACATTATACAACCCCCCACCCCCCAAAATAAAAAAGTAAAACCTAATCTACCCATTGCCTTGAAAAGGGCATTTGTATGGGCATTGCCCTTAAAAGGGCATTTAGCTCTTTTTCTTGCCCTTAAAAGGGCATTCAGCTCTTTTATGAAATGCCCAAGCCCTAATCTAAAAATAAAAACCCACCCCAAAACGAAAAAAATACATTACACAAAATAAAACAAATTATCAAAAATTATTCCTATTCCATTTTATGAGCTACTGAAATTCTATTGGCTGATTTGAACAGCCAATAGGATTTGGCTGATTTGAATTCCCAAAATTAAATCAGCCAATAGGAATGCAAGGGACGCCATCTTGAATCGCGTACCTTGCATTGAAGATTCAGTGTACAGCGGCGACCGTATGAAGAGGATGCTCGGTGCTGGATGTCTTCAGGATGGACCCGCTCCGTGCCGCCTGGATGAAGATAGAAGAGGCCGCCTGGATGAAGATTGAAGAGGCCGCCTGGATGAAGATTGAAGAGGCCGCCTGGATGAAGATTGAAGAGGCCGCCTGGATGAAGATTGTTCAAGCGGGACTTCAAAAACTAAGTGGATCTTTGGGGGTCAGTAATAGGTTTTTTGGGTGGGTTTTTTTTAGTTTAGGGTTTGAGCTTTTCATAAAAGAGCTAAATGCCCTTTTTCAGGACAAAGCAAAAAATTGTTAAAAAATGCCCATACAAATGCCCTTTTCAGGGCAATGGTTAGCTTAGGTTTTTTAGATAGCTTTTTTTTGTGGGTTTGGGGGGTTTGTAATGTTAGTGGGACTTTGTATTTTTTTTTTCCAGGTAAAAGGGCCCTTTTACGGGTTATTGGTACTTTATTGTAAATTAGTTTTTATTAATTTTTTTTTTTTTTTTTTTTTAATGGGTATTAGAATAGGAATCTTTTTTATTATTTTTGATAATTTGTTTGTTATTTTGTGTAATGTATTTTTTTTCGTTTTGGGGTGGGTTTTTATTTTTAGATTAGGTCTTGGGCATTTCATAAAAGAGCTGAATGACCTTTAAAGGGCAGGAAAAAGAGCTTAAAGCCCTTTTCAGGGCAATGGATAGATTAGGTTTTACTTTATTTTTATTTTGTGAGTTTGGGGGGTGCTGTTTGTTTTGTTTTGTAGCAAAAGAGCTGTTAACTTTAGGGCAATCCCTTTTAAGGGCCCTTGGTAGTTTATGTTAGATTAGGCTTTTTTAAAGCTAGCTATAATATAACTATTAGTTAAATTGTAGCTAACTTAGGTTTTATTTCACAGGTATTTAGTTTTAAATAGGAATTATTTAGTTAATAACTGTAGGTTTAATTTAGCTCTATTTTAATTATGTTAAAGTTAGGGGGAGTTAGGGTTACATTAGGGTTAGGTTTAGGGGTTACTAGTTTAAATCAGTTTATTGCGATATGGGGGCTTTCGGTTTAGGGGTTAATAGGTTTATTTAGTATATTTCGTTGTGGAGGGCTTTCAGTTTAGGGGTTAATAGGTTTATTAAGTATATTTTGTTGTGGGGGGCTTTTGGTTTAGGCGTTAGTGGCAGTGGAAATTGGGGTTAATAACTTTAGTATAGTCAGGGCGATGTGGGCAGCAGATTAGGGGTTAATATTTAAATTGTGTTTGTGATGCAGAAGGGTGGCTTTAGTATAGTGGCGGCGATGTCGGGGAGCGGCGGGAATAGGGGTTAATAAATTTAATATAGTATTTGTGATGCGGGAGGGCCTCAGTTTAGGGGTTAATAGGTAGTTTATGGGTGTTAGTGTACTTTGTAGCATTTTAGTTATGAGTTTTATGTAACAGTTTTGTAGAGTAAAACTCATAACTACTGCTTTTAGATTGTGAAACTGATCTTGTCGGCATAGGCTGTAACACAAGCTTTTTAGCCTCCCCGCAAAACTCGTAATGGAAGTCCCATGAAAAATCGTCATTTTTACGAGTGCGGGACTGACGTTGTGTTACAGGCTAAAAGGCTTGCGGTACAGCTATACCAACAAGACTTGTAATGGCTGCGGTGCTGTTTTAACGCTGAAATTAAAAAAAATTCAGAGTTAAAACACAAACGCAAAACTTGTAATCAAGGTGTATATATTTTAATTAACTTTTTTAAATGTTGTTTCTAATAAAGATATATAATTTTAATAATTTTTATTTTTGATATAATCAAAAATCCCTAATTTCTTCATTGTTTTTTTGCTAACCAAAACATAGACACTCCATTAAAGGGACAGTCTAGTCCAAAATAAACTTTCATGATTCAGATAGAGAATGTAATTTTAAACAATTTACTGTTATCAGCAATTTTGCTTTGTTCTCTTAGTATTTTTAGTTGAAAGCTAAACCTAGGATGTTCATATGCGAATTTCTAAGCCCTTGAAGGCTGCCTCTTCTCTCTGGGCATTTTGACAGTTTTTCACCACTAGAGGGTTTTAGTTCATGTGTGTCATATAGATAAAACTGTGCTCACGCACATAGAGTTCCAGGGAGCCAGCTCTGATTGGCTAAAATGGATGTCTGTCAAAAGAACTGAAATAAGGGGGCAGATTGCAGAGGCTTAGATACAAGGTAATCACAGAGGTAAAGCGTGTATTTATATAACTGTGTTGGTTATGAAAACTAGGGAATGGGATTATCTATCTTTTAAAAAAATACAAATTCTGGTGTAGACTGTCCCTTTAAGCTGTGTTGTGCTGCTGCAGCTGCTGGTTGGATATGAAAAAAATATCTGCTTTGCTGCTGCACTTCTCGTTCACAAGCACACCCCACAGACACCCAACAAATCAGTTTGTCCCTCCAAATTGGCAGGTTATCAGTCTGGATAACCGTTTTCTCCTTAATTTTGGGATCACAAAAGGTGGCCAGCATCAGTTAAGGGCATTTCTCCAGATTGTCCTGCATGCCACCTTTCAGATGCTCCTTCAGCCTCCTGAAAAGTGCTGCTACCTCACTGATTAGTACTCCACCAGGAACCACTCCTCAATTTTACAGGAAGGCATTCATCTTGCTCAAGAGGTGAGTGAACAAGGGTATGACTCTACCCAGACTGGTAGTGTTTCGGCTCATGTTCTCAGTCACATCTCAAAATGGCTTTAGGACTGACACTATCTGACCAATCATGATCCACTCATCTTTGCCAATGTATTGATCAGAAGCCATAGCATGGATAGCCCTCTGCTGCAAGATATGTTCCAGCATATCCAAAGTCAAGTTCCACCTAGTTAAGACTGTGCTAAGGAAGCCCTGCCTTCTCCTGTATCTGCCTAAAGAGCTGACTGGCTTTAAGAATGTGGTGGAAGTGGCCTGCAATCCTTCTGCATCATTCAAGTAAAGTTGCAAACCTAGAGTTGCCTTCAAGGATAGCAGCCTTTATGACCAGGTCGAGGATGTGAGCCAAATAACCCATATCAATAAAGTCACCCTCACAGAAAGCCTTTGGCCATATAGGCTGCTCTCCTACCCACTGCTCCACCATCCTCCTAAGAGTCTGCAATACATTATCAGCAGTATAACTGCTCATCCAACACCTGCTAATCTACCGACCCTTACCGGAGCTGCCTGCCGCTGCATCACCACCAGTAATAGTACTGCCCTTACCATATGTGGTAAAGTAAACCGACTGTCCAGCAGCTTTGCTAAATCCTCCTTCAGCACTGAAACGCATATACGATAGAGTGAGGGTACTATACTCTAAGGGAGGTGGTAGTGGGAAGCAACTGCTTTCATCAAATAAGATACCAGCTGACCTCTCACATGGGTTCATTTTCCTGACTGCTGCATGGATACCCCCCTAGAATGAAACCCCCAAAATCATTTAATGTGGGCTGAACACATCATTGTGTTGTTGAAGTTAGTACCTAACTCTGCTGACTGACAATTAATACTGTGTCCCCTGTCTTGACTACTACTGGTAGTGCTGCTATTAGTAGGTGGCATTGCAGGCGGTGATTAGGAGATTGTTGCGCTGTTACTGCTGCTGCTTGCCCTACATTCTTCTCTCAATAACACAGCCTTGGCGTGCATGTGGAGATGTTGGTTCCTTCTGGAGCTGGTAACATGACTCAACACTCTCCCACAGCTAACTTCTTTGCTACACAATTTGCACTTAGCAAAGTGGCTATCTCTGATGATAACAAAATGGCCCCACACCGTTGAGCCATGTGAATCAGTTGCTGACTCTGCCTGCCCTTCTACCACTGTTGAGGTCTCCTTGCCAGTGGTATGAGATGTGGTACCGCTAATTCTCTATGCCCTGCCTGGAACGCTTTTTACTCACCTAGCGATGCTGGTGGTGGTAGCAGAGGTTGTGGAACTGCCAGTGATTCTAGTCCTGACAAAGATTGCACTACTAGTGGAACTGGCAACATGGGTTGTTGGTAAGGCTGCTCTACAACAGGGGATTGTGGTAGTGATGGAGAGGGGGAGAATGCAGATGGAGACTGCTGGCCTAAAAGCAGGGAAGATGTTGTGCTGCTGCCCGTCATGCATGGACTCTGTGATGGAATCTCTTACTGCTCCACCATCTCCTCAGGCTTGTAATCAAGTTACTTGAGGTAAAGACTACAGCAGACTTGCAGTGAGTCACAGTAAAATCCTCATCTTCGAAAACAGAGACTGGGAATTTGGGAAACATGTTAGGTTAAAAGTGTAATGGACAAGCCTCACATCAATCATTTAGTAATGCTCTGTCAGGATTGCTTAGATTAAGTTGTACACATGAATGGTTTTTAGTGCAGAAAGTGCTGAATGAAAAATAATTGAATGCGACTAATAATAATAAAAAATGTAGCTATTTACACTTACATTAGTTATATGGTTGAATGCACGTCTAATATCTATTTCTCTGACTGAATAGGTCAAACGTATTACAGCTAATAAAACTAGGTAGCAGTTACAGTTTCTTTATATTTAATAGCATGCTTCGAATCATTGACATACATTTTTCAACTGTTGGTGAAACAATATCAAGCATTTTGGTTATTGTCTAGCCTTTTCTCTTTGATTACAAGATTATGAAAGTTAATTGCAGCTTGAAATGATTACATTTAGATTGAATAGAATATTATTTTATAGCAATTATTTAAAAATTAATTTAAATACAGAACTTGTAATGGATTTATCATTTCTAATAATCTGTTTTAATTAAGCTAAATGTAGGGCATATTATCAAAGAATCAAGCACATTCTCCAAGACACAAAAGTTTTTTTTAGTTGTTAGTGCATTATATTGTGATCAGTACCATGTTAATTTTCATAATTTGAAATGTAACATTTTTCTAATTAATAACAGAGAGCTATTACTGTAAATGCAATACATTTCTATTCCTCAAAGATCTTGGATTTAATCTTCTTTCCTGTTATTACATGATATACATGCCCATTAATGTAAAAACCTGCATATCTTTAATATTTACTAACTGTATTTTGAGTCTAGATCTTTCTATTTTCCCTTAGTTCAGTTTAGAGTGGACCCAATATTTATAGATATTCAGGCAAATATTCAAATATTTTTATATATAGGGACATAACGTTGCATGATTTTATTAGAAAGCTAACTTGGTTAAAAAAAAAGTTTGGAGAAAATGTATCTGTTATAACTGGCTTACACAATTTTAAAAAATCTCACCATTGTTTACTATTCTGTATGTTTCTTATCTGCCTGTTGTCTTTTTTACTGACTACTCTGACTTCCAGCAATGAACTGTTATAAGCAGTGTCCTGGGTTCTGTGCAAGAAGGAAAAACAATGAGGAGGCAGGTCTGTGAGTTTAGGGGGAAGGGGAGTTTACTTCTATATCTATGACTATGCTGAGTGCTTCAGAATTGACTTAAGGTAGATGCAGAATATTAATTTTACTCAAGTGCATTACTTTTCTTTCGTTTTCATTTTCTCTTTTTTTTTTTTTTAATTTCTTTCTCTCTTCCACACAACTGTCTGTTGTTACCCAAGTGAAAATTGTATTTCACAATATTTATTAACTACATCCAATTCCAAAGCGCTAAATGAAAATATGAAATTCATTATAACTTTATACAGGTACATTTAGTAATAATTACATTTAAGCTTAATCAAGTCATGAAACCATGTGGATTATTTTGATATCCTGACAATACATATCTGTCACATTTAACAATTTAGAGGCGTGACAGATATAAAAAAAATCACTGTACCCCAATATAAATTTGGGTAACCTCAATCTTGATTCCTAGTTTAGAATGAAAAGACAATGAAAATAAATTGGCAGGAAAATATTTTAACCCAAACCTATTTATTGTGTCGCTTTCCTTATTTTTATATCATAAAATACCAACTAATTTGCACAAAAGTAAATTATTGTTACACATAACATTCATGCCAGATGCTGCAACCTGTTTTTATATTTAAAGGGACATAATACTCATATGCTAAATCACTTGAAACTGATGCAGTATAACTGTAAAAAGCTGACAGGAAAATATCACCTGAGTATCTCTATGTAAAAAAGGAAAATATTTTACCTCACAATTTCCTCAGCTCACCAGAGTAAGTTCTGTGTAAAAAGTTATACTCAGCTGCTCCCAGCTGCAGGTAAAAAAATTAAAAAAAAATGAAGAAATGAACAGCAGCCAATCAGCATCAGCAGTGCTGAGGTCATGAACTCTTACTGTGATCTCATGAGATTTGACTTAACTCTCATGAGATTTCATAGTAAGCTTCCTTTACCTGATTGGTGAAATAATATGAGAGTGCACGATGCTAGTCCCTTCAGATGTCCCAGGACAAACACACTAAAATGCTGCTTAGAAATCCTTTACAATGGGAGGTGGCTACTGAGGAACTTTTAAGGTAAAATATCTTTCTTTTTTACATAGAGATGTTCAGGTGATATTTTCTAGTCAGCTTTTTACAGCTATGCTGCATCACTTTCAAGTGTTTAAACATTTGGGTATTATGGCCCTTTAAGATCCACACAGTTAATCACAATTATATCTCCTGCCTCTGTACCTTATAACTGAATTATATCCCATTAATTTACTTAATTCAATTTTACTTCTACTGCATCTATTTCTTATCATTACTTTCCACGTCCTGCCATTATCTAATTCTTTTTAAATACTTAAAGGCAGCTTTCAATACCTATCCCATCTCTATATTATTTTCCTCTCTTGATATCCCGCAAAATACACTATTAGCATTTATGTCTCCTCTGCTTTCCTATACCACATTACATAATTAATGATAAGCTTGTATCTCTAGTTAACAGTACATACTATGTATGTGCTCTGAGTCTAAATCTACTTGCCCAACAGGAGTTCAGCGTTTTTCACGCTGTGCACACTGCACACAACAAAACAGTTCCTCTGGAAACAAAACTGCTTCAGTCTGGTGCCCAGTAAAAAGTAATCCTAACCACTACTTCCAACGATAACACAAGAATCCTTTCACTCAGAATGAGACATGAGCTGGCCAGGGTGTAAAGAATAAAAACATAATCCTTTATTGACAATCCATATAAAACTAGGTGCAATTACAATTATGTGATATATAACAAAATATATAAATGACTTCTGGTGGGTGGGCCAGCAAAGCAGACGTACTCAGGCAGAGCTCCGCTGGTCGGAGCGCATATATCACAAAAATTACTTGATTTCTGCTGGGCCCCGCACGACAGACTTATTGGGCTAATGCTGCATAGTGCCAGTTGTCTACCTAAGTGCGCGGAGCATTTGCCATCAGCTCCGGCAACCGGAGGACACTGTCTGTTAGAGCGGTCACATACCGCCAGCGCCATCTCGGATCCTGTCCGTCCTTGGGGAGGAAGGAGAGAGGGGGAGGATTCCGACTTGAAGGGCTGAAAAGGTGGAAGGGACATTGACTGCATGTCGCTTACCTGAGGGTAAAAAACCAGCATATCGTGGGCAGCTGTAAGTAAAAAATTTTGAAAAGGCTGGGAACAGTGTTTGAAAGGGGACAGACCGCAGTGAAAAGTGAAACTCGGGGAAGGAAGGGGGAGACGCAGCAGGGGGAATCACAACACAGAAAGGTAAAAACGTACAACATAATTGTGCAGGCAGCATACCACTCTCTCTCTGGGAAAAAGGTTTATAAAGACTGTTATTAGGGAAGAAAATTGTGCAGCAACGCATGTCTTTTCTTGTGTGTGACTTTCACTTCCACTAACAGTTCATTCTGACTGCGCCACGCTGCCCCGGAGTGGGAAAAGTGTTGCTCATATCCTAGCAAGAGCCTGCAAATTCCCTGACCATATCAAAGGCCACCTAAGACCCCCACATTTAACGGCTTCAGGCGTCTCCCACACCTCACAAAGTGCGCAACATAAAGGCACAGCTACAGATATACTTGTGCCTGTATTGATCCTGGCTGCGTTACCTCCACCTATGGCAGATTATAGCAAGACAGGACATACCACTTAAATAGTCAAATAGAAGCTGCTTAATAACAGAGAGGGTCTGACCGCACACCCCTGCCCCTTACTATACATCCAGGGTACCCTCTTGTACTGTCTACAAGTGGCACCTGCCAGAACATCTGAATATTCCACCATCTAATTTGATTGATCTGCACTTAGAAGATTTTATACCCCACTCTAATGAAAGTGGACAAATACTTTCACAAACTGTCTCCCCCCACCAAACCAGATGTCTCACAGATCAAAGACCAGTGAAGAGACTGAAACACTTGTCAGACACTCATGCAGAGGGCTCAATTATGCCGGATCCAGCAGGGGTCTCGGACCCAGTTTCACACTCTGCTCTTCTACAAGGACTAAAATCCTTCTTTATCCCAAGGATGGATTCCCTGCAAACAGGGGTGGATACGCTAACAAGCGAAGTACGGCAGTTCTCCACATGATTAAACGCAGCCGAAACCCGCATCTCTGAAGTAGAGGATAGGCAATTTGCCTCGGATACCACAGTCAAGCAATTAGTAAAGAAAACTCAAGTACTCCAAGACCGCATAGATGATCTGGAGAACAGAAGTCGCCGCAATAATTTACGGATTGTAGGAGTGCCAGAATCAATTAAGGGCAAAGATCTGCTCGAGTTTACAGCACTGAAACTCCCCAGGCTGCTGGGTATACATGCCGACATCCTACCCATCGATGTAGAGTGAGCACACCGAGTAGGTCCGGAAAAGGCCTTGGACCAGGCGGGAACCAAATCTAGACAGGTTATATTCAAGTGCCTAAATTTCCAGGAAAAATTGAAGATTTTGAAAGCCTATCGATTGCATAAAGAGCTGATATATGAGGGCTCGAAGCTGCTCCTGTTTCAGGACTTCTCACTGGAGGTTTCTAGACAAAGGAAGGAATTTGCCCCGCTTTGCTCCCAACTCCACGAGCAAGGACGTCAAGTAGCACTCCTCTTCCCTGCGAAACTTCGTCTTCAAACACCATATGGTGTTAAATTCTTCCACTCACCACAAGCGGTGAAAAGTTATCTGGCAACAGAAAAACATAATTTATGTAAGAACTTACCTGATAAATTAATTTCTTTCATATTAGCAAGAGTCCATGAGCTAGTGACGTATGGGATATACATTCCTACCAGGAGGGGCAAAGTTTCCCAAACCTCAAAATGCCTATAAATACACCCCTCACCACACTCACAATTCAGTTTAACGAATAGCCAAGAATTGGGGTGATAAGAAAGGATCAAAAGCATAAAAAAATAAGGAATTGGAATAATTGTGCTTTATACAAAAAAATCATAACCACCACAAAAAAGGGTGGGCCTCATGGACTCTTGCTAATATGAAAGAAATGAATTTATCAGGTAAGTTCTTACATAAATTATGTTTTCTTTCATGTAATTAGCAAGAGTCCATGAGCTAGTGACGTATGGGATAGCAGATACCCAAGATGTGGAACTTCCACGCAAGAGTCACTAGAGAGGGAGGGATAAAATAAAGACAGCCAATTCCGCTGAAAAAATAATCCACAACCCAAATCAAAAAAATGAAATAATAAGCAGCAGAATCAAACTGAAACAGCTGCCTTAAGTACTTTTCTACCAAAAACTGCTTCAGAGGAAGAGAAAACATCAAAATGGTAGAATTTAGTAAAAGTATGCAAAGAAGACCAAGTTGCTGCTTTGCAAATTTGATCAACAGAAGCTTCATTCCTAAAAGCCCAGGAAGTAGAAACTGACCTAGTAGAATGAGCTGTAATTCTTTGAGGCGGGGACTTACCCGACTCTACATAAGCATGATGAATCAAAGATTTTAACCAAGATGCCAAAGAAATGGCAGAAGCTTTCTGACCTTTCCTGGAACCAGAAAAGATAACAAATAGACTAGAAGTCTTTCTAAAACCTTTAGTAGCTTCAACATAATATTTCAAAGCTCTTACTATATCCAAAGAATGTAAAGATTTCTCCAGAGAATTCTTAGGATTATGAAGGGACAACAATCTCTCTACTAATGTTGTTAGAATTCACAACCTTAGGTAAAAATTGAAATGAAGTCCGCAACACTGCCTTATCCTGATGAAATATCAGAAAAGGAGATTCACAAGAAAGAGCAGATAACTCAGAAACTCTTCTAGCAGAAGAGATGGCTAAAAGGAACAACACTTTCCAAGAAAGTAATTTAATATCCAGAGAATGCATGGGTTCAAACGGAGGAGCCTGTAAAGCCCTCAGAACCAAATTAAGACTCCAAGGAGGAGAGATTGACTTAATGACAGGCTTGATACGAACCAAAGCCTGTACAAAACAATGAATATAAGGATGATTAGCAATCTTTCTGTGAAAAAGAACAGAAAGAGCAGAGATTTGACCTTTCAAAGAGCTTGCAGACAAACCCTTATCCAAACCATCCTGAAGAAACTGTAAAATTCTAGGAATTCTAAAAGAATGCCAAGAGAATTTATGAGAAGAACACCAAGAAATGTAAGTCTTCCAGACTTGATAATAAATCTTTCTAGACACAGATTTACTAGCCTGTATCATAGTATTAATCACTGAGTCAGAGAAACCTCTATGACTAAGAATCAAGCGTTCAATCTCCATACCTTCAAATTTAATGATTTGAGATCCTGATGGAAAAAAGGGCCTTGAGATAGAAGGTCTGGCCTTAACGGAAGTGTCCAAGGTTGGCAACTTGCCATCCGAACGAGATCCGCATACCAAAACCTGTGAGGCCATGCTGGAGCCACCAGCAATACAAACGAACGTTCCATTAGAATTTTGGAAATCCCTTTTGGAAGAAGAACTAGAGGCGGAAAGATATAAGCAGGTTGATAATTCCAAGGAAGTGACAGCGCGTCCACTGCTTCCGCCTGAGGATCCCTGGATCTGGACAGATACCTGGGAAGTTTCTTGTTTAGATGAGAGGCCATCAGATCTATTTCTGGAAGTCCCCAGATTTGAACAATCTGAAGAAATACCTCTGGGTGAAGAGACCATTCGCCCGGATGTAAAGTCTGGCGACTGAGATAATCCGCTTCCCAATTGTCTACACCTGGGATATGAACCGCAGAGATTAGACAGGAACTGGATTCCGCCCATACAAGTATCCAAGATACTTCTTTCATAGCCTGAGGACTGTGAGTCCCACCTTGATGATTGACATACACCCCGGTTGTGACATTGTCTGTCTGAAAACAAATAAACGATTCTCTCTTCAGAAGAGGCCAGAACTGAAGAGCTCTGAAAATCGCACGGTGTTCCAAAATGTTGATTGGTAATTTCGCCTCCTGAAATTCCCAAACCCCCTGCGCTGTCAGAGATCCCCATACAGCTCCCCAACCTGAAAGACTCGCATCTGTTGAGATCACAGTCCAGGTTGGACGAACAAAAGAGGCCCCTTGAATTAGACGATGGTGATTCAACCACCAAGTCAGAGAAGATCGAACATTGGGATTTAAGGATATTAATTGTGATATCTTTGTATAATCCCTGCACCACTGGTTCAGCATACAAAACTGGAGAGGTCTCATGTGAAAGAGAGCAAAGGGGATCGCGTCCGATGCAGCAGTCATGAGACCTAGAATTTCCATGCACAAAGCTACCGAAGGGAATGATTGAGACTGAAGGTTTCGACAAGCTGAAACCAACATCAGACGTCTCTTTTCTGTTAGAGACAAAGTCATGGACACTGAATCTATTTGAAAGCCCAAAAAGGTTACCTTTGTCTGAGGAATCAATGAACTCTTTGGTAAATTGATCCTCCAACCATGTCTTTGAAGAAACAACACAAGTTGATTCGTATGAGATTCTGCAGAATGTAAAGACTGAGCAAGTACCAAGATATCGTCCAAATAAGGAAATACCGCAATACCCTGTTCTCTGATTACAGGAATACATACGATACGATATCGGCCAGGAATACAGGGGGGTAACATGATAGCAGCAGTGCAGTAATTGTGGTGTACCTTTAGGTAATATATCTGTGTGGGTAATGATAGGTGATGTTTATCACCTTAGTCATTAATTTTTAAATAAATTCCTTAATAAAGATTATAGGTTTTAATACCAGTATATACATTTATTATTCGCTAGCAGATATTTCATGCTGTAATTTTATGGCTTATTACAAGCGATAGGTGTAAGAGTGCTTAATATCCCCTCTATACTCTCCCATTTCCTTTTCCTATTTTTTGAACTCTAGGTCTGAAACACATTTCAGAAACGCCTGAGCCTTCACTGGGTTTACTGGAATGCGCGAGAGAAAAAATCTTCTCACAGGCGGCCTTACTTTGAAACCTATTCTGTACCCTTGTGAAACAATGTTCTGAATACAAAGACTGTGAATCGAATTGATCCAAATATCTTTGAAAAATCGTAACCTGCCCCCTACCAGCTGTGCTGGAATGAGGGCCGCACCTTCATGCGGATTTGGGAGCTGGTTTTGACTTTCTAAAAGGCTTGGATTTATTCCAGACTGGAGATGGTTTCCAAACTGAAACCGTTCCTTTAGGGGAAGGGTCAGGCTTTTGTTCCTTATTCTGACGAAAGGAACGAAAACGATTAGCAGCCCTACATTTACCTTTAGATTTTTTGTCCTGAGGCAAAAAGGTTCCTTTCCCCCCAGTAACAGTTGAAATTATAGAATCCAACTGTGAACCAAATAATTTATTACCTTGGAAAGAAAGAGAAAGCAAAGTTGACTTAGAAGTCATATCTGCATTCCAAGATTTAAGCCATAAAGCTCTTCTAGCTAAAATAGCTAAAGACATATACCTGACATCAATTCTAATGATATCAAAAATGGCATCACAAATAAAGTTATTAGCATGTTGAAGAAGTTTAACAATGCTATAAGCATTATGGTCTGACACTTGTTGCGCTAAAGCCTCCAACCAGAAAGTGGAAGCTGCAGCAACATCAGCCAAAGAAATAGCAGGTCTAAGAAGATTACCTGAACATAAATAAGCTCTCCTTAGAAAGGATTCAAGCTTCCTATCTAAAGGATCCTTAAAGGAAGTACTATCCGCTTCAGGAATAGTAGTACGTTTAGCAAGAGTAGAGATAGCCCCATCAACTTTAGGGATTTTATCCCAAAATTCTAATCTATCAGATGGCAAAGGGTACAATTTCTTAAACCTTGGAGAAGGAGTAAATGAAGTACCCAGACTATTCCATTCCCTAGAAATTACTTCTGAAATAGCATCAGGAACTGGAAAAACTTCTGGAATAACTACATGAGGTTTAAAAACCGAATTTAAACGCTTAGTAGATTTAGTATCAAGAGGACTAGACTCCTCCATATCTAATGCAATCAACACTTCTTTAAGTAAAGAACGAATAAACTCCATCTTAAATAAATATGAAGATTTATCAGTGTCAATATCTGAAGCAGAATCTTCTGAACCAGATAGATCCTCATCAGAAACAGATAAGTCAGAATGATGGCAGTCACTTAAAAACTCATCTGAAATATGAGAAGTTTTAAAAGACCTTTTACGTTTACTGCAAGGAGGAATAACAGACAGAGCCTTCCTAATAGAATTAGAAACAAATTCTTTTACATTAACAGGGACATCCTGAACATTAGATGTTGAAGGAAAAACAACAGGTAAAGGATTATTACTAATGGAGACACTATCTGCGTTAGAAAGCTTATCATGACAACTAACACAAACTACAGCCGGAGGAACAGTTACCAAAAGTTTACAACAGATGTACTTAACTTTGGTAGAACCAGCATCAGGCAGCGTCTTTCAAGAAGTAGATTCTGATCCAGGGTCAGGTTGTGACATCTTGCAATATGTAATAGAAAAGACAACATATAAAACAAAATTATCAAATTCCTTAAATGACAGTTTCAGGAATGGGAAAAGATGCAAAATAAACAAGCCTCTAGCAACCAGAAGCAATAAAAAAGTGAGACTTAAATAATGTGAAAAAAAGGTGGAGACAAGTATGACGCCCACATTTTTTGGTGCCAAGTAAGACGCCCACATTATTGGCGCCAAGTACAACGCCCATATTTTTTGGCGCCAAGTATGACGCAACATCCTCTGACGTCAAAAACGACGCCCACATTTTTTGTCGCAAAAAAACGTCTAACACACATACGTCAAAAAATGACGCAACCACGAACAAACTTCCGCCGTCAACTATGGTGCCGGAAATTACAAAATTTTGCGCCAAAAAAGTTTGCGCCAAGAATAACGCAATAAATTGAAGCATTTTCTGCCCCCGCGAGCCTAACAGCCCGCAGGGGAAAAAAATCAATTGAAAATTCTTAAGGTAAGAAAAAATTATTTATTCATATGCATTATCCCAAATAATGAAACTGACAGTCTGAATGAAGGAATACTGATTATCCTGAATCATGGCAAATATAAGTTTAAACACATATATTTAGAACTTTACATATAAAGTGCCCAACCATAGCTTAGAGTGTCATAAATAAAATAAGACTTGCTTACCCTAAGACACTCATCTACATATAGTAGATAGCCAAACCAGTACTGAAACGAGAATCAGTAGAGGTAATGGTATATAAGAGTATATCGTCGATCTGAAAAGGGAGGTAGGAGAAGAAATCTCTACGACCGATAACAGAAAACCTATGAAATAGATCCCCTAGAGGAAGACCATTGTATTCAAATAGGCAATACTCTCTTCACATCCCTCTGACATTCACTGCACTCTGAGAGGAAAACCGGGCTCCAGCCTGCTGCAAAGCGCATATCAACGTAGAATCTAGCACAAACTTACTTCACCACCTCCATGGGAGGCAAAGTTTGTAAAACTGAATTGTGGGTGTGGTGAGGGGTGTATTTATAGGCATTTTAAGGTTTGGGAAACTTTGCACCTCCTGGTAGGAATGTATATCCCATACGTCACTAACTCATGGACTCTTGCTAATTACATGAAAGAAACCAGCACCCTCCAACCTGAAGATCGTATGCTCAAATCATCAGGTCCTCTCCTTTTGGCTCCTTTTTTTTTTTTTTGTTCTTTTGCTCTTTTAGGCCATAGAAGATAAAAGATGGCTGAATCTTTTTGTTACTTAGCCTTTTTCAGGAATGGAAGTAACCTTGTCCCCAAGGGTTTGATGGACTACAAAGAGAGGCGGGACAATGCCTCTAGGGTAATATTGAAAAGTGATCTGTTTTATATGTTCTATTTGTTCTACTTGTTTTTCTTATTGTTTTGTTCGTTTTTAATTTGTTTACATTTCTCATTAGGTTTTAACATAGGGTCAATAATGCAATCAATCTCTCTCGGGGGTGAGGAGTCACAACATGTTGGGTTACTTACTGGTTATGATAATGATGAATCATCTAACATGGGCCATAATGTATACACATATCTAAATTCTTTGATAACGTATGTTGACAGATATATTGAGGCAAGCCCAGAGATAGACACAGACACCCCACTTAGGAGGGAAACCAAGCAGGAAGATCCAAATCCAGAAGGGTTTTTCAGTCATCTGAGAGGCAATAGAGAAAATCCAGATTGTAATATACGACACCCCAAACGTATTGCCTATAGAGACCCATACCGACTTAATTTAGTCTTATTTTCAGCCCCTCCCGAAGGGAATGCTCCTTTCAACTGCACCCCTACAATTGCTAATTCCACAGAAGCCCTCACTACTTGTGTGTACCTAACAGGCAAAAGGCGTATCATTGAGGTGTCCTGTTCACCTCTCATCCAAAGGGCACCCCTTATATTTAAATCAGGGAGCCAGGCAGGCTCAAACCCCCCAGCAATAGTATCTATCTCTCCTAGGGGTAAGGGCATGAAACAATTGTGCTTGGTTAAGGTTAGAACTGATATACTTGTAGCCATAGCTGACAATGCCTATGCTAGGAATACACCATGTATATGGTTCAATTGTGTATACGCTAAAGTTAATCTGTACTCATTGAATGTAAATGACTCTGCTGAAGGCCCGGAATGTTTAGCATTTAATGTTTGCTGTATTAAAATAACTCAAGGCATTGTCTTACCCTTTCAATGTCCCTTCCAGCTCCCTCTTTTCCCTTCTATATATCCTATGTAACTGGGAATGTCGATTAAGATAGTGACCTGGAACGTGGGTGGACTACACTCGCCCATAAAACGTAAATTGATACTCACTCATCTTAGGAAACTGGGCACAGACATAGCTTTATTGCAGGAGACGCATCTGACAGACCCAGAACACCAGAAGCTGCAGAGGGATTGGGTGGGACAAGTGGTCTTTCTATCTTACACAAGCGCCAGCCGGGGCTTAGCTATTGTATTTGGGAAAAGGATAACAGCTAGGGTAAACACCACTTATATAGACAGAGACGGACGGTTCATGATAGGGCAAGCAACGGTAAATTCTGTGAAATATGTGTTCTGCAACCTGTATGCCCCCAACCATAGAACAGCAGGTTTTTGGTCAGATTTGACCCGACATTTAGCTCCCCATATAGGCTCAAACTTAATAATTGGTGGAGATTTTAACATCTCACCCACACATATTCTGGATAGGCTCTGGTTAGCACCTCACTCTATTAGGGACCCAAAGGTAAATTATAAAGCCAGATTTGAAACAAAAATCTTTAACATGCTGGAAGCAGATTTAGGGGTCTGTGATATCTGGAGGTTGCAGAATCCGGAAGGGAAGGACTATACCTGCCTATCCAAAGCCAAGCATACCCTTTCCAGAATTGATTTATTTATGATTGCTGGGGAATTAACCACACAGGTACACCAATGCAGGATACACAATATTCTGATATCAGATCACGCACCAGTAGAATTGTCACTTGGAAACCAGAGAATGTACACCAACAGAAACATTCTTAGATTTCCGACTTACCTGACCACCTCAGAGGCATTTACTAAATATCTACAACACACTTGGACGGACTTTCTCACTGACAATGCAGTACATACTGAAAACGCCCAACTCCTATGGGAAACGGTTAAGACAGTGATCGCTGGCTCTATAATCTCATACGTCTCTAAGTTAAGACACAAGACACAATATAAATTTAAGAACCTACAAAAATAGCTGGGACTGACATACCAAACTTATCTACAGGTTAGGACGAAAACAAACTATGAGACCTATTTAGCGGCAAAAGCAGAGCTTGAGGCTTTTATGAAACAACCAACGACTGCTGGACTGTTAAAGACAGCAGGAAAATTTTATAGATTTGGTGGAAAGGCAGGCAAGATGTTGGCTACTTTGTCAAAGCCCCAGACAGCAAGAGCCAACATAACAGCAATTAGAGTGCATGGCCTAACGTACACTAAGCCAGAGGACATAGCACGGTGCTTTGCACAGTACTATGCAAAACTCTATACCCAACAGGACGTGGCTCCGGATGGAGCCCAGACACAATTCTGGCAATCACTGCAACCACCTCAATTAACACAGACTCAAATTGACAGTTTAAACGCCCCGGTGACCCTCGAGGAACTCACCTTCACCCTGGGGTCCTTGCCAGTAGGTAAGGCACCAGGGCCAGATGGTCTACCGGACGAATTTTATAAATCTCTACAGGCCCAGATCACACCTACTTTGACCAGAATGTATAATACCTTCCTTCAAACGGAGACCCCCCTCTAACAATTTTACTTCAGCGCACATTACGCTGATCCCCAAGCCAGGCAAAGATCGTTCAAAGCCTGAGTCCTACAGACCGATCTCGCTGTTGAACACGGACTACAAGCTGTTCATGAAGATTCTGGCTAATAGATTGAAGATGATTCTCCCTGACCTAGTACACCCGGACCAAACGGGCTTTGTCTTCAGGCGTTCATCGGTGGTGAATCTTCGCAGGGTCATGCAGGTAATAGAGCATTACTGGGCGCGGGGGCAGGACAGGGATAGGAAAGACACACCGGAGGCCTTCCTGCTATCCTTGGATGCAGAGAAGGCCTTCGATCGAGTGGATTGGCTCCATCTCTTAGACACTATGCGGAGGTTCGGTTTTAAGGGCCCGTTCTTAGAGGTTATAGGCAAAGTGTATCATCGGCCAGTGGCGCGGGTTATAGCCAATGGCCTTTTCTCTTCTGATTTCCAGCTACGGCGGGGCACCAGGCAAGGTTGCTCCCTCTCGCCGCTGCTGTTCAACCTAGCGCTGGAATCCCTCGCGATGAAACTGCGACAGCTCTTCCCAGGGATCATGGTAAGAGGGGTCCCTCTACATCTGGCGTTTTACGCCGATGATACGCTACTGTTTGTCGACACACCAGCCGCTCATATACCACATATATTACACACGATCGCGGACTTTGGCACCTTCTCGGGATATCAGATAAACACCTCAAAGTCAGAGGTACTGTGGCTGCATAGACATCCGAACTCTACGCAAAGCTATCCATTTGTGGAAGCCTCGGGCATCAAACTTCACAGAGATCCTTCTAAGATGTATGATCTCAACATATCACATAAATGCTCGGAGTTGGCCTCTCAGCTGACGAACTGGGCTAACCTTCCTTTGGGCTTGTCGGGTCGTGTTGGTCTGATCAATATGACAATACTGCCCAAAATTCTATATCCATTGCTTATGCTGCCGTTTCTGATGTCCAAAAGGGACCTGAAGATGCTCTCACGTGCCATGTCGCGATTCATTTGGAGGGGAGGTAAATCCCGAATAGTGGCGGACAAATTACATCTCCCATACTTGGGAGGAGGTCTGGGCTTGCCAAACCTCAAATTATACAATTGGGCGGCCTTGGCCAGATTGGTCACAGACTGGCAGCTGAACACGAAACATTTCACCGACGCGGCACTTGAAGAAGCAATCATTGCGCCTCTGGCGCCAGCTTACCTCCCCTACGCGGAATTAGCATCCCTACCACCTTTAATTACCAACAGTGTACTATACCGTGACCCACTGAAGCCCCCCCCCAAGATATATACCCATCCGTGGGAACGCAGACTTCCCAGCAGGTAATGAGCATGCGCCATTCTGCATATGGGAAACCCTTGGTATCAGGGAAGTGGGAGACATCCTGGACCCGTTGCTCCATACAATACGCTCTTTTCAGGAGCTAAAGACGAAATACCAGCTCCCGAATCAACATTTTTATGCTTACCTTCAGTTGAGGCATTATGTGGTGTCTCTGCAGGCATCTCATGACAGCTTCTGGGACAAATCACCCTTTGTCATCGCTCAGACATTCTTAGTGGGACGGTTCTCTCTCACACATTTCTATACACAACTAATAAGACATACTGAGGCTACAATACAAACCAACATGCTGACAAGACTGGCTACAGACATCCCTATTGCGGTGTCGGTACAAGATTTGAAAGACAGCCTGGACAGCACAAAACAAGCGACTCTCGCAATAACTTACAGGGAGGCCCAGATTAGACTACTACACAAGGACAATATTACTCCCAACAGGTTAGCAAAATGGAACAACTTACACCCCAACCAATGTATTAAGTGCAGTAGTGCAGCCCCCTCTTTTCTACATTATTTCTATGCCTGTGCAACTGTCAGACGCTTTTGGGGTCATTTCCAATATTGGGTAAAAATCACGTTTAATGTTGAAATAGAGCTCACTACGGCCGAGATCTACCTCTTCAAGTGGGGAGATACACACCAACGGCATCATAGGATACTTACGATGTGCACCATACTAGCAAGACACTGTATTCTAACAAGGTGGATATCTAAACATCGCCCAACAATAGCACAATTTAAACACTTACTGATAAAACAGCTGTATATAGAACAATATGACGTGAGGTTAGATGTGACCCGACGGTTGAGGCCCTTCTGGAAAAAGTGGTGCCCTCTTATTAATACGTTCAACATAGATCTGAAACAGCAGATCATGAGACCATTTCTTCAGTCTGAGGTAATGCCCCAGCTTAATCTTAACTTTAATCTCAGTGGGATTGAACACTCCTTAGGAGACCAAAGGGATACCCTTAATAATACTAAATACCCGACTGAGGAAATGCTTTTCTAGGCAACGGGACCCATTTTTTTTTTTTCTTCTCTCTTTCCCCCCTTCCCTTCCCCCCTTCCCTTCCCCCACTCCCCTCCCCTGCCTCGAACCCCAACCTATTATTACAATGTTAGTATGTTACAGTTATTGTTGTATGTAATGTTATACAGTTATTCATAAAATGGAGACAGATGTGGCATACAAAGTTTGCTGGATGGACTCTACTGCGCTATTAAGTCGCAGGTTACAATTTGTAAAGATGCTATTTAGCCCTCACTTCTTATGGACTAATCTGCACACTTTGCATTGACAGACCATCTGCAGTGTTGTAATCAATATGGCTGCGCAATACTCTTGCAATGTCTATATTATCCATTATAATGCCTGATTTTCTGTTGTGTCATATTTGTTTCCAGTAATAAAAAAGAATTAAAAAAAAATAATAAATAAATAAATATGTTTGACTCATTGTAATTTCACCTGATTTTATTGGATTGTCAATAAAGGATTATGTTTTTATTCTCTACACCCTGGCTGGCTCAGCTCTCATTCTGTGTAAGGGTTTAGCTGAAGGAGCTCTAGATGCAGTAGAAGCTGTAGACAGGTTACGAATATCGCAGTACAGACAAGGATGAGGCAGGAACAAGGTCAAACAAGCCAGAGGGTCAGTTCAGGCAGCTAAGGTTCGTAGTCAGTAAAACAGGCAAAAGGTCAGTATCAAGGACGACGGTATCAGGGTAGAAGCTAATAGCACTAAAACCACAGTATATCTGAGCAATGAGGAGGACTACCAGGTGTTCTTTTATAGGTAGAGGAGAAACACTTCCCTCCTAAATGTCAGGTGTGGCGTGGCTCTTTCATTTAATTTGGGCTCCTGTCCTTTTAAGAGGCAGCGTGTGCACCTAAGAGAATAACTAGCATGTGAGCGGTGGTTGCAGGGAGATGTTCTGACCACTTGACACGCGGCAGAGTGGACTGCAAAGACCCAGGGAGCCTGGCTGAATGACCTGCACGCCATCCTCTGTGTAGAGAAGCATGCGGTATAGAGGAGTCAGCCGCATGGAAACACCATGAGCAAGAGACAGGCATGTTTGTGCGGGAACCTGACATTATGAGTGCAAAGATTCTTTTAGATATTGTTGTGTATCAATAAATATTTTGCTTAAAAAGTGCTATGAACCAAAACCAATAAAAATTGGAAAACAATTTAAATTTTTCTGAAGACATCACGAAAATAGAGATATTATTTCATCCTTTGTTAAAGCTCTAGGAAAATGACAACATTTGTGTATTTTCAGTAAATTATTCACTTATTTACATACTTACTTGATGTAAAGATCAATTTATGATGGTCTAGCTAATAAATTTATGGGGTCAATTCAAATTTTTTTAATTTCTTGTTAAATATTGGAAAACTGGGATAATACTTTTTTTTTTAAATCAAAATGATCTCAGTCTTACTGAGTCCAACACAGCTCAAAAAACTTCACAGCAAATCACAATCAACAGCATGTCCAACTTGCAGAATTGTTCTACATTGATTACCATCAACAGTTAACCTAAAAAGTAGGTATAGTAAAGAATGCACAAAAAGATTGTTAATTCATAATATTAAAATTCAATAAGTTTAAAATTTACTTTTATTTCATATGTTATAGAAGACCGCAAATAGATTGAATATCTGCTGCCCAGCTTACTAATAAAAACACTACACCATTTTAAACTATAAAAATTGTCAGCTACTGAAAAACATAATTTATGTAAGAATTTACCTGATAAATTAAATTTCTTTCATGGTGGCAAGAGTCCACAAGCTATTTAATTAAGGGATATACATTCCTACCAGGAGGGGGCAAAGACTCCCAAACATCAAATGCCTATAAATATATAAATACACCTCCCACCTCTCATACCTGAGTTTGATGTATAGTGAAGTTAGTGAGGTGTATAAGGAGTAAAAGCATAAAAAAACATAATTTATGTAAGAACTTACCTGATAAATTCATTTCTTTCATATTAGCAAGAGTCCATGAGCTAGTGACGTATGGGATATACATTCCTACCAGGAGGGGCAAAGTTTCCCAAACCTCAAAATGCCTATAAATACACCCCTCACCACACCCACAATTCAGTTTAACGAATAGCCAAGAAGTGGGGTGATAAAAAAGTGCGAAAGCATATAAAATAAGGAATTGGAATAATTGTGCTTTATACAAAATCATAACCACCACAAAAAAGGGCGGGCCTCATGGACTCTTGCTAATATGAAAGAAATGAATTTATCAGGTAAGTTCTTACATAAATTATGTTTTCTTTCATGTAATTAGCAAGAGTCCATGAGCTAGTGACGTATGGGATAATGACTACCCAAGATGTGGATCTTTCCACACAAGAGTCACTAGAGAGGAAGGGATAAAATAAAGACAGCCAATTCCTGCTGAAAATAATCCACACCCAAAATAAAGTTTAACGAAAAACATAAGCAGAAGATTCAAACTGAAACCGCTGCCTGAAGTACTTTTCTACCAAAAACTGCTTCAGAAGAAGAAAATACATAAAAATGGTAGAATTTAGTAAAAGTATGCAAAGAGGACCAAGTTGCTGCTTTGCAGATCTGGTCAACCGAAGCTTCATTCCTAAACGCCCAGGAAGTAGAAAATGACCTAGTAGAATGAGCTGTAATTCTCTGAGGCGGAGTTTTACCCGACTCAACATAGGCAAGATGAATTAAAGATTTCAACCAAGATGCCAAAGAAATGGCAGAAGCTTTCTGGCCTTTTCTAGAACCGGAAAAGATAACAAATAGACTAGAAGTCTTACGAAAAGATTTCGTAGCTTCAACATAATACTTCAAAGCTCTAACAACATCCAAAGAATGCAACGATTTCTCCTTAGAATTCTTAGGATTAGGACATAATGAAAGAACCACAATTTCTCTACTAATGTTGTTGGAATTCACAACTTTAGGTAAAAATTCAAAAGAAGTTTGCAACACCGCCTTCTCCTGATGAAAAATCAGAAAAGGAGACTCACAAGAAAGAGCAGATAATTCAGAAACTCTTCTGGCAGAAGAGATGGCCAAAAGGAACAAAACTTTCCAAGAAAGTAATTTAATGTCCAATGAATGCATAGGTTCAAACGGAGGAGCTTGAAGAGCTCCCAGAACCAAATTCAAACTCCAAGGAGGAGAAATTGACTTAATGACAGGTTTTATACGAACCAAAGCTTGTACAAAACAATGAATATCAGGAAGAATAGCAATCTTTCTGTGAAAAAGAACAGAAAGAGCAGAGATTTGTCCTTTCAAAGAACTTGCGGACAAACCCTTATCTAAACCATCCTGAAGGAACTGTAAAATTCTCGGTATTCTAAAAGAATGCCAGGAAAAATGATGAGAAAGACACCAAGAAATATAAGTCTTCTAGACTCTATAATATATCTCTCGAGATACAGATTTACGAGCCTGTAACATAGTATTAATCACAGAGTCAGAGAAACCTCTTTGACCAAGAATCAAGCGATCAATCTCCATACCTTTAAATTTAAGGATTTCAGATCCTGATGGAAAAAAGGACCTTGTGACAGAAGGTCTGGTCTTAACGGAAGAGTCCACGGTTGGCAAGAGGCCATCCGGACAAGATCCGCATACCAAAACCTGTGAGGCCATGCCGGAGCTACCAGCAGAACAAACGAGCATTCCTTCAGAATCTTGGAGATTACTCTTGGAAGAAGAACTAGAGGCGGAAAGATATAGGCAGGATGATACTTCCAAGGAAGTGATAATGCATCCACTGCCTCCGCCTGAGGATCCCGGGATCTGGACAGATACCTGGGAAGTTTCTTGTTTAGATGGGACGCCATCAGATCTATTTCTGGAAGTTCCCACATTTGAACAATCTGAAGAAATACCTCTGGGTGAAGAGACCATTCGCCCGGATGCAACGTTTGGCGACTGAGATAATCCGCTTCCCAATTGTCTACACCTGGGATATGAACCGCAGAGATTAGACAGGATTCCGCCCAAACCAAAATTCGAGATACTTCTTTCATAGCCAGAGGACTGTGAGTCCCTCCTTGATGATTGATGTATGCCACAGTTGTGACATTGTCTGTCTGAAAACAAATGAACGATTTTCTCTTCAGAAGAGGCCAAAACTGAAGAGCTCTGAAAATTGCACGGAGTTCCAAAATATTGATCGGTAATCTCACCTCCTGAGATTCCCAAACTCCTTGTGCCGTCAGAGATCCCCACACAGCTCCCCAACCTGTGAGACTTGCATCTGTTGAAATTACAGTCCAGGTCGGAAGCACAAAAGAAGCCCCCTGAATTAAACGATGGTGATCTGTCCACCATGTTAGAGAGTGTCAAACAATCGGTTTTAAAGATATTAAATGAGATATCTTCGTGTAATCCTTGCACCATTGCTTCAGCATACAGAGCTGAAGAGGTCGCATGTGAAAACGAGCAAAGGGGATCGCGTCCGATGCAGCAGTCATAAGACCTAGAATTTCCATGCATAAGGCTACCGAAGGGAATGATTGTGACTGAAGGTTTCGACAAGCTGTAATCAACTTTAGACGTCTCTTGTCTGTTAAAGACAGAGTCATGGACACTGAATCCATCTGGAAACCCAGAAAGGTTACACTTGTCTGAGGAATCAAAGAACTTTTTGGTAAATTGATCCTCCAACCATGATCTTGAAGAAACAACACAAGTCGATTCGTATGAGATTCTGCTAAATGTAAAGACTGAGCAAGTACCAAGATATCGTCCAAATAAGGAAATACCACAATACCCTGTTCTCTGATTACAGACAGCAGGGCACCGAGAACCTTTGTAAAAATTCTTGGAGCTGTAGCTAGGCCAAACGGCAGAGCCACAAACTGGTAATGCTTGTCCAGAAACGAGAATCTCAGGAACTGATAATGATCTGGATGAATCGGAATATGCAGATATGCATCCTGTAAATCTATTGTGGACATATAATTCCCTTGCTGAACAAAAGGTAAGATAGTCCTTACAGTTACCATCTTGAACGTTGGTATCCTTACATAATGATTCAATATTTTTAGATCCAGAACTGGTCTGAAAGAATTCTCCTTCTTTGGTACAATGAAGAGATTTGAATAAAACCCCATCCCCTGTTCCGGAACTGGAACTGGCATAATTACTCCAGTCAACTCTAGATCTGAAACACATTTCAGAAATGCTTGAGCTTTTACTGGATTTACTGGGACACGGGAAAGAAAAAATCTCTTTGCAGGAGGTCTCAACTTGAAACCAATTCTGTACCCTTCTGAAACAATGCTCTGAATCCAAAGATTGTGAACAGAATTGATCCAAATTTCCTTGAAAAAACGTAACCTGCCCCTACCAGCTGAGCTGGAATGAGGGCCGCACCTTCATGTGGACTTAGAAGCAGGCTTTGCCTTTCTAGCTGGCTTGGATTTATTCCAGACTGGAGATGGTCTCCAAACTGAAACTGCTCCTGAGGATGAAGGATCAGGCTTTTGTTCTTTGTTGAAACGAAAGGAACGAAAACGATTATTAGCCCTGTTTTTACCTTTAGATTTTCTATCCTGTGGTAAAAAAGTTCCTTTCCCACCAGTAACAGTTGAAATAATGGAATCCAACTGAGAACCAAATAATTTGTTACCCTGGAAAGAAATGGAAAGTAAAGTTGATTTAGAAGCCATATCAGCATTCCAAGTTTTAAGCCATAAAGCTCTTCTAGCTAAAATAGCTAGAGACATAAACCTGACATCAACTCTGATAATATCAAAAATGGCATCACAGATAAAATTATTAGCATGCTGAAGAAGAATAATAATATCATGAGAATCACGATGTGTTACTTGTTGCGCTAAAGTTTCCAACCAAAAAGTTGAAGCTGCAGCAACATCAGCCAAAGATATAGCAGGTCTAAGATGATTACCTGAACACAGATAAGCTTTTCTTAGAAAGGACTCAATTTTCCTATCTAGAGTAGAGGATCCTTAAACGAAGTACCATCTGACGTAGGAATAGTAGTACGTTTAGCAAGGGTAGAAATAGCCCCATCAACTTTAGGGATCTTGTCCCAAAATTCTAATCTGTCAGACGGCACAGGATATAATTGCTTAAAACGTTTAGAAGGAGTAAATGAATAACCCAAATTATCCCATTCTTTGGAAATTACTGCAGAAATAGCATTAGGAACAGGAAAAACTTCTGGAATAACCACAGGAGCTTTAAATACCTTATCTAAACGTTTAGAATTAGTATCAAGAGGACCAGAATCCTCTATTTCTAAAGCAATTAGTACTTCTTTAAGTAAAGAACGAATAAATTCCATTTTAAATAAATATGAAGATTTATCAGCATCAACCTCTGAGACAGAATCCTCTGAACCAGAGGAATCATCAGAATCAGAATGATGACGTTCAGTTAAAAATTCATCTGTAGGGAGAGAAGTTTTAAAAGATTTTTTACGTTTACTAGAAGGAGAAATAACAGACATAGCCTTCTTTATGGATTCTGAAACAAAATCTCTTATATTATCAGGAACATTCTGCACCTTAGATGTTGAAGGAACTGCAACAGGCAATGGTACTTTACTAAAGGAAATATTATCTGCTTTGACAAGTTTGTCATGACAATCAATACAAACAACAGCTGGAGGAATAGCTACCAAAAGTTTACAGCAGATACACTTAGCTTTGGTAGATTCAGCACTTGACAGCGATTTTCCTGTAGTATCTTCTGACTCAGATGCAACGTGAGACATCTTGCAATATGTAAGAGAAAAAACAACATATATATAAAGCAAAATTGATCAAATTCCTTAAATGACAGTTTCAGGAATGGGAAAAAATGCCAAAGAACAAGCTTCTAGCAACCAGAAGCAATAAAAAATGAGACTTAAATAATGTGGAGACAAAAGTGACGCCCATATTTTTTCGCGCCAAATAAGACGCCCACATTATTTGGCGCCTAAATGCTTTTTGGCGCCAAAAATGACGCCACATCCGGAACGCCGACATTTTTGGCGCAAAATAACGTCAAAAAATGACGCAACTTCCGGCGACACGTATGACGCCGGAAACGGAAATAGAATTTTTGCGCCAAAAAAGTCAGCGCCAAGAATGACGCAATAAAATGAAGCATTTTCAGCCCCCGCGAGCCTAACAGCCCACAGGGAAAAAGTCAAATTTTAAGGTAAGAAAAATGTTAAATTAAAATGCATTATCCCAAATATGAAACTGACTGTCTGAAAATAAGGAAAGTTGAACATTCTGAGTCAAGGCAAATAAATGTTTGAATACATATATTTAGAACTTTATAAACAAAGTGCCCAACCATAGCTAGGAGTGTCACAGAAAATAAGACTTACTTACCCCAGGACACTCATCTACATATAGCAGATAGCCAAACCAGTACTGAAACGAGAATCAGCAGAGGTAATGGTATATATAAGAGTATATCGTCGATCTGAAAAGGGAGGTAAGAGATGAATCTCTACGACCGATAACAGAGAACCTATGAAATAGACCCCTTAGAAGGAGATCACTGCATTCAAATAGGCAATACTCTCCTCACATCCCTCTGACATTCACTGCACGCTGAGAGGAAAACCGGGCTCCAACTTGCTGCGGAGCGCATATCAACGTAGAATCTAGCACAAACTTACTTCACCACCTCCATCGGAGGCAAAGTTTGTAAAAAACTGAATTGTGGGTGTGGTGAGGGGTGTATTTATAGGCATTTTGAGGTTTGGGAAACTTTGCCCCTCCTGGTAGGAATGTATATCCCATACATCACTAGCTCATGGACTCTTGCTAATTACATGAAAGAAAAGAGGAACAGGATAAATAATGTGCTTTATACAAAAAATCATAACCCCAAAAAATGGATGGGTCTCGTGGACTCTCGCCACCATGAAAGAAATGAATTTATTAGGTAAGTTCTTACATTATGTTTTCTTTCATATAGGTGGCGAGAGTCCACAAGCTATTTACTGATGGGATATAATATCCAAGACGTGGAAGTCCTTAAGTAACTATAGAGGGAGGGATAAAATAAAATCAGCTATTTCCACTGAGAAATTAAATCCGAAAAAAGGAAATTTATGCTTACCTGATAAATTTATTTATTTTACAATATGACGAGTCCACGGATTTCATCCTTACTTATGGGATATCGCCTCCTGGTCAGCAGGAGGAGGCAAAGAGCTCCACAGCAGAGCTGCATAAATAGCTTCTCCCTTCCCCCCCAACCCAGTCATTCGACCGAAGTTAGGAAGAGAAAGGAAAAGCCAAGGAGCAGAGGTGACTGAAGTTTAACAAAAATAAAAACCTGTATTATAGAAAAAAACGACAGGGTGGGCCGTGGACTCGTCATATAAAAAAAAAAAAAAATTATCAGGTAAGCATAAATGTCCTTTTCTTTTACAAGATATGACAAGTCCACGGATTTCATCCTTACTTATGGGATACAATAGCAAAGCTATAGGACACAGATGAAAGGGAGGGACAAGACAGGAACCTAAATGGAAGGCATCACTGCTTGAAGAACCTTTCTCCCAAAAAACAGCCTCAGACGAAGCAAAAGTATCAAATTTGGAAAATTTGGAAAAAGTGTGAAGAGACGACCAAGTTGCAGCCTTGCAAATCTGTTAAACAGAAGCATCATTTTTAAATGCCCCTGAGGAAGCCACAGCTCTAGTAGAATGGGCCATAATTTGTTCAGGAGGCTGCTGTCCAGCAGTCTCATATGCAACACGGATGATACTCCTCAGCCAAAGAGAAAGAGAGGTAGCCGTAGCTATCTGACCCCTACGTTTCCCAGCAAAAACAACAAATAATGAAGATGTTTGACAAAAATCCTTAGTCGCCTGCAAGTAGAACTTCAAGGCACAGACTACGTCCAAATTATGTAACAGGTGCTCCTTCTCAGAAGAAGGGTTAGGACACAAGGAAGAAACAACAATTTCCTGATTAATATTTTTGTTAGAAACAACCTTAGGAAGAAAACCAGGTTTGGTACGCAACACCACCTTATCAGCATGGAAAATAATATAAGAAGAATCACATTGCAATGCCGAAAGTTCAAAAAAACTCTGTTAGCAGAAGAAATAGCAACCAAAAATAAAACTTTCCCAAGATAATTTAATTAATGCATAGGTTCAAATGGAACCCCTTGAAGAACTTTAAGAACTAAATTCAAACTACAAGGAGGAGCAATTGGTCTAAATACAGGCCTGATTCTATTCAAGGCCTGACAAAAAGATTGAACATCTGGAACATCTGCCAGATGCTTGTGTAGCAAAATAGACAAAGTAGAAATCTGTCCCCTTTAAGGAACTTGCTGACAACCCTTTATCCAATCCATTTTTGGAGAAAAGATAAAATCCTGGGAATCCTAACCCTACTCCAAGAGTAGCCCTTGGATTCACACCAATAAAGATATTTACACCATGTCTTATGGTAAATTTTTCTAGTAACAGGCTTGCGCGCCTGAATCAAGGTATCAATAACAGCATCAGAGAACCCTTTCGGATGATGGAAGGGTCCCTGAATGAGAAGGTCCTCCCTCAACGGAAGCTTCCACGGCGGCAGAGAGGACATGTCCACCAGATCGGCATACCAAGTCCTGTGAGGCCATGCAGGAGTGATTAGAATTACCGTAGCCCTCTCCTGTTTGATCCATGCAATCACCCGGGAAAGGAGAGCAAACGGTGGAAACACATAAGCTAGGTTGAACAGCCAAGGCAGCAATCAGTTCGGCCTGAGGATCTCTGGATCAGGATCGTATCTTGGGAGCTTGGCATTCTGACGAGATGCCATCAGATCCAATTCCGGTCTGCCCCACCTGAGAATCAGGGTGGCAAAGACCTCCGGATGGAGTTCCCATTCCCCCGGATGAAACGTCTGTCTGCTCAAAAAATCCGCCTACCAGTTGTCCACTCCTGGGATGTAGATTGCCAACAGATAACAAGAGTGAGCCTCCGCCCACCGAATTATCTTGGATACTTCTGTCATCACTAAGGAACTCCTTGTTCCTCCCTGATGAGAGATGTAAGCTACTATCGTGATGTTGTCCAACTGAAATCGGATGAATTTGGCTGAAGCCAACTGAGGCCAAGCCTGAAGAACATTGAATATTGCCCTCAATTCCAGAATATTGATTGGAAGAAGAGACTCCGACCGAGTCCATACACCCTGAGCCTTCAGGGAATTCCAGACTGCACCTCATCCTAGTAGACTGGCGTTCGTTGTCACTATCACCCATGAAGGTCTGCGGAAGCACGACCCTTGGAACAGATGATCCAGCAACATCCACCAAAGAAGAGAGTCTCTTGTCTCCTGATCCAGATCTATCTGAGAAGACAAATTTGCATAATCTCCATTCCACTGTCTGAGCATGCTCAGTTGTAGAGGACTGAGATGAAAACAAGGAAACGGAATGATTTCCCACCACCATCAATCCAATTACCTCCATGCACTGAGCCACTGATGGCCGAGGATTGGACTGAAGGGCTCGGCATGTATTCAGGATCTTTAACTTTCTGACTTCCGTCAAGAAGATTTTCATGGACATAGAGTCTATTAGAGTTCCCAGGAAAGGAACCCTTGTCTGTGGAATTAGTGAACTCTTTTCTAGAATCACCTTCCACCCGTGAGTCCTTAGAAAGGACAGAACCATGTCGGTATGAGACTTTGTCAGTTGATAAGGCAACGCCTGGATCAGAATATCGTCGAGATAAGGCACCACTGCAATGCCATGTGGTCTGAGAACCGCCAGCAGAGACCCTAGAACCTTCGTGAAGATCCTGGGTGCCGTGGCCAGCCCAAAAAGAAGAGCCACGAACTGAAAATGTTTGTCAAGGAAGGCAAACCTTAGGAATTTGTGATGATCTTTGTGGATAGGAATATGAAGATATGCATCCTTTAAGTCCATGATAGTCATATATTGACCCTCCTGGATTAATGGAAGAATTGTCAGAATAGTCTCCATCTTGAAGGATGGGACCCTGAGAAACATGTTTAGACTTTTGAGATCTAAAATGGGTCGGAACATTCCATTCTTTTTGGGAACCACAAAAAGATTTGAGTAAAAACCCTGCCCCAGTTCCTGTATTGGGACGGGACAAATTACTCCCCTGGTGGAGAGGTCTTCTATGTAAGAACGCCTCTCTCATAATCTTCTACAGACAAATGAGAAAGAAGAAACCTTCCTCTGGAAGGAGAATTTCTGAATTCCAGCTTGTATCCCTGAAACACCATCTCTAATACCCAGGGATCCAGCCATTTTATATCCAAGCCTGGGTGAGGAAAAGCAGTCTGCCCTTCATGCCGACTAGCCCCTGTTCCAAGATAGGTGTGGCCCTCAGGTATATATGGTTTGCGAAGAAACACCTTCCTGTACAGAAGAAAAGCAAGGTGGGTTTCCCTTAAAAACTTGAAAGACACAAAGAATACCTTCTTATCCTGAGGGAAGGAATGACCCTTACCTCCCGTGATGTCAGAATAATTTTCCTGCAGGTCAGGCCCAAACAGGGTCCTCCCTCGAAGTAGCTGACACATCCGCAGACCAAAAGTTCAACTATAAGGCTCTGCGCGCTAAAAAGGAAATGAACTCTGAATTTCCACCGCATTGGTAAACTGCAGAAAACATAATTTATGCTTACCTGATAAATTTATTTCTCTTGTAGTGTATCCAGTCCACGGATCATCCATTACTTGTGGGATATTCTCCTTCCCAACAGGAAGTTGCAAGAGGATCACCCACAACAGAGCTGCTATATAGCTCCTCCCCTCACTGCCATATCCAGTCATTCGACCGAAACAAGACGAGAAAGGAGAAACCATAGGGTGCAGTGGTGACTGTAGTTTAATTAAAATTTAGACCTGCCTTAAAAGGACAGGGCGGGCCGTGGACTGGATACACTACAAGAGAAATAAATTTTTCAGGTAAGCATAAATTATGTTTTCTCTTGTTAAGTGTATCCAGTCCACGGATCATCCATTACTTGTGGGATACCAATACCAAAGCTAAAGTACAAGGATGATGGGAGGGACAAGGCAGGAACTTAAACGGAAGGAACCACTGCCTGTAGAACCTTTCTCCCAAAAACAGCCTCCGAAGAAGCAAAAGTGTCAAATTTGTAAAATTTTGAAAAGGTGTGAAGCGAAGACCAAGTCGCAGCCTTGCAAATCTGTTCAACAGAGGCCTCATTTTTAAAGGCCCAGGTGGAAGCCACAGCTCTAGTAGAATGAGCTGTAATCCTTTCAGGGGGCTGCTGTCCAGCAGTCTCATAGGCTAAGCGTATTATGCTCTGAAGTCAAAAGGAGAGAGAGGTTGTCGAAGCTTTTTGACCTCTCCTCTGTCCAGAGTAAACGACAAACAGGGCAGATGTTTGACGAAAATCTTTAGTAGCCTGTAAGTAAAACTTCAAGGCACGGACTACGTCCAGATTATGCAAAAGACGTTCCTTCTTTGAAGAAGGATTAGGACACAATGATGAAACAACAATCTCTTGATTGATATTCCTGTTAGAAACCACCTTAGGTAAAAACCCAGGTTTGGTACGCAGAACTACCTTGTCTGAATGAAAAATCAGATAAGGAGAATCAGAATGTAAGGCAGGTAACTCAGAGACTCTTCGAGCCGAGGAAATAGCCATCAAAAACAGAACTTTCCAAGATAAAAGTTTAATATCAATGGAATGAAGGGGTTCAAACGGAACTCCCTGAAGAACAGTTTTAAACACAGGCTTAATCCTAACCAAAGCCTGACAAAATGCCTGGACGTCTGGAACTTCTGCCAGACACTTGTGCAAAAGAATAGACAGAGCAGAGATCTGTCCTTTTAAAGAACTAGCTGATAAGCATTTGTCCAAACCCTCTTGGAGAAAGGACAATATCCTAGGAATCCTAACCTTACTCCATGAGTAACTCTTGGATTCACACCAATAAAGATATTTACGCCATATCTTATGGTAGATTTTCCTGGTGACAGGCTTCCGAGCCTGTATTAAGGTATCAATGACTGACTCGGAGAAGCCACGCCTTGATAGAATCAAGCGTTCAATCTCCATGCAGTCAGTCTCAGAGAAATTAGATTTGGATGATTGAAAGGACCTTGTATTAGAAGGTCCTGCCTCAGAGGCAGAGTCCATGGTGGAAGAGATGACATGTCCACTAGGTCTGCATACCAGGTCCTGCGTGGCCACGCAGGCGCTATCAGAATCACTGATACTCTCTCCTGTTTGATTTTGGCAATCAGTCGAGGGAGCAGAGGAAACAGTGGAAACACATAGGCCAGGTTGAAGAACCAAGGAGCTGCTAGAGCATCTATCAGCGTTGCTCCCGGGTCCCTGGACCTGGATCCGTAACAAGGAAGCTTGGCGTTCTGGCGAGACACCATGAGATCCAGTTCTGGTTTGCCCCAACGATGGACCAGTTGAGCAAACACCTCCGGATGGAGTTCCCACTCCCCCGGATGAAAAGTCTGACGACTTAGAAAATCCGCCTCCTAGTTCTCTACGCCTGGGATGTGGATCGCTGACAGGTGGCAAGAGTGAGACTCTGCCCAGCGAATTATCTTGGAGACTTCTGACATCGCTAGGGAACTCCTGGTTCCCCCTTGATGGTTGATGTAAGCCACAGTCGTGATGTTGTCCGACTGAAATCTGATGAACCTCAGTGTTGCTAACTGAGTCCAAGCTAAAAGAGCATTGAATATTGCTCTTAACTCCAGAATATTTATTGGGAGGAGTTTCTCCTCCTGAGTCCATGATCCCTGAGCCTTCAGGGAGTTCCAGACTGCGCCCCAACCTAGAAGGCTGGCATCTGTTGTTACAATCGTCCAATCTGGCCTGCGAAAGGTCATACCCTTGGACAGATGGACCCGAGAAAGCCACCAGAGAAGAAAATCTCTGGTCTCTTGATCCAGATTTAGTAGAGGGGACAAATCTGAGTAATCCCCATTCCACTGACTTAGCATGCATAATTGCAGCGGTCTGAGATGCAGGCGCACAAATGGCACTATGTCCATTGCCGCTACCATTAAGCCGATTACTTCCATGCACTGAGCCACTGACGGGCGTGGAATGGAATGAAGGACACGGCAAGCATTTAGAAGTTTTGATAACCTGGACTCCGTCAGGTAAATTTTCATCTCTACAGAATCTATAAGAGTCCCTAGGAAGGAGACTCTTGTGAGTGGTGATAGAGAACTCTTTTCCACGTTCACTTTCCACCCATGCGACCTCAGAAATGCTAGAACTATCTCTGTATGAGACTTGGCAATTTGAAAGCTTGACGCCTGTATCTGGATGTCGTCTAGATACGGAGCCACCGCTATGCCTCGCGGTCTTAGAACCGCCAGAAGTGAGCCCAGAACCTTTGTAAAAATTCTCTGGGCAGTGGCCAACCCGAAGGGAAGAGCTACAAATTGGTAATGCCTGTCTAGAAAGGCAAACCTTAGGAACCGATGATGATCTTTGTGAATCGGTATGTGAAGGTAGGCATCCTTTACGTCCACTGTGGTCATGTACTGACCCGCTTGGATCATGGGTAGGATGATCCGAACTCTGAGGAATTTGTTTAAGATCTTTAGATCCAAGATTGGTCTGAAGGTTCCCTCTTTCTTGGGAACCACAAACAGATTTGAATAAAATCCCTGTCCTTGTTCCGTCCGCGGAACTGGATGGATCACTCCCATTACTAGGAGGTCTTGCACACAGCTTAGGAATGCCTCTTTCTTTATCTGGTTTGCTGGTAACCTTGAAAGATGAAATCTCCCTTGTGGAGGAGAAGCTTTGAAGTCCAGAAGATATCCCTGAGATATGATCTCCAACGCCCAGGGATCCTGAACATCTCTTGCCCACGCCTGGGCGAAGAGAGAAAGTCTGCCCCCCACTAGATCCGTTTCCGGATAGGGGGCCGTTCCTTCATGCTGTCTTGGGGGCAGCAGCAGGCTTTCTGGCCTGCTTGCCCTTGTTCCAGGACTGGTTAGGTTTCCAGGCCTGTCCGGAATGAGCAACAGTTCCCTCTTGTTTTGAAGCGGAGGAAGTTGATGCTGCTCCTGCCTTGAAATTTCGAAAGGCACGAAAATTAGACTGTTTGGCCTTTGATTTGGCCCTGTCCTGGGGAAGGGTATGACCCTTGCCTCCAGTAATGTCAGCAATAATTTCCTTCAAGCCAGGCCCGAATAAGGTCTGCCCCTTGAAAGGAATGTTGAGTAATTTAGACTTCGAAGTCAAGTCAGCTGACCAGGATTTAAGCCATAGCGCCCTACGCGCTTGGATGGCGAATCCGGAATTCTTAGCCGTTAGTTTAGTCAAATGAACAATGGCATCAGAAACAAATGAGTTAGCTAGCTTAAGCGTTCTAAGCTTGTCAATAATTTCATTCAATGAAGCTGTCTGGATGGCCTCTTCCAGGGCCTCAAACCAGAATGCCGCCGCAGCAGTGACAGGCGCAATGCATGCAAGGGGCTGTAAAATAAAACCTTGTTGAATAAACATTTTCTTAAGGTAACCCTCCAATTTTTTATCCATTGGATCTGAAAAAGCACAACTGTCCTCAACCGGGATAGTGGTACGCTTTGCTAAAGTAGAAACTGCTCCCTCCACCTTATAGGGACCGTCTGCCATAAGCCCAGTGTAGTGGCGTCTATTGGAAACATTTTTCTAAATATAGGAGGTGGGGAAAAGGGCACACCGGGTCTATACCACTCCTTGCTAATAATTTCTGTAAGCCTTTTAGGTATAGGAAAAACGTCAGTACACACCGGCACCGCATAGTATCTATCCAGCCTACACAATTTCTCTGGAATTGCAACTGTGTTACAGTTATTCAGAGCAGCTAATACCTCCCCAAGCAATACACGGAGGTTCTCAAGCTTAAATTTAAAATTAGAAATCTCTGAATCAGGTTTCCCCGAGTCAGAGATGTCACCCACAGACTGAAGCTCTCTGTCATTATGTTCTGCATACTGTGACGCAGTATCAGACATGGCTCTTACAGCATTTGCGCGCTCTGTATCTCTCCTAACCCCAGAGCTATCGCGCTTGCCTCTTAATTCAGGCAATCTAGATAATACCTCTGACAGGGTATTATTCATGATTGCAGCCATGTCCTGAAAGGTAATCGATATGGGCGTCCCTGATGTAATTGGCGCCATATTAGCGTGCGTCCCCTGAGCGGGAGGCGAAGGGTCTGACACGTGGGGAGAGTTAGTCGGCATAACTTCCCCCTCGACAGAACCCTCAGGTGATAATTCTTTTATAGATAAAGACTGATCTTTACTGTTTAAGGTGAAATCAATACATTTAGTACACATTCTCCTATGGGGCTCAACCATGGCTTTCAAACATAATGAACAAGTAGGTTCCTCTGTGTCAGACATGTTTAAACAGACTAGCAATGAGACTAGCAAGCTTGGAAAACACTTTAAAACAAGTTTACAAGCAATATAAAAAACGTTACTGCGCCTTTAAGAAACACAAATTTTCCCAAATTTTGAAATAACAGTGAAAAAATGCAGTTACACTAACGAAATTTTTACAGTGTATGTAATAAGTTAGCAGAGCATTGCACCCACTTGCAAATGGATGATTAACCCCTTAATACCAAAAACGGAATAACAAATGACAAAAACGTTTTTTAAACAGTCACAACAACTGCCACAGCTCTACTGTGGCTTTTTACCTCCCTCAATACGACTTTTGAAGCCTTTTGAGCCCTTCAGAGAAGTCCTGGATCATGCAGGAAGAAGCTGGATGTCTGTGTCTGTAATTTTTTGCTGTGCAAAAAAACGCCAAAATAGGCCCCTCCCACTCATATTACAACAGTGGGAAGCCTCAGGGAACTGTTTCTAGGCAAAATTCAAGCCAGCCATGTGGAAAAAACTAGGCCCCAATAAGTTTTATCACCAAACATATGTAAAAAACGATTAAACATGCCAGCAAACGTTTTAAAATAAACTTTTATAAGAGTATGTATCTCTATTAATAAGCCTGATACCAGTCGCTATCACTGCATTTAAGGCTTTACTTACATTACTTCGGTATCAGCAGCATTTTCTAGCAAATTCCATCCCTAGAAAAATATTTTAACTGCACATACCTTATTACAGGAAAACCTGCACGCTATTCCCCCTCTGACGTTACCTCACTCCTCAGAATATGTGAGAACAGCAAAGGATCTTAGTTACTTCTGCTAAGATCATAGAAAACGCAGGCAGATTCTTCTTCTAAATACTGCTTGAGATAAACAGTACACTCCGGTACCATTTAAAAATAACAAACTTTTGATTGAAGAAATAAACTAAGTATAAAACACCACAGTCCTCTTACGACCTCCATCTTAGTTGAGAGTTGCAAGAGAATGACTGGATATGGCAGTGAGGGGAGGAGCTATATAGCAGCTCTGCTGTGGGTGATCCTCTTGCAGTTGCCTGTTGGGAAGGAGAATATCCCACAAGTAATGGATGATCCGTGGACTGGATACACTTAACAAGAGAAAACGTCCGTAACAAAAGAATTAGTCAATCTAAGAGCTTTAATTCCGTCCTGTATCTCACCAAAGAAGTCTCAGACCTAAGATATTCGTCCAGGGCATCAAACCACGAAGCAGTCGTAGTCGAAACCCTGACAATGCAGGCCACCGTTTGTAAAGGCAACCCCTGATGGCCATAAAAACAGCTAAAGAGACCCTCTAATTTCCTTAGGGTGCTTGAGTCACAACTATCCTCAAAAGGGATAGACAAGGAGGAAAAAACCTCCTACCACCTTAGAAAAAAGGTGATGGAAAAAACCTGCAGCTGGATTCAAACTCCCCATCCTCTGATTGCTAAGAGGCTTAGTTATCCAACAGATGACTAAAGCTTGCCGCCCTAAAAGGAGAATTTCAGGAAAAGCAATGTTTAAAGATAATTAACACAAAAAACATTACTGTCACTTTAAGTTCACTTATTTCTGTGCCAGAAATACCCAAGTTGGATGATAACTATGCTGGTAATAGATATTGCAATTAGTCTGAAAACAACCATGTCTAGTGCACATCATCTATAAGAAAGTTGCAAGGAACCGCAGAGCACCGCATGTGGGCCAAAATAACTTTATGGAATGTGGGCACTTGTTCCATTCTAAGCTCAAAGCTGTACTATTAAACAGCTAAACTGCATCAAAGAAAATGAGCTATAACTGAGCAGAAGATAACTAGTATATTGTTAACGGTCTCTTCTTGCATATAATTACAGGTGTGCTTTGCACATTTGGTCTGGCATGCAATCTACTGTTCAGGCAGATAAATCTGCAAAAAAACTGAAATACCCCTGTAGTGCCTGCTTAGCTTTATGAAACCCCACAGTTCATGTGTAAGGAAATATAGTTTACAGAATTCATCTGAAATGGATTACTTCTGAGGCACGGGGAAAACAGAATACCAATGTTGTTGTTGTTTCTTGTCATGGTATAGAAACAAAACGTATGAAACAGTTTTAGAAGAATAAAGGCGCTGCTACCTGGAACTGAGCATAAACAGTTAACGCAGCACTGATACAACATAAATTCCCCACTGGTAATAGGAATGTTTAACAAATATTGTAACTATACAACGGGCTGGCGATGTCTCTAACAAGAAAGAGAAAGCGTCACATGTACCCCAAGTCTCTCCGGACAGCGCAAAAACCTCTCAGCTGTATCTGTAAACACAGCTGAGGAGGCATCCGGCGATCCAACAGAGGGGGCCAAAAGTGTTTTCGCGCTCAATGGTGTGTAACAGCTCCGCCCCTCGTGGGCGTATACGACCCGGAACCGCCGGGACAAGCAAATGGCGCGCACATAATGGCGTGTATCAAAAAAAAAAAAAAAAAACGCCCATCGTGGGCGTATTGTCTTAAGCACCCATGCGGCTAAATTTAGTTCTAATAATTAAACATAAAAAACCCCTGTCGACTTCACTGGTAAAGAAGCCGTAGTAAACAGGAGTATCTCTCATGAAAGGGGACATTATATACACTTAGGTACAGACTGAACCCCTTATCCCTGGTATGCAAAAGCAAAATAACTATTAGGAGTCCGGAATAATGAAATTCCATCCCTACACAACAGTTCCAGCGAGCTAGGAGAACCCTCCCTGTCGGCTGAGAACCAAGTAGAAACCGCTGGGTTTTAAAAATAGCGAAGACATGTTGCTCTTAAATACATGGCTGCCCATGAAAAAACTAACCCCTGTCAGGGATATGTTTTCAAATAAAAAGTGCCAGCTCCTCTCTGTATACATTGATAGGGAGTCCCCAAATTGAAACCCATGGATCCCAGCTTATCTGTTTTCTGTCACCAGAGGGGTTTTATCAGAAAATAAAGCTTAGCACTTACCTTTAGAAGGCTGCCCAGCAGCAAGGCATCTCACTCGGCTTGTGAAGTTCTCTTCTCCCCTTCACATTGGCCTGTGGAAACAAAAAGTACTGAGCATTTTCTTCCCTCAGACTTTGCACAAACAGGGCAGCATAGAATCAATGGGAGGCGCAGTGAGAATAGAAACCCACAAGTTCCCATGGCTTAAAAGCCACCAAATGCTTCTCTTATTGTTATTGAAGAGACTGATTTGGTCTAGGCTACACCCCAGAACATCATAATACACTGTGGTATTACATAAAAAAAACAATAAACACTTAATTGAAGAATCTATAACTAACACCTCACTCTGCCCCTTCCTATCACTAACACAGGCAAAGAGAATGACTGGGTTGGGGGGGAAGGGAGGAGCTATTTATGCAGCTCTGCTGTGGAGCTCTTTGCCTCCTCCTGCTGACCAGGAGGCGATATCCCATAAGTAAGGATGAAATCTGTGGACTTGTCCTATCTTGTAAAAGAAATGATTAAGTTTTCTTAAAAATTCAAAAAACTTAAAATCATAGGCACTAGAATCAAACTGAGACAGCTGCCTGAAGAACCTTTCTACCAAAAGCTGCTTCCGAAGAAGCAAAAATGTCAGAATGGTAAAATGTAGTAAAGGTATGCAAAGAAGACCAAGTGGCTGCTTTGCAGATTTGATCAACTGAAGCTTCATTCTTGAAAGCCCAAGATGTGGCAACTGATCTTGTAGAATGAGCTGTTATTCTCTGAGGCGGAGACTGCCCCACATCCAAATAAGCTTTGTGAATCAGAAGTTGCAACCAAGATGCCAAAGAAATGGCAGAGGCTTTCTGACCTTTTATGGAACCAGAAAAAATAACAAAAAGACTAGAAGTCTTTCTGCAATCTTTAGTTGCATCGACATAATATTTCAAAGCTCTTACCACATCCAAAGAATGTAAAGATCTTTCAAGAGTATTCTTAGGATTAGGACACAAGGAAGAAACAATAATTTCCCTATTAATGTTGCTAGAATTCACAACTTTAGGCAAAGATTTAAATGAAGTCCGCAAAACAGCTTTATATTGATGGAAAATCAGATAAGGAGACTCGCAAGAGAGCAGACAATTCAGAAACTCTTCTAGCAGAAGAGATAGCCAAGAAAGTAGTTTAATGTCCAAAGAATGCATAGGCTCAAAAGGAGTAGCCTGCAAAAACGTTAACACCAAATTTAGACTTCAAGGAGGAGAGAGAGATTTAATAACAGGTTTGATACGAGTCAAAGCCTGTACGAAACAGTGAAAATCAGAAAGATTAGCAATCTTTCTGTGAAATAAAACAGAAAGAGTAGAGATTTGTCCTTTCAAAGTATTGGCAGACAAACATTTATCCAAACCATCATGAAAAAACTGAAGAATCCTAGGAATTCTAAAAGAATGCCAAGAATAACCATGAGTGAAACACCATTAAAGGTTTTCCAAACCGTGTGATATATTTTCCTTGAAACAGGCTTACAAGCCTGTATCATAGTGTTAATCACAGAGTCAAAGAAACCTCTATGACTAAGGACTAAGCATTCAATTTCCATGCCTTCAAATTTAGAGATTTGAGATCTGGATGGAAAAAAACGGGCCTTGAGATAGAAAGTCTGGTCTTAGAGGAAGTGACCAAGGTTGGCAACTGGACATTCAGACAAGATCCACATACCAGAACCTGTGAGGCCATGCTGGTGCTATCAGAAACACATAAGATTGTTCTATTATGATCTTTGAGATCCCTCTTGGAAGAAGAACCAGAGGCGGAAAAATGTAAGCAGGTTGGTAAAACCAAGGAACTGAAACAATGTTTCAAGCCATTGCTAGGCCCTTAGTCATGACTAAGGGCCTAACAGTGGCCTTGAACATTGTATAAGTTCCTTGGTTTTACCAACCTGCTTACATTTCTCTGCCTCAACAAAACAGAATATTCCAGAATCCAAATTGGCAAAATAGACTTTTATTGGTTACATAAAGAAAGAGATATGTACATACATGACTAAGGGCCTAGCAGTGGCCTGAAATGTATCTCTTTCTTTATGTAACCAATAAAAGTCTATTTTGCCAATTTGGATTCTGGAATATTCTATTTGTTGTTTGGATAAGAGGACCTGGCAAGTCTGTGATTCCTTCCCCAGAAGTAAGAGATGTGTGCTGTTTTCCACCCTTTTTGAAAACCAAGGAACTGCTAGAGCATCAATCATTTCCACCTGAGGATCCTTGGACCTGGAGAGGTATCTGGGAAGTTTCTTGTCCAGTCGAGAGGCCATCAGATCTATGTCTGGAAGACCCCACATCTGCACAATCTGATAGAATACATCTGGATAGAGAGACTACTCCCCCGAAATCTGACAGCCGAGATAATCTGTTTAAGAATGGTCTACACCTGGTATATGAATCGCAGTGATTAGACAAGAGTTGGATTTTGCCCAAGAAAATATTAGAGATACTTCTTTCATTGCTAGGGGACTGCAAGTCCCCCCTTGATGATTGACATATGCCACTGTTGTGACATTGTCTGTTTGAAACCGAATATACGTTTCTCTATTTAATAGAGGCCAAGCCTGAAGAGCACTGAAAAAAGTAGGGAGTTCTAAGATATTTATTGGTAACCTTGCCTCTCGAGGATTCCAAACTCCTTGTGCTGTCAGAGATCCACAAAAAGCTCACCAACCTGTGAGACTTGTATTTGTTGTGATCACAGTCCAGGTAGGATGAACAAAGGAGGCCCCTTGAACAATAAGGTAATGGTTTAACCACCAAGTCAAAGAGAGTTGAGAGTTGGGATTTAGGTATATCAGTTGTGATATCCGAGTATAATCTCTGCACCATTGGTGCAACATGCAATGTTGTAGAGGTTGCATAAGAAAATGAGCAAAAGGGATCACGTCCACTGCTGCAATCATGAGACCTAAAACTTTCATGCACATAGTCACTGAAGGGAATGATTGGTTTCAGCTTGTCTAAACCTATCTCAAATGTCTCTTTTCTGTTAGGAATAGAGTCATGGACACAATCTATCTGGAAAACTAAAAAGGTGACCTTTATCTGAGATTCTGCTAAATGAAAAGATTGAGCTAGTACCAAGATATCGTCCAAATAAGGAAACATCGCAATACTGTGCTCTATAGAAAGAAGGGCACCTAGAACTTTTGAGGATATTCTTGGTGCTGTTCCAAGAGTGACAAATAGGTAATGCTTGTTTAGAAAAGAGAATCTCAGAAATAGATAGTGATCTGGATGAATCGGAAGGTGAAGGTTAGCGTCCTGTAAGTCTATTGTGGACATAAAGTGACCTTGCTGAACAAAAAGCAGAATAGTCCTTATAGTCACCATCTTGAAAGTTGGGACTCTTACAAAAGGATTTAAAGTTTTCAGATCCAAAATTGGTCTGAAAGATTTTTCCTTTTTTGGTACAATGAATAGATTTGAATAAAAACCCAATCCTTGTTTCTGCTGTGGAACTGTGACAATTACCCCTGAAGGTTTTAGATCTGAAACACATTTAAGAAAGGCTTGAGCTTTTACTAGTTTTTTTGGTAGATGGGCAAGAAAGAATCTTCCCAAGGGAGGTCAAATTCTGAATCCTATTCGATACCCCTGAGAAATTATATTCTGAATTCAGTGATTTTGGACAGAGTCTGTCCAAACTCTTTAAAATAGCTTTAGTCTGCCCCTTACCAGAAGAACTGGCTTGAGGGCCACGCCATCATGTAGGTTTTGTGTCAGGATTTGGTTTCTTATAAGGCTTGGATTTATTCCAATTCATAGATGGTCTCTAATAAGAGCCAGAGGCCTTAGGTGAAGGAGTGGTTTTCTGTACTCTATTCTGATGAAAGGTAGAAAATAATTGGGAGCTTTAAATTTACCCTTAGATTTCTTGTCTTGGGGCAGAAAAATTCCCTTACCCCCAGTAACCGTGAAGATAATAGAATCCAATTGTGAACCAAAAAGATTTTTACCTTGAAAAGAGATAATAATCTAGTTTGACACACCATGTCAGCATTCCAAGATTTAAGTCATAAAGCTCTTCTAGTTAGAATGGCTAAAGACATGGATTTGCTATTGATCTTCATAACATCAAATATAGCATCACAAATAAAATTATTTGCATGTAAAAGTATAACAATGTTAGATATTTTAGAATCTGAAGACTACTGCTGTGCTAAACTGTCAAACCAAAAAGTAGAAGAAGCAGCAGCAGCAACATCATCAGCCATTGATATAACAGGTCTAAGAATATAGCCAGTATGTAAATATGTCCTTCTTAGATAAGATTCAATTTTCCTATCTAAATGTTCCTTAAAAGAAGTACTGTCTTTCATAGGAATAGTAGTACGTTTGGCAAGAGTGGAAATTGCCCCATAAACTTTAGGATCTATTGCCCAAAGTTCTAAATTGGCCACAGTTAAAGGATACAATTTCTTAAACCTAGAAGGGTTAAAAACAGGGTTAAAAACAGGTACTAGCTTAGACCATTTTTTAGCAATCAAATTAGAAATAGCGTCTGGAATAGGAAATATTTCAGGAGTAAGAACAGTAGTCTTAAATACATATTTTAGACAATTACAAGCTTTATCCTCAGGAGGTTTAGACTCCTCAATACCCAAAGTAAACAAAACTTCCTTTAAGAGAGAGCAAATATATTCTATCTTAAATAAAAACGATGATTTCTGTATATCTGTCTCTGACGTGGCATCCTCTGAATCAGAGGAAACCCCATCAGTAGAGGATACATCAGTATGCAGAAGGTCAGAACTTAATTCACTAGGTATAGGAAAAAGTTGCTAAACCCTTATGTTTATTTGAAGGCAGAATAGCAGTCATTGCCTTCTCTATAACTGCAGCAATAAAATCTTTAAATTCTGAAGGAAAACTATGCACATTAGACTGAGATGAAATAACAGTGGGTGCATTTGTACTCATAGATATATTATCAGCATTTAACAAATTGTCAAAACAAGAGCCACATAATTGAGTTGAAGAATTTTGATCCACTTTTTTAAAACACACACACTTAGCTTTGGTAGATATGTATTCAGACAGCTCAAATCCTATGGTAACATCAGAGGCAGGTTCAGTTTGAGACATTTGGAAAAAAATAAATTACTTCTGCATATATCCATGCTTCTATATATGATATATTTAACAGACTTGAGAGAATAAGAAAAAGAGCGAATATTTATAAAAAAGAAGACTGATTCATAAAATAATGCTACATGAAAGCTCTTTAAGCATTTTCTGAGAGCACTGAATAAGCTGGGGGCGACTCTTATAACAGCAAATTTGGAGGAAAAGTTTGAGTGAAATGATGACGCGTCACGCATGACAAATAATATCATCACATGCGTGTTTGCACACAAATTTCTAATACACCCATCACCTTAAAAAGCAGGTAAAAATTCTGTTTGTATATACAAAAAAACTAAATGTACCTAAATAAAGCCTAAATGGATACTTCTATTATACTGCATAAAATGTGATTATCAACATTCCATGAGACAAATAGAATATGTAGCATCCTAATTTATGAATAAATTACTAGCTCCAAAAATCCATAGCTGAGAGTGTCTTATATAATAAAAGTATATACTTACCTTGTAAGACACCCATCCACATATAGCAGACAGCCAAACCAGTACTGAAACATATCAGAGGTAATGGTACAAGAGAATATTTTCGATCTATAAAGTGAGGCAGCAGATGAATCCCTGCGACCGATTTACAGAGAGCCTTATGAAAAGCTTTCCCATAGGCGAAAACATGGTATCATCAGGCAATAATCCCTTCACATCCCTCAGACAAACACTGCACTTAGAGAGGAACTAGGCTTCAACATGCTTAGAAGCGCCTTTCACTGAAGAAATCAAGCACATCATGCTTCACCACTTACTAAGGAGGCACCATTTTTCAAACTGAGATATGAGTGAGGTGGGAGGTGTATTTATAGGCATTTGAGGTTTGGGAAACTTTGCCCCCTCCTGGTAGGAATGTATATCTCCCATCAGTAATTAGCTTGTGGACTCTCGCCACCTATATGAAAGAAAACAATATATTACTTCAAGTATATATAAAGAAATGCATCACTGAGGGAAGGCTAGTGGGTCGTTAGTTTTATGTATCAATCTGGATTGAGTATTTGTAACATCCTACACATAGTGCAATACTTTTTGAGGAAATCTCCTAATTTATTTATCAATTATTTCAGGAAATTGCAGCTAGATGAGTGACAAAAAAATCCACTGAATAAAGTAACTATTATTCTACATTGAGCCTAAATTTTCAGATGCACATTGATTCACATAGATGAGAGGTGAAGCAGAAGAGAAATTAAGACAAAATAACACTTTCAGTAGCTAGGACATTCAAGTGTCACAACGTAAAGTGGAGGGAGTCAGGGCAGTACAAGTAGTTGGTATAGTGGGAGACCAAGTGATGCTAAAAGGGGGAGTTCATGGAAGCAGGTCAAAAGCCAAGTCCAGGGCCCAGTCAAAGCAGGAGTCTTGGGGTGTTACTGGGGTTATTTTGTAGGGAGTCAAAGCTGTTACAGTGAGGGCTAAGGGGAATTCAAAAATGACAGTGAAGGTAGGAGGGGAGGTGACAGGAATAAAACAGAAAAGTAGGGGAAATACCAGACAAGTTCCCCCCCAAAAAATCCAAAAACAAAAAAATAGAAATAATGGTGGTAGAGAGGGAGAGGCAAACCCACTCAGAATGTCATAAGTTACACTGCCTACACAATGGAAGGACAAAAATATGAGAAGGCTACAAAAAATGGCTGTGAGGGGATGGTTTAGATACAGATCATCTCTCCACCCTCAAGAGGGCTGGTGAGTAAAATAAAAAAAAACTCAATTCACTAACAAGTCACTTATACACACACCATACAACATTTATCGCACAAAGGTTATCAAAGAGACACTCATACATACAAAACACCACACACACCTGAAAAGGATATAACAGAACACAAAAAATAATAAAGCTCACACAAATCTAAACACTGAAAACATGTCAACATGTGTTATCATCATATAAAATGCAAACACTTTCCTTCACATCTGCATGCAGGTCTAAGGACCTCAGGGACAATCCGCATTAACAAGCTTAAACACACTCTTCACACTACATGTCCGCCTAATATTTAACAAAAGAATATGTAAAGACAGGAGATCTTACCCATAAAAGGTGCAGAAATACAATAAAAAGAGGATTATACACATTCTCTTTGTTGTTCTGGTCAAAGTCATTTGAGTCAAATGGTCAAAGTCATTGGGGCCTATCTATCAAGCTCCGAATGGAGCTTGATGGCCCGTGTTTCTGGCAAGCCTGCAGGCTCGCCAGAAAAAGCAGCTATGAACCAGCGGTCACAAAGACCGCTGCTCCATAACCCTGTCCGCCTACTCTGAGCAGGCGGACAGACTTCACCACAATTCAACCCGATCAAGTACAATCGGGTTGACACCCCCTGCTGGCGGCCGATTGGCCGCGAGTCTGCGCGGGGGGGGGGGCGGCGTTGCACCAGCAGCTCTTTTGAGCTGCTGGTGTAATGCTAAATATGAAGAGTGTATTGCTCTCCGTATTCAGCGAGGTCTGTCGGACCTGATCCGCACTGTCGGATCAGGTCCGACAGACTTTGTTAAATAGAGGCCATTGTCCTTTTTTCCAACATCAATGTGCTTCAAATGTTTTGAAACATGAGAGCCCCTAAAGTTATCACACTTACCCTAATCATGCTATTGGAAATGATCAAATATAATTATGTATTCCAGCCACTGCAGGAGTCTCTACCCCCCTAAGGAAATCCTCTCACAGCACATATCCATCTGGGGAGTATGTGCACAAACTCTAGCGAAAAAGTATAAGCCTTACTCACTGAGTGTGTTCCACATCTTATTTACAACAACACATTCTTGACATTGGAGTTGGCTACAAAACAACAGCTTTGCAAGCAGGTGCATCTCTATACACCTGTCAAAAGTCACAGCCCCTGGTAGTCTCAACAGTCCTGAATACAGTCTGCAAACAAATTATTATAAGCTAGTTTGGTTCAAACATCTATTCTGACAAAGGAACATTTGCACTTTGCATACTATTCAGCATATAGGTATGCAATGCCTTGCATAGCACATGCACACTCATACATTGCTACTGATACTTGCAGTTGGACACAGGTCATTTTGTAATCACTTACCTTGCCTGTTTATTCTATTGCCTACATTGCTATTCCTCATGTCTTAAAAAAAAAAAACTCACCAACAAAATATATTAGAGACAGTATGCAATACACACTGTACATTATATCTGGATATTCAGATAATCACACCTTGCAGAATGGCCTAAAAAGAAAACAACAAGATACTTCTGGGAAGAACACTGCCAATTTCTTTGAAAAGTTCCCTCATACAGAGGACATGCCATTCACTCCCTTAGTAACAATCTCACCAGCCCACTTAAACCTGATGACTTTAATAAAAAAATAATGAGTCAACCTGTGAACAGCCTGTCATATAAAAGATGAAGGCACTGTAAACTATATATCTCATACAGATACAGATTAATATTTATTTATATATATATATATATATATATATATATATATATATATATATATATATATATATATATATCCATATCCACTTTGATATAAAATGTCTTGACTATTGCACAATATAGATCTTTTTGAAAAAGGACCTGAAATCAGACTTTTTAACTCAGACTGCCTGCTAATAAGATACATTTCAAACTCAGGACATCTGATAGAACAAAAGAAAAGACATGTGTTTAAGTTGTAAAATGTCACATGTTAAGAACCTTTAGATCACTGTCCATAAGATAAACTTCCTACTAGATAACCGCCCCCTGTGGTGACATGGACGCTCAGTGTGCACTTATATCTGAGATCTAGAGAATCTTCAGGAAAATAGTTAATTAACACAGGCATATGATAGACAAATGACAAGACACCAGAAACTCTTTGAACTGTCAATACACATCCTTGTCTAGAAGGGACATTTGCAGGCATGTAAAAATATTGTGACCTTAAGGTTTAAAATAATTGTTTATGTGACATTCATATAGTTAATATACTCAGTACTGTATAAATGTGTGTGTGTATGCATGTATGTATGTATGTATGTATGTATGTATGTATGTGTGTGTGTATATATATATATATATATATATATATATATATATATATATATATATATATATATATATATATATATATATATATATATATATATCAAATTTAATAACGGAGGGGACGCAGTTGCTATGAGCTTTTTTAGAAACAAAGAGTAACCAACCAGTTGGCTTCTAGGCTAATACTGGTATGGTCTAGAGTATATCAAATATTTGGTGCAGACCCTTATGTAAAATAGATGAATTTATGTAGAGAGAATAAATCCTGGAAACAAAAGAAAGACCAGGATAAAAGACAGGGAATTCAGCACTCTTTTACAAAATTAAACTAAAGCTCAAAAATAAATACTCAAATGTGTCGACCAAAAGGCTAGTATAGCTGCAAAGGAGAGAACTCTCTGGCACTAACAGTATTATTACATGTATATATGCTAAGATGGTAAAAAATGCAAAAAGACCCAATAGGTAAATATGATCACTTTATAAGGATGTCAAAATAGCATAAAAAATACAACATATTACAAACCTGACCGGTCAGGGGATAGTGTCTATACCACAACAGAAATCATCAACATGATATGTAATTGTTTTCACAGACCTGTAGAGCCATATGTGTTAGCTGTAGGATTAGAATGGGGGACAGTAATTAGACTACTACACCCTACTGCTTGCGGCACCTTAGTATGTAAGGCTAAATGCCGGGCAGATTATTATCTGGGATCTAAGAAGTTACAGTTAGTGTGCCCCAACACCAATGCAGAAGTATTGATGCTCTTAGAAGTCAAAACATTGATTGCACATATACATGTTACTTAGAAGATATATTAGTGGGGGACTGAAAGTCAAGCTACTACACCCAGCTGCATACGGCACCTTATAGTTTTAAGGCTAAATGCCGGGCAGGTATTTTTATGGGATCTAAGTAGGTTGCTGTACTGTGCCCCAAAATATGTACAGATATCTTGTTACCATGCAAGCAAACAGCTTAGAACAATAATATACAGCCAGCTTTGCTGGATAATCACTTAGAAGCAGCTACTCTTGCTATCGGGTATAAATGTCCCTTTAGATAAAGTTATGCAAGCTGGAAAGTTAGCCATGAAGCAGATACAGGTAATTGTAGAAAGCACAAGGTATAGCCTCAGCGTAGCGTGATATTAGTAAGCTTCAAGCATATATTAGTAGTAGCATTTCCTTGGGGAACTTTAACCTATACCCTCTCATCAGGGTAGCATCATCCAAGACAGTCAATCAACAGCCTATTGCTCAGGCAGTGACAAGGCAGTATACGACCTGTTTCCTTCAAAGTTATTCCTGTGACTGATTCTTAGAAGATGAGCCTCATTAAGTATTCGGGAACTCCATTCTAGAGATCCATCAGGCGTGTTCGCTTGCAGCGTGTCTGTTCCGTGTAATCAACACCAATCACATGCTCCGGTCAGCTTGTCCAATGCCGACGCGCGTTTCACCCGCTAGGTATGTCGGGCTTCGTCAGGGCGTGACCTTGTGATTTCTACAATTACCTGTATCTGCTTCATGGCTAACTTTCCAGCTTGCATAACTTTATCTAAAGGGACATTTATACCCGATAGCAAGAGTAGCTGCTTCTAAGTGATTATCCAGCAAAGCTGGCTGTATATTATTGTTCTAAGCTGTTTGCTTGCATGGTAACAAGATATCTGTACATATTTTGGGGCACAGTACAGCAACCTACTTAGATCCCATAAAAATACCTGCCCGGCATTTAGCCTTAAAACTATAAGGTGCCGTATGCAGCTGGGTGTAGTAGCTTGACTTTCAGTCCCCCACTAATATATCTTCTAAGTAACATGTATATGTGCAATCAATGTTTTGACTTCTAAGAGCATCAATACTTCTGCATTGGTGTTGGGGCACACTAACTGTAACTACTTAGATCCCAGATAATAATCTGCCCGGCATTTAGCCTTACATACTAAGGTGCCGCAAGCAGTAGGGTGTAGTAGTCTAATTACTGTCCCCCATTCTAATCCTACAGCTAACACATATGGCTCTACAGGCCTGTGAAAACAATTACATATCATGTTGATGATTTCTGTTGTGGTATAGACACTATCCCCTGACCGGTCAGGTTTGTAATATGTTGTATTTTTTATGCTATTTTGACATCCTTATAAAGTGATCATATTTACCTATTGGGTCTTTTTGCATTTTTTACCATCTTAGCATATATACATGTAATAATACTGTTAGTGCCAGAGAGTTCTCTCCTTTGCAGCTATACTAGCCTTTTGGTCGACACATTTGAGTATTTATTTTTGAGCTTTAGTTTAATTTTGTAAAAGAGTGCTGAATTCCCTGTCTTTTATCCTGGTCTTTCTTTTGTTTCCAGGATTTATTCTCTCTACATAAATTCATCTATATATATATATATATATATATATATATATATATATATATATATAGATAGATAGATAGATAGATAGATAGATAGATAGATAGATAGATAGATTATTATCATCAGGTATTTGTAGAGCGCCAACAGATTCTGCAGCGCTGATAGATATATAAAGAAAAAAACACTCACAGCACCAAATGCTAATAAAGCAAGAATTGCGCGTAGCAGAAGCTATACAGCAAACAGGGGGTAGCAGCTGTACCCCCGTCTTTTTGAAATAACGGCCAGTGCTTGTTGAACCGGCTAGGAGGTTGAAACTATTTTGACCCCTGTACACCTATTTTCTTCACAATTGGAATTCAGAGACAGAAAGGTGAGTGGATGTATGTCTACTGCATGACATGCTCTGCGGAAACCAGTGTCTATCAACAGCTTTAAGGAAAGCACGGACCGTCTAAGGATGGGTCAGGTATGCATTGAACCCGATAGTAGTATCCATTTACCTTTTAAAGCATTATTTCTGAGACTGTTTTGTCACATCACCCTCACAGTCTGGAATCTCTTGCAAGTATTAACAGAAATTGAATTAATTATATACAAGGATCTCAGGAAGTAAATAGCTCCCTCTATTTAACACAGTGTCCAATTTCTTAGTTTTGGTTATATCTTAAAGGAGGTTGGTTATATTTTTATTTTACATCAGGAATAATTTGATACGTTCCAGAGACCTTGAATAATAGTGGATATACTTTTTTTTTTCTCTGGACTTCTATACACCTCCCGGGATGGTACCTTACTAAATATTAAGGGTTTATATGTATATTTATGACTAGTCACCAAGTGTCAATTACAGTCTAACTGTGGTTTATGGTACTTTCATAAATCTATGCACTAGCTATATTTTGTGGGTGCGGTTAAACTAAAGATTTTGTTTCTCACCTGGTGTTCTTTAGCTCCTAATTGGAGCAATACAAAATAGTCTTGGTGGTTCTTTTGAATTCACAATTTCTCTGCTTTTTGTAAATAAATATATATATATATATATATATATATATATATATAAATTCTAGATTTTATATATATATATATATATATATATATATATATATATATATATATATATATATATATATATATATATATATAAAATGTCTCACACATGTTACATACTATATTAAATATGAAATGAAGTAAATAAGTAACAGTATTGATATTTAAAATGTTTGACAAACTATTTCAGAATAAATGACATGTTTATTTCAGGCCCCTGATGTACCCATATATACAAAGGTTCTAAATATGATTGGTACATACCTAATAATTTTACTATCATAATTATGTTTTTGCAGAATATGAAAAGAAATTATACTTTTAAAATAAAATTATTAATATAGTATAACTACTAAAATATTAAATTATAATTACTAAATCTCCTAATATAATACAGCTCTCTACTAAAGGTATATGTGTGTATTATATATATATATATATATATATATATATATATCTCAGTCAAATGAAACAGGCCATATAACAATGATCAGATGTTTTATTAAAACTATGAAATTATAGGTGTATTTAAACGGACATCTATGAAAATAGATATGAGGAAAACATATATTCCTGTATTGAAATAACATTAAATATGTTACTAATAAACTACATTCCAGGTCCTGTGCCCACCCCCCCCCCACCCCCGGTAGCCAAGGCTGAGAAATGCAGCCAGAGGTGCTTGATTGTGAGGGAATTAAGTTACCAAATGCAAATAAGTGAATGGCCTATGAGAGCTAACTTCACACCCAGAGTTGCACTCATTGAATGATTCAAGAATGGGAGGAGAAGCTGTGTTAGACAAATAAGCTCAGCACAAGTGAAGGCACCCTTGCTGCTGCTGTCTTGTTGCCTTCCTGTGCTGCTGCCACCTTTCTGCTCACATAGACGCTAGTGTGTGACACAGTCTTTGTGAGACAAACTTTTGCTGGAACACTCTTATTTTGAAAAAGAGATATTGTGCTCACTTCATTTCCTAAATGGTGAATATCCTCCTTATATGACAGAGAACTCTGAAACTGAAACTCTAAAATTGGCTAACTAATAATGTATAAAAGAAATGTTTTAATAATAAAATTGTTTAAAGCAAAGATATTCTTCATAGAAATAGTGCAATAGCTGAAGCTTAAAGGTACCTTATACTTATAATTTAATATGTCAGACCAATGTGTTGTATATAATAATTATATTAGCATTAAGTAAATATTATTGAAAAAATGGGTTTCGTTTTTTACACTTATTAATTCATTTTAAGTTATTGTGATATATTTTAGTTATATATATTTTAGTTATATAAAACTATTTTGAATAGTTGAATTATATTTTCCAGGAAATTCTATTAGATTTATTGAGGTTTATTTTATTGTAATATTTGGATATATTTGCCATCCAAACATTGTTAAATTAGCCATATGTTGAATTGGTTAATGTAACTGGTTAATTATACATTGTTCTAGTAAAATTAAATTGTGATATTTGATAGTTAATTCATTTTGAGTTTATACTTAATATTGTGTTCATATCCAGGGTAACAGACAATTTAATTGAATATTAAGTCATTCAAATATCTCTATAGTTTATTTTATATTTTAATATTGTAATAATATATATATATATATATATATATATATATAGTCATAATCAATATCCTATTTACTGCATAAATATAGTCATTGTGTTTACAAAAATGTAATTGATCAGAACTTGGGAATTATTTTAATTTGGGATTACATATTAATATTTAATAATATTTTTGTTGTCATTAATTGCTGAACATCTCAACACTGCTATTTTGGAGTACACTACAGAGATTATTTAACATTTCACTGGAGTGTACTGCCAAGATTCTACTGTATTAGTGTGAGGTATTGCTGACAATAATTTTATTATTGTTATTGATTATTAATATTCATAATTCCTTAAATATACCAAAAAAAATTTTGGTGGCAGCTGCTGAGATAAATATAAGTAATATTGTAAAAAACCTCATGAAAATCATACATATACTCAGCCTGCTGATACTCTACGTGCTAACATTACACTGACCACTTTTGTCTAACTATGCAAATAATGAACCCTGGGTTGTATCAGTATATACAATTGCTTAACATTACATATCCTTATTGATTTTGGGCAAGCAGCTTCTAATAGCCTATAATGCATATAATAGCCAATAGATGATCATCTAAATACTGCATGAGACTGCTCCACTTAGACAGGATGTGAATGAAAAAATGAACCAAACTGCATGTCAGTCCATAGTTAGTTATCTAACAACTGTGTAGAGTTATGTACCTGATGTGACACCCAGTGTTCCCATGCAGCTACCAGTCACTTCTAAAAGACTAAGAAATAGGATGCCTATAATGCTTGTGGGGGTACAAAGAGGAAAATAAATAACGAATATCATATCCATGCACAGAAAGAATTTCTTTAGATTACAGTCATGGCCTCAAAACAATATGTAACCCTTAAAAAGACATGAATCACTTCAACATTATATGTAAAAGTGGCTTCATACCACACAGGAGGCCAAAAAGCAATATCTGTAACTTATTTTTTTTACAGATGCTATAAGCTAATCATCATCACTGTGGACAAGTTTTTCAACATCAACAGACCTATATCATTTGCAGCATTTTCAGGTTACAGATTTTACTTTTTGAGCTCCTGGGGAGCACAGGACAAGCACCATTTTATCACAAAAGCAAGAGGTAATATCTTTTTAACAGGCCAGCATATGGTGTTTCTGCAAATCTGCATAAGTGTACATTAATGTGCTTTTTTATGATAAATGTGTATTATGTATCCATGTATATTAACTGGGCCTCTGTATAATCTCTATCATTCACACTGCGAGCATCTTAGACTGTTAATTTTATTGGCGGGGATATATGAATGTATTTGTAATATGCTGTCACATGTAATCCAGGTGTTGAACCTGAATAATGAAATCTCATCACACAAGACATCTTAAAGGGACGTGAAACCCAACATTTTTCTTTCATGATTCAGATAGAAAATAAAATTTTAAACAACTTTCCAATTTACTTCTATTTTTTAATTTGCTTCCTTCTCTTGTTATTCTTTGCTGAAATGTTTATCTAAGTAAGCTCAGGAGCAGCAAAGAACCTGGATTCTAGCTGCTGATTGTTGGCTGCATATATGTAACGATTGTGATTGGCTCACTCATGTGTTCAGTTAGAAACCAGTAGTGCATTTCTGCTCCTTCAACAGATACCAAAAGAATGAAACAAATTAGATAATAGAAGTAAATTATAAAATTGTTTAAAATTATATTCTCTATCTGAATCATGAAAGAAAATATTTGGGTTTCATGTCCCTTTAAGTAATGCTAATTGTCAAATGTGGATTACTTCTCTCCTTTGTGAAACCCACTTCTAATTCTGCAACTCATTTTACCCACTCCTAGGGTCAATGAAATATCCTGACTGCATGGAGATTTTTTTAATATTTACATTACTACTTTATATCTGCCTTGAAAGTCTCTAATATTTGATTATACACATGCAGTGTATCACAGTGTATAAACTAAACTCTGTTTGTTAAATCCAAATTATGTTATCTGTATGTTAAGTTATTGAGATCTGCAAAAATGCCGAAAGATTATATGTAATTTGACACACAATTCTTGTTTTTATTTATTTGCTAACCTGTTTAATCATAAGAGATTATTTAATAGTGACCACATTACAAATGGGAGTATCTGCTTGTACATAAAGTTGGGTATAAACATCTTACATTTCATCTTAACATCTGTTACACAAATGGGGCTGATGGCGGTCAGTGAAAAGATACATCTGAAATATACAAGTAATGCTTAAAGTTGTTGATTTGTACCTTGAAAGTATTAATAGGTGACGTTGCCTCCAGCCTTGCTGCCCCCTGGAATGTACGCATGCCCATCAGGAGGTTTTGTTTTCTACTCTACAACCACACCTACAGTACATCCCACAAAAGGCCTTCAAACTTCGATAGAGTATGCAAATAACTCTTTTTGGGGGGGGGGGGGGTGCAGAGAAAGCTCTAGTGTGAGTGATCTAAAAACCTGACCTGTGATTTCATACCCAATCGTTGTTTGGCACCTCTGGTGGGCCTCTTAAAGGCTCTCTCTACTAAACTTGGATTGTGGGTAATGGGCATGTATGTGGCCCTCAACCCATAACCTGCATCATCTACGGGAGGAGAACAAAGTTACAAAGAGGTACAAAGAGGTACAAAGAGATTGGTCTTTTTATTGATGCCTCAGACGGTGCTGGCATTGGGACATACTGAGATATTAAACGTATAAGGCCATATCAGAGAGGGAGGAGGGAAGGCTGCAGTGTTTTTGTGGATGGGAGCAGAAAGGCCACATACAGCATTTTGGATGCACAGGACATTCCTAGGTGTGAGTAGTAGCCCATGTGCAAGTAAGTTGTGAGGCTGGGATGGGTGATTTCTGGGTAGAATGCATATCAGAAGTGCTGCATTGCACAGAAGTAGTTGATAGATAAATGCAGCATGCTTTAAGTTAGCTTGCATGAACATCTTACTTTCCTAATGTGGTTAAGCTAGATGGGTGTATGGCTTGGGAGATTCACACTATAATAAGGCTGTGTGGAACTTTGTATTGTTAAAGTAATTATCAACAGGTTTTCTTTGCCTTATTTGCACAGTTTATTTTACTGCTTGTTGTATTTCTGGCCCTAATTTTCCTCAGCAACAGATCGACAAGAGGACATTTAAGTTTAATCATGGTGGCACACACTACTTTATAAAAACTAAACCTTTACACTTATATATTCAATATTTCAACGAAACGAAACTAATATATATAAAAAAATACTGGAAAAAAACATCTATATATTATTCTAATGCTAATCTTTTCTTTGAATACATCAGTACATCTAGCAAGTATTTACCGTCTTTTATCCCTTTAACAGATTGATAAAACCAGAAATGCTCCTGCTTCTTTTACGTTTAACTGAAGTTAAAACTGATATCAATATATGTTTTTTTTATGTTTATTTTTTTTAATATTTTTTTCTTTAAGGTTACATACAGCAAATCACAGTAATATATTTCTGTGCATTTACATGATTTATGAATCAGCTTATTACACAAAAGAAAAATGCAATATAAAATTACCTATAAACTGAGCACGAATGAGAAAGTGATATTGAGTCGTTAAAAATGGAGCTGTAAGCTACCGAAGTTGCCGACAGCTAAAATATTTTGTGCATTGCGTGCAGTCGATTTTTTATTGTAGGTGTAAGTTAACATTGTGCTAACGCTTCCATCCGATGTCAGATTTTTTTGAAAATCAATTAGTTGCTATGGAAACCCAACATTACACTATCAAATTTACGTTTGAAATATTATTTTATATTATAATTATATTTTCCACTTTATTAATATATGTAATATGTATTGCTGCCCTAGGCATAGGTCTAGTTTAAATTCTGTATATATGTGCTTGCATATATTTTTATATTTAAATACATACTGATATATCCATAAAAAATAAGTGCAACTATTCCTATGGGACAATAAATATTACAATCGCATTAATTAAATACTACATTTAAACACTCGCATTTCAATGGAAAATAGGTCTCAAAAAGCAAAATTTTCCTCTTTTTGAGCTGGGTGTAATTTTTCTAACTATATCAAGAGCCTCCAACAGTGTATTAACAGTTTGCACTTTCGTTGGAAACCTGGTATAAGCAATCGCTTAACGGCTTCTAATACTTTCTATGGGATGCGAAAATATTTGAGGTATAACATGCCATCAGAAGCAGTCGATAAACGGAATTGTTTCCGACAATATAGATATCGGTTTGCGACCTCTCGCAAACCTAATTGCGGCTCAATGGAAGCAAGTCCATAGTTGGTACAGCAAGCGTTCTAAAAGCTGATTATGTCAAGAGAAAATTACATAATGAGAACCTCTGTTTTATATTTTTTAACAAGTTATCAGGTCACTCTTGGACCCTTGAAAATTATAGAAGCTGCATTCATAGCCAGGTACGTTTTGCAGGTAGTGTTATACATATGGGCTTAAAAGAATAACACACATTATACAAAATGGTGACTCTTGAAGTTGCTCATATGGGATAGCTCACAAGTAAGGGGACTCTCTAAGAGTAAGTTTGCAAATATAAAACAGTTAACAGACAATACGAGCTCACAATCCAAGACAAAATGGATTACTTTAGAAACTATCCGGGAGTTATTTGATGATCAAACTACTTTAGAAGTCATTTTGACATCATCAGACCTGTAAAGTTATAAGCTATGTGGATGATGACTTCAGAATGTTTAGCAGATTAATTTACTGATTACTTCACAAGCATAAACGGGAAGTAAATAGAAGAGGCAAAGTTTGAAATATTGCATTTTTTTAAAAAAAAAAAAAGCTCTACTAGTCTTATTGCACTTAGCTTTCATCAGTCTGAGAAAAATAATAATTTTCTTTATTCCATTAATAAGCAGTGGAGGTTCCTGCATAGGCACAAAGGCGCATGTGAACCCCCAGAGAAAAAAGGAAAAAAAAAATTGGCTTTTGGCTGAATAAAATATAATTTTTCAAATAGCCCCCCTACTGGAAAAATTTAATTTAATTACTCTCCAAAAAATCAAGACAGACTGTGTTCAGAAAAAAATAAATGTTTTTTTTTTTTTTTTAAACCGCACGTGCGGTAGAGTCTATATGCCTGGCATAACTCTGCACTTTATTTAAAACAGCCTGCAGGCGCCGCTCTAAACCCAGCTCCTATACATCCCTAATTACACAGTTCAGCCTGTGCAAATGAGAGGCAGGCGTCATCGACTCCGGTCATGTGCCAACGGTTGACTAGGCTCCTCCCCCTCATCGGCGCGAAAACTCAGTGCGGGCTAGACGTTTGAGCTGAGAGGAGCTCATTTTGTTAGCAGACTGAGAGATGAATAGTGGAGACTCGAGACTAATGGATCACTGCAGTCAGAGGGAGCACTGAGTAGACAGAGCAGACTAATAGATGACTGTTGATGGCTGTGGCTGCAATTCTGGTAATTATAAATTTTAGTAGTAAAACCAACCTATTATTTATTTTGCTCATTTGAATTAATTTTGTTAGAGTCAGAGTGAGGATTGCAGAGACCAGAGCAGACTAATTTTACTCATTGGTGGATGGTGCTGTGGGTCATATCTGCTGAAAGCAGCTTGTTGTTGTTTTAATTGCTCTCAGTTAAAAAAAAGTTATTTTAAAAAGACAACAGTTAACTGCTGCAGGCAGCCTTTTTACAGAAAAAAAAATAAAAATTATATATATATATATATATATATATATATATATATATATATATATATATATATATATAAAGAGACAAAGTTCACTCCTAACTTGCAGAACCAGGCCTTGGGTGCAGCAAAAAAATATCAAATATGAGCAGAAGGAAGCGCACTCCAAAGGGCTTGTATTTAAATATTCACCTTTATTGTGAACGTTTTCGAGCTTATGCAGCTCGTCCTCAGACAGGCAAGATGTGAACAGTTACACTTACCACCACCGTGACTAAATACCCATCCTACTACTATCATTAACAGTTGACTTGCTTTTATGTAATGTTTTATGTCACTTGGGTTCCTATTGCTTCGCCGCACTGACACGGCTGACACCTCCCCATTGGGGGGGGTGTCCAACGTGTAGAGTGTGACGTAGTAGTAGGATGGGTATTTAGTCACGGTGGTGGTAAGTGTAACTGTTCACATCTTGCCTGTCTGAGGACGAGCTGCATAAGCTCGAAAACGTTCACAATAAAGGTGAATATTTAAATACAAGCCCTTTGGAGTGCGCTTCCTTCTGCTTATATATATATATATATATATATATATATATATATATATATATATTTATATTTATATTGTGATCCACCATTTTAATAACCCACAAGCCAATAGCTACAAGAAATAGCTACAGCCAAAGTGTCTCTGTGTTTAAATCTGGATAATCAGCATCTAGTTCAGGAAAAGCTGCACAAAGTGCACCTATATTTGAGGGTCTTCTATTTCTAAGGACAAGCTGCATAGAATGCTGTTTTATTTGGGATCCTTTGTATCTAATTCAGGACAAGCAGCACAAAGGGCACTTCTATTTTGTGTCCTTTGTGTTTAATTCAGAACAAGCAACACAGTGGGCACCTATATTTGGGGCCCTTCTGTATCTAATACAGGACAATAAACACAAAAACAGGTATATATTCTGTGTCCTGTTAGTAGTTTATGATCTGCTTTAGAATGACAGGCATGTGAGCCAAGAGAGCTCTTCTCTGCAGTGTTTCCTACAGAAGCTTTTATAAGGAAATACCAGAAATAAGGTGAGAGTTTGTGTTATTAGATAATCAAGATTGTTTTACTAGACCAGGAAATAACAAAATGTATGCTTACAAGATAACAGAATTTCTTTCATGATGGTGAGAGCCCACAAGCCATTACCCCTGGGATTTAACTCCTGGCCACTAAGAAGAGGCAATGCTTCCCAAAGCTCTAAGAGCACCTAAAGGAACATAAAACCCAAATATTTTATTTCATTATTCTACAAGAGAATTCAATTTTTTTTTTCCTATTTTTTTTTAATCCAAAATTATTTATTTCATGATTTAGAAAGAGCATGCAATTTTAATCATGTATTTAACTACAACAGAAAGAGGCAAATTAAAGTGACAGGAACCAATCACACACATTCAAAAACAAGCAATAGTTTTTCCCACTGCCTCAAATAAATCAACATACAAAGGAATATGAAGGCCCAACCTTTGGCCAATTATCACAGGCTTATACATACCATGTTAGGTAAAAAATAACATATGCTATTTCCTAAAATGTAAAAGGAGTCTGTAGACTATTTAACTTTTGTTGTACATTAAACAAAACACAAACAAGAGAAAAAAAAGGGGGGGGGGGGGAGGGGAAGAAAAGCAAAAAAAATAAAAATAATAATATAGAAGAAATAGAAAAGGGAAAAAAGTACATGGAAATGGCAGGTTACCATATACCCAGCAAAACAAGCTCTGAGTTTCTAAATGGATAGATTAAATAATCAATTTCATTAGGGGGGAGGATTTTAATAAAAGCTGACCATTTCCGAAAAAACTCCCCTACATCATGTTCGTCATTTAGATTAGTATCAATCTGTTCTAGAATACATTGTTTTTTCAAACAATTTTTAATTTCTGGTATACTGGGGGGTTGTTTTTTCCTTTCCATTTTTTTTAAAAATTAGGTATTTAGCTTCCAATATAGCCAAATTAACAATTTTATTATTGACCTGCTGATTCCTCGGATCAATCCAGAGGAACACTGTATTTATCAATGTTAGAGTCAGAGGGGATATCTCCCCAGTGTCTTGTTAAGCAAATACTGTAGTTTACACCAGAAGTGTCTAATTTTTGGGCAGTCCCATATCATATGCACAAGATTAGCTGACACAAGCGAGCATTTAGGACATCTATTAAAATTAAGGTCCCCACATTTAAAGCCTTTGCAGGGGGTCGCATAACTAGTTACGAGAATTCAATTTTAAACAACTTTCCAATTTACGTCTATTAGCTAATTTGCTTTATTCTCTTGATATCTTTTGTTGAAAAGCATAATCTAAATAGGTTCAGGAGCTGCCGATTGTTGGTTGCACATAGATGCCTTGTGTTAGCTCATCCATGTGCATTAATATGTCTTCAACAAAGGATACATAAAGAATGAACCAAATTACATAATAGCAGAAAATTGGAAAGCTGAAAAATGTTGGGTTTTCCGTTAATTTCTCCTATCTTTCTTATGTATAGCCAAGAAAGGAGACGTAGACAGGTAGGAAAGGAAAAAACAGAAAATGAGGTTCAAAGTAGAACTACCATCAGAAAAAAATAAAAATGGGCTGGTCTTGTGGACTTTCACCACCATGAGAAATATTAATTTATCTGGTAAGCATAAATTTTTGTTTTCTTTCATAAGATAATGAGAGACTACGAGCCATTACTCCAGGGAACTAATACCCAAGCTATGAAGTCTACGAGTAATTGGGCAGGACAATTATTTTAAGGCAAGCACCTATTTACCAGCCACTGCTTCCTGAAGGACATTCTGACTAGTGATGTCGCAAACCTAAAAATTTGGGTTTGCGAACAGCGGACGCGAACTTCCCCAAAAGTTTGCAAACCGGCGAACCAGGGCGAACCCCCATTGACTTCAATGGGCAGGCGAATTTTAAAATCCACAGGGACTCTTTCTGGCCACAATAGTGATGGAAAAGTTGTTTCAAGGGGACTAACACCTGGACTGTGGCATGCCGGAGGGGAATCCATGGCAAAACTCCCATGGAAAATTACATAGTTGATGCAGAGTCTGGTTTTAAGCCATAAAGGGCATAAATCACCTAACATTCCTAAATTGTTTGGAATAACGTGCTTTAAAACATCAGGTATGATGTTGCATCGATCAGGTAGTTTAAGGGTTACGTCCGCTTCACAGTGACAGACCAAACTCCCCGTTTAAAGGGACAGTCTACACCAGAATTTTTATTGTTTTAAAAGATAGATAATCCCTTTATTACCCATTTCCCAGTTTTGCATAACTAACACATTTATAATAATATACTTTTAACCTCTGTGATTATCTTGTATCTAAGCCTCTGCAAACTGCCCCTTTTTTCAGTTCTTTTGACAGACTTGCAGTCTAGCCAATCAGTGCCTGCTCCCAGATAACTTCTCGTGCACGAGCACAGTGTTATCTATATGAAATACGTTAACTAACACCCTCTAGTGGTGAAAAACAGTTAAAATGCAATCTGAAAGAGGTGGGCTTCAGGGTCTAAGAAATTAGCATATGAACCTCCTAGGTTAAGCTTTCAACTAAGAATACCAAGAGAACAAAACAAAATTGGTGATAAAAGTAAATTGGAAAATTGTTTAAAATTACATGCTCTATCTGAATCATGAAAGTTTATTTTGGCCTAGACTGTCCCTTTAACGCACCGCAAACAACCGCAAACAGTCCATTTGCACAACCGCAAACTCCCCATTTGCACAAGGTTGGATACCAAGCTAGCCATGTCCCGTTCCTTGTCCTCACTGATGTCATTGAAGGTCTCTTCCTCCACCCAGCCACATACAACACCAAGGGTCCCCGAAAGGTGACAACAAGCCCCCTGGGACGCCTGCTGTGTTTGGTCTTCCACCTCCTCAAAGCCACCTTCCTCCTCTGACTCCTCTTCTTCAGACTCCTCTCTCTGCGTTGCCTCTCTGCGTTAATATAAGGTGTGTTAAGTAGTACTATTCCTATCAGTTTAATCCCTGATTTTAGGAACCGGGAGATGGAAAAAGATGCTTGGTCGGTCCTCCTACTTCAAATATGGGGCACTGCATGTGCAATGTAATTTGCCACCAGATAGGAGTGGTGTGTTAAGTAGTACTATTCCTATCAGTTTAATCCCTGTTATGTGCCATTTTTATTGGTTTGGTTTTTGAAGCCACAGTGCTGCACCAGAGGCCAGAAAAATTAGGCATGTACACATGCCTGAAAAACTTAGGTATTGTTGCAGCCGCTGCTGTAGCAGTGGCCAGAAAAATTGATGTTTGTTTCCCAGGTAGAAAGTGCCCTAAAACATTGCGGCTTCAACCCTAGTTGGTGGCGGATAAGTCACGCAAGTCATCCGGCATTCGAAGATAAAATACAGCACCGTGTGGACCATTTTTAGCCCAAGGCAGCTCATCTCATCAGGCCTTTTTTACTCGAATGTATCACCCAATGTCAGTCCCTTCGGGATCCATCCCTCATTCATCTTAATAAATGTGAGGTAATCTAGACTTTTTTGACCTAGGCGACTTCTCTTCTCAGTGACAATACCTCCTGCTGCACTAAAGGTCCTTTTTGACAGGACACTTGAAGCGGGGCAGGCCAGAAGTTCTATTGCAAATTGGGATAGCTCAGGCCACAGGTCAAGCCTGCACACCCAGTAGTCAAGGGGTTCATCACTCCTCTGAGTGTCCAGATCTGCAATTAAGGCGAGGTAGTCTGCTACCTGTCGGTCGAGTCATTCTCTGAGGGTGGACCCCGAAGGGCTGTGGCGATGCATAGGAGTTAAAAAGCTCCACATGTCCTCCATCAACAACACGTCTGTAAAGAGTCCTGTTCTTGCCGGCGTGGTCGTGGGAGTCGTAGGATTACTTTCACCTCTTCCCCTGTTAGATTCCCGTTGTGCTGTGACATCACCCTTATACGCTGTGTAAAGCATACTTTTTAATTTATTTTGGAACTGCTGCATCCTTTCCGACATGAGGTAATTCGGTAACATTTCAGGCACTTTATGCTTATACCGGGGGTCTAGTAGCGTGGACACCCAGTACAGGTCGTTCTCCTTCAGCTTTTTTATACGAGGGTCACTCAACAGGCACGACAGCATGAAAGACCCCATTTGCACAAGGTTGGATGCCGAGCTACTCATGTCCTGTTCCTCGTCCTCAGTGATCTCACTGAAGGTATCTTCTTCCCTCCAGCCACGTACAACACCACGGGTACCAGATAGGTGACAACGAGCACCCTGGGATGCCTGTTGTGGTTGGTCTTCCTCCTCCTCCTCAAAGCCACATTCCTCCTCTGACTCCTCTTCCTCACAATCCTCTTCCAGCGTTGCCGCTGGTCCAGCAAGCGATGCTGATAAGCCTGTTTCTGGTGGTGATGGTGACCACAACTCTTCCTCTTCACGCTCATCTACGCCCTGATCCAGCACTCTTCGCAGGGCACACTCCAGGAAGAAAAAAAATGGTATGATGTCGCTGATGGTGCCTTCGGTGCGAATGACAAGGTTTGTCACCTCCTCAAAAGGACGCATGAGCCTACAGGCATTGCGCATGAGCGCCCAGTAACGTGGCAAAAAAAATCCCAGCTCTGCAGAGGCTGTCCTAGCACCCCGGTCATAGAAATACTCGTTAACGGCTTTTTCTTGTTGGAGCAGGCGGTCGAACATTAGGAGTGTTGAATTCCAACGTGTCGGGCTGTCGCAAATCAAGCGCCTTACTGGCATGTTGTTTCGCCGCTGGATATCGGAAAAGTGCGCCATGGCCGTGTAGGAACGCCTCAAATGGCCACACACCTTCCTGGCCTGCTTCAGAACGTCCTGTAAGCCTGGGTACTTATGCACAAAGCGTTGTATGATCAGATTACACACATGTGCCATGCACCGCACATGTGTCAACTTGCCCAATTTCAATGCTGCCACCAAATTACTTCCGTTGTCAGAAACCACTTTGCTGATCTCCAGTTGGTGCGGAGTCAGCCACTGATCCACCTGTGCGTTCAGGGCGGACAGGAGTGCTGGTCCGGTGTGACTCTGCTTTCAGGCAAGTCAACCCCAAGACGGCGTGACACTGCCGTATACGGGATGTGGAATAGTACCTGCGGAGCTGGGGGGGTGCCGTTGATGTGGAGCAAGATGCAGCAGCAGAAGAGGACTCAGCCGAGGAGGTTATGGAAGAGGATGGAGTAGGAGGAGTAGAGGAGGTGGCAGCAGGCCTGCCTGAAAGTCGTGGCGGTGTCACCAACTCCTCCTCTGCAGAGCCACGCATTCCATGCTTGGCAGCCGTCATCAGGTTTACCCAATGCGCAGTGTAGGTGATATACCTGCCCTGACCATGCTTTGCAGACCAGCTATCAGTGGTCATATGGACCCTTGCCCCAACACTGTGTGCCAGACATGCCATTACTTCCTTTCGCACAATCGAGTACAGGTTGGGGATTGCCTTTTGTGCAAAGAAATTTCGGCCGGGTACCTTCCACTGCGGTGTCCCAATAGCTACAAATTTTTTGAACGCCTCAGACTCCACCAGCTTGTATGGTAAAAGCTGGCGGGCTAACAGTTCAGACAAGCCAGCTGTCAGACGCCAGGCAAGGGGGTGACTTTGTGACATTGGCTTCTTACGCTCAAACATGTTCTTGACAGATGCCTGATTGTGGGCAGATGAGCAGGAACTGCTCCGGAAGAGAGACGGAGTGGCGGATGGTTGAGAGGGGGCAAGGAGGACAGCAGTGGTTGACGTGGCTGAAGATGCTGGACCAGGAGGAGGATGGCGGCTTTCAGTTTGTGTGCTGCTTCTACTCATGTGTTAATCCCATAGGCGTTTGTGATGTGCGATCATGTGCCTTCGCAAAGCAGTTGTACCTAGGTGGGTGTTGGACTTCCCACGACTCAGTTTCTTTTGGCACAGGTTGCAAATGGCATCGCTGTTGTCAAAGGCAGACACACAAAAAAAATGCCAAACTGCTGAGCTCTGCGATGACGGCATTCTGGTGGTGGCAACAGCATGCGTTGATTGGCGTGCTGTCTGGCTGACCCCGGGTGCCGATGCATGCTGTCTGACTGTGCCACTAGCTCCTTGCGACAACCTCCCCTGCTTCCAACTCGTCTCCTCCTCCTCCTCTCTGTCTCCCCGTCTGAATTTTCCCCTTGTTCTTCTTCTCTTCTAGCGGGCACCCACGTGACATCCACGGATGCATCGTCATCATCAACCGCTTCACTTGTATCTGACAAATCAACAAAGGAAGCAGCAGCGGGTACAACATCATCACACCGTACGTCCATGTCTGTAATGCTGCCTGACTGAGACATATCACTGTTATTTACATCCTCTGTCAATGATGGTTGCGCATCACTCATTTCTTCCAACTGATGTGTAAAAAACTCCTCTGACCGATCAAGTGAAGCGGCTGTGATGCTAGTGCTGGTGGTGGCGGCAGGCGGGCGAGTGGTAACTTGAGAGGTGCCCGAAGATAAGCTGGAGGAGGATGGTGCGTCAAGGTTCGGAGCGGAAGCTATAGAAGATTGGGTGTCCTGTGTTATAAAGTCAACTATGTCCTCCTCAGAACTTTTCGAGTTCATGGGACGTGGCCTCTGAACACTGGGCATTATTCTAGTGCCAAAGGGAATCACAGCACCACGACCACGATGGCACCTGCGGGGTGGCCTGACTCTGCCTGTCATTTTTTTTTAAATGTACACTTACACTACTATTAAACAAGATATGAGTGGTGGCACTGGGCAAGTGGGCCCAGTATAAGCTGTGAGCCTGAAACAAAAAAGAAGACTGATATTTCACAGTCCAAAAAGTTTTTTTTGTTTTTAAATGTACACTTACAGTAATATTAAACAAGATATGAGTGGTGACACTGGGCAAGTGGGCACAGTATACGCTGTGAGCCTGACACAAAAAAGCAGACTGATGTTTCACAGTCCAAAAAGTTTTTTGTTTTTAAATTTACACTACTGTTACACCAGATATGAGTGGTGGCACTGGGCAAGTGGGCACAGTATACGCTGTGAGCCTAGCACACACGCTGGCAGGCAGGCAACTGCAATTAGATTACACTAGCAGACTGATATTTCAAAGTCAAAAAAGTATTTTTTTTTTAAATTTACACTACTGTTACACCAGATATGAGTAGTGGCACTGGGCAAGTGGGCCTGGCAAAAACGCTGGCAGGCAGGCAACTGCAAATAGATTACACAAGCAGACTGATGTTTCACAGTCAAAAAAGTTTTTTTTTTTAATTTACACTACTGTTACACCAGATATGAGTGGGGCCACTGGGCAAGTGGGCACAGTATACGTTGTGAGCCTGGCACACACGCTGGCAGGCAGGCAACTGCAATAAGATTACACTAGCAGACTGATGTTTCACAGTCAAAAAAGTTTTTTTTTTTTTTAATTTACACTACTGTTACACCAGATATGAGTGGTGTAGCACTGGGCCTATAGCATGCATGCTGGCAGGCAACTGCAATTATATTACACTAGCAGACTGATGTTTCACAGTCAAAAAAGTTTTTTTTTTTTAAATTTACACTACTGTTACACCAGATATGAGTGGGGGCACTGGACAAGTGGGCACAGTATACGCTGTGAGCCTGGCACACACGCTGGCAGGCAGGCAACTGCAATTAGATTACACTAGCAGACTGATGTTTCACAGTCAAAAAAGTTTTATTTTTTTTAAATTTACACTACTGTTACACCAGATATGAGTGGTGTAGCACTGGGCCTAGCATGCACGCTGGCAGGCAGGAAACTGCAATTAGATTACACTAGCAGACTGATGTTTCACAGTCAAAAAAGTTTTATTTGTTTAAATTTACACTACTGTTACACAAGATATGAGTGGTGGCACTGGGCAAGTGGGCCTGGCACACACGCTGGCAGGCAGGCAACTGCAATTAGATTACACTAGCAGACAGGTTTCACAGTCAAATTTTTTTTTAAATTTACACTACTGTTACACCAGATATGAGTGGTGGCACTGGGCAAGTGGCTTGGCAGGCAGGCAACTGCAATTAGATTACACAGGAAAAAAAAATAAAAAAATAAAAAATTAATGTTCTAGCCCTAAAAAGGGCTTTTTGGGGTGCTGTGCTTACAGCAGAGATCAGATGAGTCCTTCAGGACTGTAGTGGACACTAAATACACTACCCTAGCTATCAATTTCCCTATTAAATCACCAGCAGCTACACTGTCCCTCCTCTCACTAACAATGCAGCTTCCGAATTAATCTAAAATGGCTGCTATTCAGGAGCTAGGAGGGTCTGGGAGGGAGGGTCTGCTGCTGATTGGCTGGGTCAAAGTTTACACAATGATGACGAATAGGGGGCGGATCGAACATCGCATATGTTCGCCCGCAGCGGCGAACGCGAACATGCTATGTTCACCGGCGAACTATTCGCGACATCACTATTTCTGACATTAAAGTGGTCAAATTTAGAGAAAGTATGCTGGTGACTCGCAAATGTATTCAATATAATCCTTATTCTTGAAAATCCAAGAAGAAATTGATCTAGAAAGAAGGGCAATAATAAAACTTGGTAATCAAGAGATAAGGCTAAAGAAAATGTTATGGTCCTCTGATCTTTACGAGGCCCAAGGGACAAAGGATTGTGTAAAAACCTTTGTAATTTGAAAGTAGAATAATGCTCTTACAATATCTAAATTAAGTAAGAGACCATTAAATGAATTCTTTGGATTAGGACAAGGAGATTTATAATCTCTTGATTGAAGATAAGGTAAACACATAAATAAATCAGAAAAGTCTTCCAGCAGAAGACTGCTAAAAATAACAAAACCTTCCAAGACGAAAGCTAAAATGTATGAATCATTCAGGTTACAAAAGAGAAACCTGTAAACTTGTTAAAAAAAAAAAAGTTCCAAAACAGGAGAAATTGGTTTAGACACCTGATATATCCTGACCAAGGCTGAAGAAATATTCAGGTGTAGGAAACCGCACCAAACATATACAAGTGTTGTGGTACGGCTTTTAGCGCTGTAAAAATGGCCATTCCAGTGTAACGGCCAGGAACGCATATTACGAGTATTATAGCTATACTGCAACGTCCATTCCACACTCAAAAAAAACATAATTTATGCTTACCTGATAAATTTATTTCTCTTGTAGTGTATTCAGTCCACGGGTCATCCATTACTTATGGGATTATATCTCCTTCCCAACAGGAAGTTGCAAGAGGATCACCCAAGCAGAGCTGCTATATAGCTCCTCCCCTCACATGTCATATCCAGTCATTCGACCGAAACAAGACAAGAAAGGAGAAACCATAGGGTGCAGTGGTGACTGTAGTTTGAATTAAAAATTTATATCTGCCTTAAAAGACAGGGCGGGCCGTGGACTGAATACACTACAAGAGAAATAAATTTATCAGGTAAGCATAAATTATGTTTTCTCTTGTTAAGTGTATTCAGTCCACGGGTCATCCATTACTTATGGGATACCAATACCAAAGCTAAAGTACACGGATGATGGGAGGGACAAGGCAGGAACTTTAAACGGAAGGAACCACTGCCTGTAGAACCTTTCTCCCAAAAACAGCCTCCGAAGAAGCAAAAGTGTCAAATTTGTAAAATTTTGAAAAAGTGTGAAGTGAAGACCAAGTTGCAGCCTTGCAAATCTGTTCAACAGAGGCCTCATTCTTAAAGGCCCAGGTGGAAGCCACAGCTCTAGTGGAATGAGCTGTAACTCTGTCAGGAGGCTGCTGTCCAGCAGTCTCATAGGCTAAGCGTATTATGCTACGAAGCCAAAAGGAGAGAGAGGTAGCCGAAGCTTTTTGACCTCTCCTCTGTCCAGAGTAAACGACAAACAGGGAAGAAGTTTGACGAAAATCTTTAGTTGCCTGCAAATAGAACTTCAGGGCACGGACTACGTCCAGATTATGCAAGAGTCGTTCCTTCTTTGAAGAAGGGTTAGGACACAGTGATGGAACAACAATCTCTTGATTGATATTCCTGTTAGAAACTACCTTAGGTAAGAACCCAGGTTTAGTACGCAGAACTACCTTGTCTGAATGGAAAATCAGATAAGGAGAATCACAATGTAAGGCAGATAACTCAGAGACTCTTCGAGCCGAGGAAATAGCCATCAAAAACAGAACTTTCCAAGATAACAGCTTAATATCAATGGAATGAAGGGGTTCAAACGGAACACCTTGAAGAACTTTAAGAACTAAGTTTAAACTCCACGGTGGAGCAACAGTCTTAAACACAGGCCTAATCCTAGCCAAAGCCTGACAAAAGGCCTGAACGTCTGGAACTTCTGCCAGACGTTTGTGTAGAAGAATAGACAGAGCAGAAATCTGTCCCTTTAACGAACTAGCAGATAAGCCCTTTTCTAAACCCTCTTGTAGAAAAGACAATATCCTAGTAATCCTAACCTTAATCCATGAGTAACTCTTGGATTCGCACCAGTATAAATATTTACGCCATATCTTATGGTAAATTTTTCTGGTCACAGGTTTCCGAGCCTGTATTAAGGTATCAATAACCGACTCCGAGAAGCCACGCTTTGATAGAATCAAGCGTTCAATCTCCATGCAGTCAGTCTCAGAGAAATTAGATTTGGATGATTGAAAGGACCTTGTATTAGAAGGTCCTGCCTCAGGGGTAGAGACCATGGTGGACAGGACGACATGTCCACTAGGTCTGCATACCAGGTCCTGCGTGGCCACGCAGGCGCTATCAGAATCACTGATGCTCTTTCCTGTTTGATCCTGGCAATCAATCGAGGAAGCATCGGGAATGGTGGAAACACATAAGCCATGTTGAAGACCCAAGGGGCTGTCAGAGCATCTATCAGCACCGCTCCCGGGTCCCTGGACCTGGATCCGTAACAAGGAAGCTTGGCGTTCTGGCGAGACGCCATGAGATCCAGTTCTGGTTTGCCCCAACGATGGACCAGTTGAGTAAACACCTCCGGATGGAGTTCCCACTCCCCCGGATGAAAAGTCTGAAGACTTAGAAAATCCGCCTCCCAGTTCTCTACGCCTGGGATGTGGATCGCTGACAGGTGGCAAGAGTGAGACTCTGCCCAGCGAATTATCTTTGAGACTTCTAACATCGCTAGGGAACTCCTGGTTCCCCCTTGATGGTTGATGTAAGCCACAGTCGTGATGTTGTCCGACTGGAATCTGATGAACCTCAGTGTTGCTAACTGAGGCCAAGCTAGAAGAGCATTGAATATTGCTCTTAACTCTAGAATATTTATTGGGAGGAGTTTCTCCTCCTGAGTCCACGATCCCTGAGCCTTCAGGGAGTTCCAGACTGTGCCCCAACCTAGAAGACTGGCATCTGTTGTTACAATCGTCCAATCTGGCCTGCGAAAGGTCATACCCTTGGACAGATGGACACGAGAAAGCCACCAGAGAAGAGAATCTCTGGTCTCTTGATCCAGATTTAGTAGAGGGGACAAATCTAAGTAATCCCCATTCCACTGACTTAGCATGCATAATTGCAGCGGTCTGAGATGCAGGCGCGCAAATGGCACTATGTCCATTGCCACTACCATTAAGCCGATTACTTCCATGCACTGAGCCACTGACGGGCGTGGAATGGAATGAAGGACACTGCAAGCATTTAGATGTTTTGATAACCTGGACTCCGTCAGGTAAATTTTCATCTCTACAGAATCTATAAGAGTCCCTAGGAAGGAGACTCTTGTGAGTGGTGATAGAGAACTCTTTTCCACGTTCACCTTCCACCCATGCGACCTCAGAAATGCCAGAACTATCTCTGTATGAGACTTGGCCCTTTGAAAGCTTGACGCCTGTATCAGGATGTCGTCTAGATACGGAGCCACTGCTATGCCTCGTGGTCTTAGAACCGCCAGAAGTGAGCCCAGAACCTTTGTAAAGATTCTCGGGGCCGTAGCCAACCCGAAGGGAAGAGCTACAAACTGGTAATGCCTGTCTAGAAAGGCAAATCTTAGGTACCGATAATGATCTTTGTGAATCGGTATATGAAGGTAGGCATCCTTTAAGTCTACCGTGGTCATGTATTGACCCTCTTGGATCATGGGTAGGATGGTTCGAATAGTTTCCATTTTGAATGATGGAACTCTTAGGAATTTGTTTAAGATTTTTAGGTCCAAGATTGGTCTGAAGGTTCCCTCTTTCTTGGGAACCACAAACAGATTTGAGTAAAACCCTTGCCCTTGTTCCGTCCGCGGAACTGGGTGGATCACCCCCAATACTAAGAGGTCTTGCACACAATGTAGAAATGCCTCTTTCTCTATTTGGTTTGCTGATAACCTTGAAAGATGAAATCTCCCTTGTGGAGGAGATGCTTTGAAGTCCAGAAGATATCCCTGAGATATGATCTCCAACGCCCAGGGATCCTGGACATCTCTTGCCCAAGCCTGGGCGAAGAGAGATAGTCTGCCCCCCACTAGATCCGTTTCCGGATAGGGGGCCCTCGCTTCATGCTGTCTTAGGGGCAGAAGAAGGCTTTCTGGCCTGCTTGCCCTTGTTCCAGGACTGGTTAGTTTTCCAGCCCTGTCTGTAACGAGCAACAGGTCCTTCCTGTTTTGGAGCGGAGGAAGTTGATGCTGCTCCTGCCTTGAAATTACGAAAGGCACGAAAATTAGACTGTTTGGCCTTTGACTTGGCCCTGTCCTGAGGAAGAGTATGACCCTTACCCCCAGTAATGTCAGCAATAATTTCTTTCAAGCCGGGCCCGAATAAGGTCTGCCCTTTGAAAGGAATATTAAGCAATTTAGATTTAGAAGTCACGTCAGCTGACCAGGATTTAAGCCATAGCGCTCTGTGCGCCTGGATGGCGAATCCGGAGTTCTTAGCCGTTAGTTTGGTTAAATGTACAACGGCATCAGAAACAAATGTATTAGCTAGCTTAAGTGCTTTAAGCTTGGCCATAATCTCATCCAATGGAGCTGTGCGAATGGCCTTTTCCAGAGACTCAAACCAGAATGCCGCAGCCGCAGTGACAGGCGCAATGCATGCAAGGGGCTGTAAGATAAAACCTTGTTGAACAAACATTTTCTTAAGGTAACCTTCTAATTTTTTATCCATTGGATCCGAAAAAGCACAACTATCCTCCACCGGGATAGTGGTACGCTTAGATAAAGTAGAAACTGCTCCCTCCACCTTAGGGACCGTCTGCCATAAGTCTCGTGTGCTGACGTCTATCGGAACATTTTTCTAAACATCGGAGGTGGGGAAAAAGGCACACCGGGTCTATACCACTCCTTGCTAATAATTTCTGTAAGCCTTTTAGGTATAGGAAAAACGTCAGTACACACCGGTACCGCAAAGTATCTATCCAACCTACATACTTTCTCTGGAATTGCAACCGTGTTACAATCATTCAGAGCCGCTAATACCTCCCCTAGCAATACGCGGAGGTTCTCAAGCTTAAATTTAAAATTAGAAATCTCTGAATCCGGTCTCCCTGGATCAGATCCGTCACCCACAGAATGAAGCTCTCCGTCCTCATGTTCTGCAAATTGTGACACAGTATCAGACATGGCTCTCACATCAGCGCGCTCTGTCCTTAACCCAGAGCTATCGCGCTTGCCTCTTAATTCAGGCAATTTAGATAATACCTCTGTCATAACAGCAGCCATGTCTTGCAAAGTGATTTGTATGGGCCTCTCTGATGCACTTGGCGCCACAATATCACGCGCCCCCTGAGCGGGAGGTGAAGGTACTGACACGTGAGGAGAGTTAGTCGGCATAACTTCCCCCTCGTTGTCTGGTGATAATTTCTTTACAGATATAGATTGACTTTTATTCAAAGTGACATCAATACAATTAGTACACATATTTCTGTGGGGCTCCACATTGGCCTTCAAACATAGTGAACACGCAGATTCATCTGTGTCAGACATGTTTAAACAGAATCGCAATGAGACTAGCAAGCTTGGAAAAACCTTTCAAGTAAATTTACAAGCAATATAAAAAACACTACTGCGCCTTTAAGAAGCACAAAAAAACGTCACAGTTGAAATAACAAAGAACCAAATCAGTTATAGCAACCAAATCTTCACAGTAAATGTATTAAGTTAGAAGAGTATTGCACCCACTAGCAAATGGATGATTATCCCCTTAATACCCAAAAACAGATAATCAAATTAACAATTAACGTTTTTTATCACAGTCAAACACACTGTCACAGGTCTGCTGTGACTGATTACCTCCCTCAAAATGACTTTTGAAGACCCCTGAGCTCTCTAGAGACGTCCTGGATCAAGGAGGAAGAAGCAGGAAGACTGAAACTGAATTTTTACTGCGCAAAAAAGCGCTAAAATAGGCTCCTCCCACTCCTATTACAACAGTGGGAAACCTCAGTTAATCGTTTCTATATAGAAATAAACAACAGCCATGTGGAAAATTTCATGCCCCAAAAGATTTATCACCAAAGTACCTCACAAAAAACGAATAACATGCCAGTAAACGTTTTAAACATACACTTTAAAAGTTAGATAGTGTTATTAATAAGCCTGCTACCAGTCGCTTCTACTGCAGTTAAGGCTTATACAATACTTCGGTATTAACAGTATTTTCTTAGTCAAATTCCATTCCTTAGAAAATTACCTCGTTTGCAGGATTCCCCGCATGCTATTCCCTTTCTGAAAGTTACCCCACTCCTCAGAATGTGCGAGAACAGCCAGTGGATCTTAGTTACTTCTGCTAAGATCATAGAAAACGCAGGCAGATTCTTCTTCTAAATACTGCCTGAGAACAAACAGCACACTCCGGTGCCATTTAAAATAACAAACTTTTGATTGAAGAAATAAACTAAGTATAAAAACACCACAGACCTCTCACAACGACCTATCTAGTTGAGTTGCAAGAGAATGACTGGATATGACATGTGAGGGGAGGAGCTATATAGCAGCTCTGCTTGGGTGATCCTCTTGCAACTTCTTGTTGGGAAGGAGATATAATCCCATAAGTAATGGATGACCCGTGGACTGAATACACTTAACAAGAAAAATTATGTTTTTGTGTGGGATTTTAATAGTGCCGCCTGAATGGAGATGGATGTTAGTGTAAGGTGTTTTTTTTTTTTACTTTTTTGGGTGGTTTTGTTTTTTAGCTAAGGGATGGGCACTTGGAAAAGAGCTGAATGCCCTTTTAAGGGCAGAAAAAAAAGAGCTGAATGCCCTTTTAAGGGCAATGCCCATAAAAATGCCCCTTTAGGGCCAATGGGTAGTTTAGAATTTTTTAGAGTTAGGTTTTTTATTTTGGTTGGGTGGTGGGTTTTACTGTTGGGGGGACTTTGTATTTTTTTACAGGTAAAAGAGCTGTTTAACTTAGGGCAATGCCCTACAAAAGGCCCTTTTAAGGGCTATTAGTAGTTTATTGTAGGTTAGGGGGTGTTATTTTGGGTGGCTTTTTATTTTTATAGGGCTGTAATTGTTTTTATTTTTGGTAATTTCCTTAATTATTTTTTGTAAGCTTAGTGCTTTTTATTTTTCGTAATTAGGTCTATTATTTTTTGTAATTTTAGATTTTTTATTTTTTTTCATAGTGTTAGGTTTTTAAATTTGTAATTTAGGTTTTTAATTTGTATTATTTTTTTATTTTATTAGAATAGTTATGTTATAAATTTATTTTTATTTCACAGGTAAGTTTTTATTCTTTTAAAGAAAGTTATATTGTAAATTTAATTTAAAGTTAGGGGGTGTTAGGTTTAGGGGTTAATAGTTTAATTTAGTGTTTTGTGATGTGGAGGGTGGCAGTCTAGAGGTTAATAGGTTTATTTATTTAGTGGCAGCGATGTGGGAGGCCAGAGGTTTAGGGGTTAATAGGTTTAGTTAGTGGCGGCGATGTGGGAGGCCGGAGGTTTAGGGGTTAATAACTTTATTATAGTGTCATCGATGTCGGGGGCGGCAGATTAGGGGTGTTTAGACTAGGGGTTTATAGTAAGGTATTCAGTTTAAACATAACTGTTTTTTCGTTATGGTTGCGTTATGGAGATTTTTCATTCCGCATTTCAGGCGTTAGAAAAACACTCTCTCCCCATTGATGTCTATGGGGGAAATCGTGCACATCGCATCAAATCAGCCCTTGGCTTTTGTGCGGTATGGAGCTTAATGTCACCATATCGCACGCACAAGGAGGCTTTTCACCAACTCAAAATGGCAGCACTATGGAGAGTGAAATAACACAACTTTTATAGCGTTAGTTTCGCACCCTGTTTAGCGTCATGAAAATTCTTTAAAAAAAGGGACCTTTATTTTATCTCATGTCAAGAGTCCAAAAAAAAGCAACAACATTTCGGGCCTACAATCAACCCTCAGTCATATCTGTACATTTAAAAACAAAGTTGCCTTTTATACTCTTACAGGATACAATGAAACTCCAACATCCTGTGTCACAATATCACCACCATATGAGCACAATGTGTATTGCATTGTTCAGTTTAAATTGCAATTGCATTTGCAATGTCGCCACCATAAATCAATTATAAATGCTTTCATTGCACAAAGAAAACTACAATTCCATCTACATGGTGAATACATTTCAAGTAAGGGGCTACCCAGATTATTTAATTAATTAACAGAGAGAAGAGATGATGGAAGGATATCTATGTGTTAAAAACAAAATAAAGAATATGACTAATGGATAGATAGATTAATATTTGTAACAAAATATAATTACCTTAGTAATAGGGTGATGAGGATATTAAGAACACACTGGAATGTGTTGAAAAACTTAATCCATTTGTGAAATCATTTTCCAATTACCCTATGCCTAAATATAAATGGAATACATGCAGACATTGGGAGTTGTAAAATTAATACTCAGAGAACATTAGGTATACAGAATACTGGTAACTATCCCTGTTTGGGATGCAGCCGTTGTAATTCCACCGGAAAAGGTGAACATCTCTTAAAAAAATCTGAGAAATGTATTGGATAAATAAATTAGAAACTTTAGCCCCTAAAGGAATTAATAAGGATTTTGATTGGACACTGTTCAGATAAAACAAAAAAAATCTCTGTCTGTTTTTTTGTGGTTTATACTTCATGTTGGGCTGAAAAATATTCATCTAAAGAATTGTGAAAAATAGTTTTTAATTTTTGTTCATATTATGTTTTATTTAATTGAGGATGTGAAACATATAATGCCCACATGGTGGCGATATTATAGATGCAATTCATGTTTTGTTTATGCAATCTAAGCATATATAATGGTTTTGTGGTGGCGACATTGCAAATGCAGTTCCAATTTAAACTGAACAATGCCCATATAATGGCGATATTGTGACACAGGATGTGACTGTTTCCTTGCATCCTGTTAGAATATAATAGGCAATTTTGTTTTTATATGTGCAGACATGACTTAGGGCTGATTGTAGGCTCAAAACATTATTGCTTTGCTTTGGACCCTGACATGAGATACAAACATAATTTGTGCTTACCTGAAAAATTAATTTCTTTGATGGTGGTTAAAGTCCACAATCCATTACTCTTGGGAATTACTCTTACTTACCAGTAGGAGAAGGCAAAGATTCCCAAACCTCAAGAGCCCTCCCCCACCTCACACATACATCAGTCTAACTTAAAGGCAAGCATAATGAGGTATGAAAAAGGAATAAGAGCCATAAAAGGAGCGAGGAAAAAAAGATGTGCTGAAGAAAAGGTGGTGAGAGTCCACAATCCATTACTCCTGGGAACTAATACCCAAGCAGTGGAGGCCATGAGTAATAACATAAAAAGGGAGGGATTTTTTTTAATGGACTTAAAAAATAAATCAGCCAAGCAAGAAAAAAAATCAAGCTTAAAGACCTTCCTACCAAAGGCTGAATTGGAAGAAGCAAAAACATCAAAATGGTCAAATTTTGTAAAAGTATGCAAAGAACCTCTATGTCCAAGAACTTAGCCTTTCAATTTCCATGTCATCAAGTTCAGAGATTTGGATGGAAAAACAGACCTTGAGATAGAAGATTTGACCTTAGAGAAAGAGTCCAAGGAGGTCAGCTTGGACATCTGAACCAAATACGCATACCAAATTATGTGAGGCAAAGCTGGGGCTATCAGGATTACAGATTATTTCTTGGGGCTTATCTTAGAAATCACTGTGAGTAGAAGTACCAGATGAGGAAACAGATAAGCACGGAGCTACTAGAGCATCCACAAATGCCTGAGGGTTTCTGGACTTCGCAAAGATTAAATATCATATTCAAATCATATCAGATAAAGACTCCATCACCAAGCTTCACCATCTAAAAACATAACAATACCCCTGGTTTCAGGGATCATAGTACTAGTAGAAAGTAATTTCTGAACTGACCTTTTATGCTTGTTTGAAAGTGGGAGAGCCTCCAGCACCTCACAAACTGCAGTCTTGATTAATTTTTTCACACTGGGTGAAACATCATTAACATTCTCCTGTTGGTTTGATTGCATTAATACATTTAAACATGACTCACATAAATGAGCTGGAGCAGCTCATTTTTTAAGCACACCTAATAAAGATTGAAAGGTGTTTAACGGACTCGGCTTCAAGTGTAGATTTAGCTACAGAATCAGACAGCTCCATTATAGTATTTGACAAACCAAAGCAATACACACAATAACCCACTTAAAAAAGCTCTTGAGGAATGGAAATAACTTTTCCCCTCCTAAGTAGCTTTTGAAATAGACTTACAGATACAATACTCACTAAGGTGAACTGCAAAACAAAGCAGGAGACATTAACAGCACAGAAGAGATAACGCTCTAGAAATGCCCATGAAAAGAACTTGCAACTAAAAAGGATTTAATGTGCCAAAACCTGTGCATAGCCAGGACGTATGTGCGCTAACCAGTCATAGGTAAAACAGTCAAAAAGTGAAAATAACTAAATACAGAATAAAGGGACGTGCGCTAACCCGACAAGCACAAACCCCACGCACCCAAACCTTTGTCCCAGGGCCATATATATATTAGCAAATTTATAAGAGCCCATAACATAGCTAAAGAGTGTCTAAAATGTTAAAAAAAAAAATCTCTCTTAACTGATAAATTAATTTCTTTCATGATGGCGAGTGAGCGGTTACATATGAGATATATATTCCTACTAGGAGGAGGAAAAGTTTCCCAAAATTTTAAAACCTATAAAACCCTTACCTCCCCACTCATACCTTAGTATGACATATAGCCAAGTGGTGAGGTGCTTAGAAGGAGTAAAAGCCAAAAAGTGGAGCAGGGCAAAAAGATGTGCTTAATCAAAAAATAACCCCAAACAGGTGGGGGCTTGTGGACTCTCGCCACCATGAAAGAAATGAATTTATCATGTAAAATATAAACAAAAAAGAGATAGCTGTAATCATAGACTCTAAATTATGTTTTCTTTCATATAGGTGGCGTGAGTCCATGAACTGTTATGTATGGGATCTAAAACCCAAGATGTGGAAGTCCACGAGTAACAAAAAGGGAGGGATTAAAATAAAAACAGTTTTTTTCACTGAGAAATTAATCCATAACCCAAAAATAAATATGTATTTTATGACAAACTCAATATATAGGCCCAATTATCAAACTGAGATAACTGCCTGAAGGACCTTTCTACAAAAGGATGCTTCTAACTAAACAATACATGAAAATGGTAAAATTTAGTATAGGTATGCAGAGAAGACCAAGTGGCCGCTTTGTAAATTTGATCAACTGAAGCCTCATTTTTGAAAGCCCAAGATGTGGCAACAGATCTAGTAGAATGAGCTGTAATTCTCTGTGGTGGAGGCTGACCCGCCTCCAAATAAGCTTTGTGAATCAAAAGTTTCAACCAAGAGGCTAAAGAAATAGGCTAAAATCCTTAGTAGTATCAACATAATATTTCAATGCTCTAACAACATCCAAAGAATGTAAAGATTTTCAGAAGAATTTTTTGGATTAGGACACAAGGAAGAAATGACAATTTCCATATTAATGTTGTGTGAGGTAACAACTTTAGGTAAAAATGTAAATGTTGTGGGGGGTTGCAGAGTTGGATCTGATGGCGTCTCACCAGAACGCCAAGCTTCCAAGGTACGGTTCAAGTTCGAGATCCTCAGGCCGCCCTTGATAGATGATCTGGCGGTTCCTTGTGATTTCAGTCTAGCATACCTGTTTCCTTCGTTTGCTCTCCTTCCACTAGTTATTGCTTGTCTCAAGCAGGAGAAGGGCGTCTGTATTTCTAATAGCTCCTGCATGGCCTCACTGGATCTGGTTTGCAGACCTGGTGAAGATGTCATCTCTTCCACCTTGGAGGTTACCTCTGAGGAAGGACCTTCTAACACAGGGTCCTTTCCTCCATCCAAATCTAATTTCTCTGAAGCTTACTGCTTGGAGATTGAATGCTTAGTTGTGGCTAAGTGTGAGTTTTCGGAGTCTGTCATTGATACCATGCTTCAGGCTCGCAAGCCAGTCAGAGTTAGGATTCCTAGAATTTTGTCTTTTCTCCAGGAGGATCTGGAGAAGGGATTGTCAGTCTTCTCTGAAGGGTCAGATTTCTGCGCTGTCTATTCTTTTACACAAACGTCTGGCAGATATGCCAGATGTTCAATCTCTTTTTCAGACCCTGGTCAGAATCAGGTCTGTGTTTAAACCTGTTGCTCCTCCTTGGAGCTTGAACCTTGTTCTCAAGGTTTTGCAGCAGGCTCTGTTATAGCCAATGCATTCTATAGATATTAAGTTATCTTGGAAGGTTTTTTTGTGTTGTTGTTGCTATTTCTTCTGCTCGTAGAGTTTCTGAACTCTCGGCTCTACAGTTTAATTCCCCTTACCTTCTTTTTCATGTGGGTAAGGCGGTCCTTCGTACTAAATTGGGTTTTCTTCCTAAGGTGGTTTTGGATCGAAACATTAATAAAGAAATCATTGTTCTTTCTCTTTGTCCTAATCTTTCTTCTAATAAGGTATGTCTTTTGTGCCTGGTCTAAAACTTTACCTGCAAACTGTTTGTTTGTTTCTCTGGAAAGTGTAAAGGTCAGAAGGCCACTTCTCTTTCCCTCTGGTTGAGAAGAATGATTCATTTTGCTTATGAGGTCAGCAGCCTCCTGAGAGAATAACGTCTTACTACACTAGGCTGTCTCCTCTTCTTGGGCTTTCAAAAATGAAGCTTCAGTGGAACAGATTTGCAAGGTGGCAACATGGTCCTCTCTGCATACTTTTTCTAAATTCTACAAATTTTATACTTTTGCCTTGGCTGGGGCTTCTTTTGGGAAAAAGGTTCTTCAAGCGGTGTTGCCTTCTGTTTAGGTCCTCCTGCCTTTTTCTCCCTCCATGTTTATTCTGTGTCCTCTAGCTTGGGTATCGGTTCCCACTAGCAATTGGAATGACATTGTGGACTCTCCATGTCATAGGAAAGAAAACAAAATTCATGCTTACCTGATTAATTTCTTTCCGGACATGGAGAGTCCATGACCCTACCCTTAAATAAGACCGTATTTTTTTGTTAAACCTCAGGCACCTCTACACCTTTGTGTTATCTTCTTCGTCCGTGGTAAAAATCACCCAGGAGGGCCTCTGGAAGCATGTGCCCTGAGACTGATGATCCATGAGAGAGAGTCTCTTGTTAGAGGATCCAGAGCTATCCTCTGAGATAGATCTGAATGGTCTCTGTGCCATTGACTGAGCATGCATAGTTGCAGAGAACAGATGGACGAACAGCAGAATGGAGAGAGATACATGAATTGAGGAGTTTTGATTTTCTAACATCCGTCAGAAAAATCTTCATGAATAGGGAATCTATGATGGTCCCTAAGAAACACACCATTGTAGTTGGAACAAGGGAACTCTTCTCCAGATTCACTTTCCACCCGTGGGAACGTAGAAAAGACAACAAGATCTCTGTATGAGAGTTTGCTAGTTGAAAAGATGACGCTTGAACCAAGATGTCGTCCAGGTGAGGCTCCACCGCAATTCCATGATACCCGACTACTGACAAAAGAGCCCCCAGAACCCTTTGTGAAAATTCTGGGAGTTGTGGCAAGGCCAAATGGAAGAGCAACACATTGAAAGTCCATGTCTAGAAAAGCAAATCTCAGGAACTGGTAATGATCCCTGTGAAAAGGAACATGCAGATAGATATGTGTCCTTTATGCAACCATTTCCATCTTGAAAGACGGAACCCTGAGGAATTTGTTGAGAGATTTTAGGTCTAAAATGGATTGAAAAGTTCCCTCTTTTTTGGGAACCACAAATAGATTTGAATAGAATCCTCGACCCTGTTCCTTTACCGGAACAATCACTCCCAGGGAGGAAAGGTCCTAAACTGCTCCGGCTTTGAGGAGGAAGAGGAGGATTTTTGTCCCTTGAAGTTACGAAAGGAACGTAAATAAGAATTTTGGCGACCCTTAGGTCTATTCTGCTTGTCCTGTGGTAAAAAAAAAGAGACCTTTCCACCTGTAATCTCAGAAATGATCTCCACTAAACCAGGACCAAAAAGGGTCTTACCCTTGTAAGGTAATGACAGGAGCTTGGACTTGGAAGTAACATCAGATGACCAAGATTTTAGCCACAGAGCTCTGCGAGCTAGAACAGCGAAGCTAGACAACTTGGCTCCCAGTCTAATGACTTGCATATTGGCATCAGAGATAAAGGAATTGTCCAGCTTAAGGGCCTTAATCCGATCTTGAAACTCCTCTAACGAAGTCACCTCTAAAATTAGCTCTGACAAGGTATCACACAAATAAGATGCTGCACTTGCTACCGTAGCAATACTAGCTGCAGGTTGCCATTGTGATCCCTGATGAATATACATTTTCTTTAAATAAGTAATAAGCCTCAAGCTTTTTATTCATGGGATCCTTAAAAGAACAGCTCTCCTCTATAGGAATGGTAGTTCTTTTGGCCAGAGTAGAATTAGTTCCTTCCACCTTAGGCACAGTGCCCATGAGTCCCGAATGGAGTCAGCAACAGAAAACATTTTTTTTTTTAAATGGGAGAAGGGGAAAAGGGAATCCCTGGTTTATCCCATTCCTATGATATGATCTCCGATATAGTCTGGTACAGGAAATACTTCCACAGAGGAAGGAACATCATAGCTAGATTTTTTTAGGGTCGACAGTGACAGAAGGGTTGGAGTCATCCAAAGTATCCAGTACCTCCTTTAGAAGTAAACAACGGTGTTCAAGCTTAAATCTGAAGTTTACTTCTGCAGAATCAAAGGATTTACACTGTCAGAATCTGAGATCTCACCCTCAGAAGCTACCATGGTATCCTCCTCATCCAACTTATGGGGGAGGTCAACCATCGCAGAAGAAGATGGAACAGACACCTTATTAGCAGATATACAATTTGATTTCCTCTTGCACTTACCCGCAATGGGAAAAGCAGATAAAGCCACAAACACAGCAGAAGATATCTGTGCAGCAAAATCTACTATGTATGCAAATACATGTCTCCAGGAGGCTGAGAGGAACCACAGGGCACTGTATGCGATGCCATTGAGGCTTGGGACGTTTGAGGAGAAAGTTGTGGCATATCTTGAACAGCATTATCCTGAGAGGCTCAGAAGGGAGTAATTTATCTTAAAATTTTAGCTAAACATGAGGAACAAAATTGCATAGGCAAAACAATTTGGGCCTCTAAACATAATAAACATTTATCAAGGGAAACAGACTTCTGTTCAGTGTCCATGGCTAAGATAGAGCCCCAAATAAATAATGACCAAAACATTTAAAATTTAACTGTTACTTTAAGAAGCTAATTCAGAGTGCAATACCGCTAATATGCAAATAAAGAAAACAAAAATACACCTCTACACCTCAACCAGACTGAGGTGTCCTACCGTAACCGTTAGCTACAGAAATAAAAAAAAATTAAGAGCTCCAATGAGGTCCCCACTGCCACCACAGATGAAGACTCACACGGAATGACACCGCTCCGCTCAGCGTGCAAGCGGAAGAGTGGGCTGTCACGTGAGCGGCAGCACAAGAAATTGCGCAAAAAAACAAAAGCGCACAAACGTTTCTCTGTAGACTCTAACAGTTACGATCCCAATATTAATTTAAAAAGTTCAAAAACACTGTCTCCTAGCATTTCTCATAAATAAAGAAATCCTGTCTCCTGTCCCAGAGGAACCGTCCCAATAAATCTTTAAAGGATCTTTAAAGGATCAAATAAGTCCCATTTTTTAAAAAATAGTGCATTATAAAATTCCTGAAAGTGCAAGTCTCCAATACCTAGAAGACAAAAGCACTTACCTGCATATACAGCAGTCGGGCAGGAAGACAGTTTACAAGGCGTGAAAGGACACATACTCCTATCAGAGACCCTTAGAAAAAGAAAGAAATGAGTAACTAACTCTGGCTTTCTATAAAAATGTTAGAAACAAAGCAAAGACAACCTCACCACCTTCTAACTGCTAAAAGCCACCACTACTCTTACTAAAGAGATTGACGTGGACAAAGCTAAACCCCAATCTTTGCTTGCAGGGAAAAATACCCATAAAAGAATTACATTTTTCAGACACCAACTTCGCACATCCTCCATTGACAGAGGCAAAGAGAATGACTGGGGGTTATGGGTAAGGGGAGTGACACTTAACAGCTCTGCTGGGGTGCTCTTTGCCTCCTCCTGCGGGCCAGGAGTGAATATCCCACTAGCAATAGGAATGACATTGTGGACTCTCCATGTTATTTTTTTTTTTACTTCACAGGTAAGTTTTTATTTCTTTCCTATGGGAAAGAAATAAAAACTTAACTGTGAAATTAAAAAAAATCCTAAATTTAAACTATAAAATAACCTAACATAACTATTTTAATATAATTAAAAAAAACTACCAATTAAAAAATCTAAAGTAGGGAGATAAGCTGCTCACCTTCCAAGGCTTCCTCTGAAAGTACAGCCCACCTCTTATTCTACATTTTGAATTCTGGAGACTGTGCAGTTTTCTCTCATCATGGGGCCCAAAACCAGGTGGGAGACGAGATGGGACTCACAGTCTCCTCCTACAAAGTTGTTGTCTCTTTCATATCTTGTTATTCTAAATCCTCCGATTTTTTATAAATCTTCCCCAATAAAACACTGGGAAACCTCCTTAGCCCTTACGCACGAACCACAGCAATGGAGGGCTGCGGCCCTCCATTGCTGTGGTTCGTGCGTACACAGCTCACCAAAAAAGTCATACATTGTACAACCTTGTATGAGTTGTTTCTTAAAGTTTTGCTGCAATGGCACATGACGCCTCTCCGCCTCTTTAAAATCTCGCCCATCAACTCCCCCAAGTGTTGGAGAGGATGTGAGGCGTTGGGGACCTCCCAGCACATCTGGTGGTCCTGCCCACAGATCCAGCCGCTTTGGCAAAAAGCACTCCAGTATTGCACCTTAAAAGGTATTCAGATACTTACTTCACCAAGCATCTGCCTATTCCACATTCTGCCCACACGCCTGACTTTACCGCAGAAACTATTTTGTATATACCTATTTCTGGCAGTAAAATTGGCCATAGCCCGGATGTGGCTCCAGCGGGTCTCACCCTCTTGGGAACAATTGGTTGATATTTTAAGATATGTAAAGACAATGGAATCATATGTTTCCCACATACATGGATCGGAAGACCTCCAGATTATGATATGGGAATATGGCCCAGATTAAATTTAGCTGTGAATCCTAATGCATGCCTATAGTGCTTTCACACTGTAATAATAACCCTGCTTGTCCCTCCCCTATCCCTTTCCTGATATGAAACCTCCCCCCGCCCTCTTCCCTCCTCCCTCTCCTCCACCCCCCCCCTTTTTTTTTATGTTTGTAATTCGACACAGATCTCAAAGGTTATTTTTGTATTTTGTATTTAAACATACAATGGTTAAATTATGATGTTGGTAAGAACAGCTATGTCATGAATTTATGTAATATATGTACAATGCTGACCCACCCAGACAATCGGACTGAAATTGTCTTTCTATGGAAGATTGGTTTACAGCACTCCCACCTGGATAGGTGGGAAAAGTTTGGTGACGCATTCCTTCTTCTGGATATCTTCACTTTTTCTTTATTAAATTGTGACACAGCGAGATTATTATGTTATGTGATGATGTTATTCACTTGTTTGTTCTTGCTGTTATTATGGTCATTTACTTAAATAAAAAATATATTTAAAAAAAAAAAAAAAAAAAGTTTAGGGAATTCTTGGTTGAAGATAAAGAAAATGTTTGGGGGGGAGACACACATAGAAACAGCCTCACTATTCTCATATACCACTGTTTGGAACAGGAATGCTCAAATCCAGACCGATTGTTTGACATGTATACTAGGTTTATCTATCATTTTGTATCAAAACCATCAATATAATGCTATCTAACATTTGTAACCTGTATGTTTGAATCATGCTGTATGTGTGTACTCTGTTCTCCCTAATAAAAATGATATTTAAAAAAATAAAATCTTAAGTACAAATTTAAAAAAACAGAATTTATGCTTACCTGATAAATTTCTTTCTCCAACGGTGTGTCCGGTCCACGGCGTCATCCTTACTTGTGGAAATATTCTCTTCCCCAACAGGAAATGGCAAAGAGCACATATAGCCCCTCCTCTGGCTCCGCCCCCCAGTCATTCGACCGACGGTTAGGAGAAAAAAAGGAAAAACTATAGGGTGCCGTGGTGACTGTAGTGTATAGAGAAAGAAATTTTTCAAACCTGATTAAAAAACCAGGGCGGGCCGTGGACCGGACACACCGTTGGATAAAGAAATTTATCAGGTAAGCATAAATTCTGTTTTCTCCAACATTGGTGTGTCCGGTCCACGGCGTCATCCTTACTTGTGGGAACCAATACCAAAGCTTTAGGACACGGATGAAGGGAGGGAGCAAATCAGGTTACCTAAACGGAAGGCACCATGGCTTGCAAAACCTTTCTCCCAAAAATAGCCTCCGAAGAAGCATAAGTATCAAATTTGTAAAATTTGGCAAAAGTGTGCAGAGAAGACCAAGTCGCTGCCTTACATATCTGATCAACAGAAGCCTCGTTCTTGAAGGCCCATGTGGAAGCCACAGCCCTAGTAGAGTGAGCTGTGATTCATTCAGGAGGCTGCCGTCCAGCAGTCTCATAAGCCAATCGGATGATGCTTTTCAGCCAGAAAGAAAGAGAGGTAGCAGTAGCTTTTTGTCCTCTCCTCTTACCAGAGTAAACGACAAACAAAGACGAAGTTTGTCTGAAATCCTTTGTTGCGTCTAAATAGAACTTTAAAGCACGGACCACATCTAAGTTGTGTAACAAACGTTCCTTCTTTGAAACTGGATTCGGACACAGAGAAGGAACAACTATTTCCTGGTTAATATTCTTGTTGGAAACTACTTTTGGAAGAAAACCAGGTTTGGTACGCAAAACGACCTTATCTGAATGGAACACCAGATAGGGTGGATCACACTGCAAAGCAGATAATTCAGAAACTCTTCTAGCAGAAGAAATAGCAACCAAAAACAGAACTTTCCAAGATAGTAACTTGATATCTATGGAATGTAAAGGTTCAAACGGAACCCCTTGAAGAACTGAAAGAACTAAATTTAGACCCCAAGGAGGAGTCATGGGTCTGTAAACAGGCTTGATTCTGACCAAAGCCTGTACAAAAGCTTGTACATCTGGCACGGCTGCCAGGCGTTTGTGTAACAAAACAGATAAAGCAGAAATCTGTCCTTTTAGAGAACTCGCTGACAACCCTTTATCCAAACCCTCTTGGAGAAAGGAAAGAATCTTAGGAATTTTAATTTTACTCCAGGAGAATCCCTTGGATTCACACCAACAGATATATTTTTTCCATATTTTATGGTAAATCTTTCTAGTCACAGGTTTTCTGGCTTGGACCAGAGTATCTATCACTGAATTTGAAAACCCACGCTTGGATAAAATCAAGCGTTCAATTTCCAAGCAGTCAGCTGCAGAGAAACTAGATTTGGATGTTCGAATGGACCTTGTACTAGAAGATCCTGTCTCAAAGGTACCTTCCATGGTGGAGCCGATGACATATTCACCAGGTCTGCATACCAAGTCCTGCGTGGCCATGCAGGAGCTATCAGAATCACTGAGGCCGTCTCCTGTTTGATCCTGGCTACGAGCCTGGGAAGGAGAGGAAACGGTGGAAACACATATAAATATCGAATAAAGCAATCGATTTAGCCCACAACAGTGTCAACCAGTATATAGCCCATTAATAAGCCTTCATTCTGTTATGAGTCTAAGAAAATGGCTTACCGATCCCAAAGAGGGAAAATGACAGTCTTCTAGCATTATAAAATCTTGTTAGAAAATGGACCAGTCATACCTTGAGCAGAAAAGTCTGCAAACTGTTCCCCCCAACTGAAGTTCTCTGGGCTCAACAGTCCTGCGTGGGAACAGCAATTGATTTTAGTTACTGCTGCTAAAATCATACTCCTCTTTTAAACAGAACTCTTCATCCTTTTCTGTTTTAGAGTAAATAGTACAAACCGGCACTATTTTAAAATAACAAACTCTTGATAGAAGAATAAAAAAAACTACAACTAACACCACATACTCTTCACCATCTCCGTGGAGATGCTACTTGTTCAGTGCGGCAAAGAGAATGACTGGGGGGCGGAGCCAGAGGAGGGGCTATATGGGCAGCTTTTGCTGTGCTCTTTGCCATTTCCGGCGTCACAAGTAAGGATGACGCCGTGGACCGGACACACCAATGTTGGAGAAAAAAACACTATGAAAAATTTTAAAAAATCTAAAATTAGAAAAAAATATTAAACACTAAATTACGAAAAATAAAAAACACTAAGATTACAAAAAATAATAAAGGAAATTATAAAAAATAAAAACAATTACACAAAATCTAATAGCCTATAAAAAATGCCCCCCCCCAATAAAAACACCACCTAGCCTACAATAAACTACCAATAGCCCATAAAAGGGCCTTTTGTAGGGCATTTGCCCTAAGTTAAACAGCTATTGTACCTGTAAAAAATACAAAGCCCCCCAAAATAAAAAAACCTAACTCTAAAAAATCCTAAGCTACCCATTGCCCCTAAAGGGGCATTTGTATGGGCATTGCCCTTAAAAGGGCATTCAGCTCTTTTACAAGTGCCCAAAAAACCCTAATTTAAAAAAAAAAAAAAAATCTACTCATGGTTCCTTAAGTCCAGACATCCATCTCCATCCAGGCAATGAGAAGTCTTCATCCAGGCAATGAGAAGTCTTCATCCAGGCGGCGACACCTTCATCCATCATGGCGGCGCAGAGCCATCCTGGACGCCGAAGACATCCTGCGCGGAGCATCCTCTTCATATGGTCACCGCCGTACACTGGAGTTGAATGCAAGGTAGCCATTTTAAAATGGAGTACCTTGCATTCCTATTGGCTGATTTGATTCTTCAAATTCAAATCAGCCAATAGGATGAGAACTTCTGAAATCCTATTGGCTGTTCAAATCAGCCAATAGGATTTCAGTAGCTCTCATCCTATTGGGTGTTTTGAACAGCCAATAGGATTTCAGAAGTTCTCATCCTATTGGCTGAATTGAATTTTTAGAATCAAATCAGCCAATAGAAATGCAAGGTATGCCATTTTGAAATGGCTACCTTGCATTTAACTTCAGTGTACAGCGGTGACAGTATGAAGAGGACGCTCCACGCAGGATGTCTTCCAGGAAGGCTCTGCACTGCCGGGATAAAGATAGAAGACACCTCTGAGATGGATGACGGTGTCGCCGCCTGGATGAAGATGAATGTCCGGACTTCAGGAACCGTGAGTAGATTTTATGGGGTTAGTGTTAGTTTTTTTTTTTTTAGATTAGGGATGGGCACTTGTAAAAGAGCTGAATGTCCTTTTAAGGGCAGTGTAAAAGAGCTGAATGTCCTTTTAAGGGAAATGCCATACAAAGGGACATTTTAAAGGTCTTTAGGTAGCTTATTGTAAGCTAGGGGGTGTTTTTATTTTGGGTCTTTTTATTTTTATTAGATTAGGTGTAATTGTTTTTATTTTTTATAATTTTGTTTATTATTTTTTGTAATCTTAGTGTATTATTTTTGTAATTTTAGATTTTTTTATTTTTTCATAGTGTTAGGTTTTTTAATTTTGTATTTTAGATTTTTTAATTGGTAGTTTTTTTTAACTTTATTATTTATTTAGTGAAGCCATGTGGGGGGCCCGAGGTTTAGGGAATAATCATTTTATTTAGTGGCGGTGATGTCGACGAGCGGCAGATTAGGGGTTATTCAGTTTATTTAGCGTCGGGGAGCGGTGGATTAGGGGTTAATAACTTATTAGTGTTGGCGATGTCGGGGAGCGGTGGAATAGGGGTAAATAACTTTATTTAGGTGTTGGCAATGTCGGGGCGGCGGATTAGGGGTGGTTAGACTTTTTTCCCCCATTGACATCAATGGGGTTGCGTTACGGAGATTTTTCATTCCAAACTTCGGGTGTTGGCTTTTGTGCGGTATGGAGTTTAACGCCACCATAACACACGCGCAAGGAGGATTTTCAGTAACTCGTAATGGCAGCGCTATGGAGAGTGAAATAACGCATTGGCATTAGTTTCGCACCCTGTTTAGCTCAAAACTCATAATCTAGGTGTATGTGTTACTTGATATTCTTGAACAATATATCTTAACATCAAGGATATTGCATATATCTGATGATTGTAAGCATGGACTGAGCACACTTTGTATGGAACTGTGTGATATTGTATACACCTTCTATTGATTTCATACATAAAAAAAAGAAAAGCTAAATCATATCACAGTCTCAAACTCATTTGTATACATTCTCACAATGCATTATATATTGTATAAAACTTTAAAAATCTTACCATAAATTAGAGGTGTGGACAAAACCATGAAGAAAAGCATCTGAATTGACCACATGGTTTTGAGGTCAGACATGTATGACTTGAAAATGCCACAGCAGTTTTCTTGTCCAAAAGGGAATGGAAATATTGCTTTTCTCCTTGGGTTTTTCTGGGTCTATAATGATGTTCTAGTGCCTTTCATTCAAAGAAAAGCAGGAAAGCTCCAGGACCTATAAAAATAAAAATGAGATCATCATGAACATCTTACTGCTGTATGAATTGATATGCTAATATGCCCTCTCTGAGCTGTAATCAATTAACAAACAATACTATTGATACTTTTCCTTTCATAGTTTAAGCTTGCATTCTGGCTCAATAAGATGTAGGATAATGCAGTATATATTTAATTTAGTTGGAACGAAATTAGGGTTGTGTAAATTGTATCGCCCAACGCCTGGGACATAATGTTCTGGGCGCCAGAAAGGCAGTATTTATTTTTTATTTTTCTAAATAGCCTTGATGGGCAATCAACAAATAAGCTTGGCATCCCATAAACAATTAAACGTTATAATTCTTCACTGCCCTGTAAACAGGTGCCCAAGCAAGTTTAAAACAGGTGGCAACAAAAATGCTATGTTCCAAAACTCTCAACCAATTTCCTCAAAGTGCCTCCTGTCATAGCCCTATTAAGGACCAGATTACAAGTAGCGTGCTATTGGGCTTTCTGCTTCCACGCTAACTGCACTCAAAGTAAAACATTTAACGCGGGCGGGTAAGCACACGTATTACAATTTGAAAGTAAAAAGTTAGGGCAAGAGGGAAACCTGATGTGCTCTCTTCAGTATTGTGACCTCATTGACTTTTTCTCCCCATAGACTGCAACCAGCAAAGGTCACTGTCAGAGTTACTTGGCATTCCCCAAAAAATGCCTTGTGACTATGACTGATTTTGATCAAGAAAGGTCACTGTCAGTTACTCGACATTTCTACTTTCCCAATAAAAAAAACCTTGTGGTACATTTGCATATAAAATACCACTGTAATAACTGGGCATCACAAATCATATAATATGCTTTAAGTTAACGTATATTAGCCAGATCTCTGGTAAATAAAAAAATAAAAAAGTACAACCCCAATTCTGAAAAAGTTGCGACAGTATGGAAAATGCAAAAAATCTAACAAAAAGTCATTTGAAAGTTAAATTTACCCGCACTATATTGAAACACATTAGTAACAAATTTGTTGATGTTTTATTTTGTGAATTTAATGTGTTCTTGAAAATATACACTCTGCAACACGTTCCAAAAAAGATGGGACAGGGCAATTTAGGACTAATAGTGAAGTGACAAGTGGTGATGTGAAAAAGGTGAGGCAATCGTGTAATCATAGTAAGGAGCTTCCAAAAAAAGGCCTATTCCTTCAAGAGCAAGGATGGGTCGAGGCTCGCCAATCTGCCAACAGATGCTTCAGCGAATAATCCAAAACTTTGAGAACAACATTCCCCAAAGACAAAACCGGTGGGATTTTGGGCATTTCACCTTCTAGAGTGCACATTATAATTAAAAGATTCAAGGAATCTGGTCAAATCTTGGTGTGTAAAGGGCAAAGCTGAGAACTACTTCTGAATGCATGTGATCTCCGATACCTCAGACATCGCTGTCTCAAAAACCATCATAAGTCTATAATGGATATCCTGACATGGGCTCGGGAATACTTTGGTAAACCTTTGTCAGTCAACATCATTCGCTGCTGCATCCACAGATGCAAGTTAAAGGCTTTACTATGCAAATCAGAAGCCATACATCAACACTGTCCAGAAGCGCCGCCAACTTCTCTGGGCTCTGTCTTATCTGAAATGGACAGTAGCACAGTGGAATTGTGTTTTGTGGTCCGACAAGACAACATTATGTTCTCCGGACCAAAGAGACAAAGGACCATACAAGCTGTTATCAGCGTCAGGTCCAAAAGCCAGCGTCTGTCAAGGTATGGGGGGGTGTCAGTACCCATGGCATAGGTAAACTTGTGCTTCTGTAAGGGCATCATCAATGCAGAAAGATATGTATACATTTTGGAGCAACAAATGCTGCCATCCAGATGTCATGTTTTCCAGGGACCTCCCTGCATTTTCCAGCAGGACAACACCAAACCACGTTCTGCCCGTATTATAAGTGCATGGTTGTGTAAGAAGAGGGTGCGGGTGCTAGCATGGCCTGCCTGCAGTCCTGACCTGTCGCTGATTGAGAATGTATAGCGCATTATGAAGTGCAAAATGGGGGGAAATTCAACTTGTTTAACTTAACCAACTGGTGTTGTTTAGTGCCCAAGTGCTTAATAAGTCTTACTAAAAGAAAAGGTGATGTTACACAGTGGTAACATTTTTGGATTGTGTTGCAGTCATCAGATTTGAAATGAGTGTATATTTCTAAAAAAAATACATTAAATTCACAAAGCAAAACATTAAATAATGTGTTAATGTCTTTTCAATATAGTACAGGGTGAATAACATTTTCAAATTACTCTTTTTATTTGTCTGTTTTTTCCATACCGTCCCAACTTTTTTGGAATTGGGGTTGTAACTTTTTTTGTTTACTAAAATCCTTCAGAATTTATTGAATGAGCAACACACTGGGAATTATAGTTTGGTTTTGTCTTTTATGATCCCTTTCCTTATTGAGGTAATGGAGCTGCAAATGACGCCTTCTAGCATACATTTCACTGTCCTGGGGTGTGACTTTCTTTGCAGTCTATTTTTAAAATAAAAATAAAATCACACAATCGCATGAACAATAGTGTGAAATGTTAACTCATTTGTTTACATGTAGAGAAATGAGTCCCGGCAGGAAAAGATTAATGCTTCTGTGGCCTCCTTTTTGTTTTTAAATTTAGTTTCTGCTGTGTATACATTTTATGTATATGGTATACCCCAATTCCATCCTTACTTTTTATGTGTTCTAATAAATTTGTTAAGAATTGTGGGGATTGTTTTATGCATCGTCGTATGATGTTTGCTTCTCTCTCTCAGCTGAATAAGGTTGTGGTGAAAAAAGATGAAATTGCTTGTTTTTCTCTGTAAATATATCATTATTATTATTGGAACTTCAGAGCACTGTTTAAGGAGTTTTGTTTTGGGAAAGTAAATTTTTATACAGTTCATATTAAAATATGTTTGAATGTAGTTTTTACTTATTTTAAATTAATGTATTACTTTTCTTTTGTTAAATAAAAAGGTTTTCTCATGTATAGGAAGCCGTATACCAGTTCCATTTTATTCACACTGAGAATACTCAGTGAAAGATGGTTTACATCCATAAAATGGAAGTATATTTAATGTTTCCTTCTGATTTTTACCAAATCCACACTAATTCTAATATACTTAGATTTCTAATTAAAATTGCCATATTTTTATTTTAAAAAAAGGTTTATATTATTATATACAAACACATACATTTTGAAGTAGAATGTATGCCCAAACATATAATTTATCTTATTTTGAAAGGAAAGCAAGGTTAGTGAGATTTTATCGTTCTTAAAATTTCCACCTTTAAGGATACATTTCTCAGGTTGGTTAGAGAAAAAAAGTGGAACTAAATATTTCTACTTAAAGGGGCATTATACACCAAAATTATTATAGGCTATTAAAATAAAGCATTTGGTGTAGAAAAAAATTGCAATTGAGATACATTACCTATTTTGCAGCTAACTCTCCTAAAAATGGGATAAACCATGCAGGGTGGCTCACTGAATATGTATACCTAAGTACTATACGCTAATCACTGAGCTATTGTTTTCTCTTCACTCACTAACTACCTAAAGCCAGGAAGTCACTAAATGACATGCCTGGCTCACTAAAGCTGCACTAAGTTATATGAGGTCTGCTGAGAAACTTGTGTGTAGAAGCTAATTTGCCTAAAATCAGACAGCTTTGCCTTATCTGCTGCATCGGTGGTTACACACAGGGAGCTAAACGTCTCACACACTTTTCAGTGAAATATGATCCTTTACAAATAAAACAACAGTTTCTCAGCAGACCTCAAATAACTAAGTGCAGCTTTAGTGAGTCATGCATGTTAGTCAGTGACTTCCTGGCTGTAGGCAGTTAGGGAGTAAAGAGAGAAAACAATAGCTCAGTGATTAGAGTATAGTACTTAGGTATACATATTCAGTGAAACACCCTGCATGATTTATCCCAATTTTTGGAGAGTTAGCTGCAAAATAGGTAATGCAGGTCAATTTCAAATTTTATCTACACCTAATGCTTTATTTAAATAGCCTATAATAATTTTGGTGAATAATCCCTCTTTAAAGGTGCATCGAAGGGGGCGGTGCCTAGCTGAGCTCCAAGATGGAAGCATGAGCTTAATGTTCTAGGCAGTTTACTAAGTTAAAGGTGGCTGTAACCATAATCAGTGCTGAAAATTATATGGGACAGTGATTACTTAGAAGAGCCAGGTTGGTGGCACACATGTATGCCCAGGATGAAACCGACAACCCACTAATTGCCACATACAGAAAGATCGAAGGAGCAGCCTGCCTTTTTTGGGAGTGGTGCATGGAGCTGTTCTATGTTAAGAGTGACACGAATCGGAGATAATATAGCTCCGTTCAGAGGCCGGATAGCTTCAGGTGGATGCCGCTTGAATAATCCAAGGACCTAATAAGGAGCACCAGTGGACGGGTCTGTGAGTACAAGGGACATACGCAATGTGGCACTTAAGCAAGTTAATAACCCTCATATATTAAATGCCAGGAGGGAAGTCCTATAGTGAGGGGTAAAAAAAAATAAAAAAGGAACTGCCAAGCAAGATCTGGCTTAGCTGCAACGCCGTCTGAAATAAAAATGAAATGAAAAATGAAGTGCCTTATGAGAGGCATAAAATATAAGAGCTATCAGACACTTTCATACACGGTTGGACAGAGAGCTCTGCTATGCTCAGCAGTCTTAAGTTTTCTGATAGCAATACATAGTTATCACTTAACATGTCATATGACAGAAAGATGCATGATGTACATGATGTACAGATGTAACTTGCTGACTCAAGTTACATTACATAATGCAAGCTGTTTAATGTTGAAGGCTGTAGAAGTGTAGGCAATATAATACAGATGTGAATCTTCTCACTGCAACACCACATGATGGATACAGATTAAAAGAGGTTGTTATGTTGAAGTTGTAACTTTATATTTCTGAATCCAGATAACTTTCATTGTGACTGAGAGGCATCCATTTTATGTTGAAATGTCTTCTAAAAAAAATCCAAAATCAGATAAATCTACTAAAACATCTGACATGATTACTGTATATAAATATATTCAAGGCCCATATACAGAGATGGCAGAAGCTCTGTTTATTCCAAGAAAATTGTTTCTGACAAGAGGTCACAATTTAAGGATGGAGGAAAGGAGATTTAATCTCCTGCAACGGAAACGTTTTTTCACTGTAAGAGCAATAAAATTGTGAAACTCATTACCAAAGGAGGTAGTAGTGAATGCCAATACCCTAGATACATTTAAAAATAGTCTGGATACATTTCTGTATATAAACAAAATTCATGGATATGATTGCTAGTATTAAATGGGTCACCATTAGTGGGGTTATTTATGCTTAACTGGAGCTTTTTGTAAGTATTTTAGATTTGTATAGGTTGAACTCAATGGACTTCAGTCTTTTTTTCAATATTATCTACTATGTTACTATAAAATATTTTCTAAAAGCTGCAAAAAGTAAATTTATGCTTTCCTGATAAATTGATTTCTTCTATGATACAAGTCCACGGATTCATCCTTTACTTGTGGGATATTATCCTCCTGCTAAAAGGCAGTGGCAAAGAGCACCACAGCAGCGCTGTCTATGTAGCTCCTCCCTTGACTCCACCCCCCAGTCATTCGACCGAAGGTATAGGAAGAAAAAGGAGAAACTAAAAGGTGACTGAAGTTTTAAATCAAAAAATATAATCCATCTTAAAATGACAGGGCGGGCCGTGGACTCGTCGTATCATAGAAGAAATCAATTTATCAGGTAAGCATAAATTTACTTTTCTTCTATAAGATACGACGAGTCCACGGATTCATCCTTTACTTGTGGGATACAATACCAAAGCTACAGGATATGGATGAACGGGAGGGACAAGACAGATGCCTAAACAGAAGGCACCACTGTTTGAAGAACTTTTCTCCCAAAAATAGCCTCCAAAGAAGCAAAAGTATCAAATTTGTAAAATTTGGAAAAGGTATCAAGGGAAGACCAAGTCGCAGCCTTACAAATCTGTTCAACAGAGAAGGAACAACAATTTTCTGATTAATATTCTTATTAGTAACAACCTTAGGAAGGAATCCAGGTTTGGTACGCAAAACCACCTTATCGGAATGGAAAACAAGATAAGGCGAGTCGCATTCCAATGCAGATAGTTCAGAAACTCTTCGAGCCGAAGAGATAGCAATTAAAAACAGAACTTTCCAAGATAGAAGCTTAATATCTATGAAATGCATAGGTTCAAACGGAACCCCTTAAAGAACCTTAAGAACTAAATTCAAACTCCATGGCGGAGCAACAGGTTTAAACACAGGCTTAATTCTAACCAAACGCTGACAAAATGACTGAACATCTGGAACATCTGCCAGACGCTTGTGCAGTAAAACTGATAAAGCAGATATCTGTCCCTTTAGGGAACTAGCTGATAACCCCTTCTCCAATCCTTCTTGGAGAAAGGACAAAATCCTAGGAATCCTGATCTTACTCCATGAGTAGCCTTTGGATTCGCACCAATAAAAGATATTTACGCCATATCTTATGGTAAATTTTCCTAGTGACAGGCTTTCGAGCCTGAATCAAGGTATCTATGACCGACTCAGAGAATCCCCGCTTGGATAAAATCAAGCATTCAATCTCCAGGCAGTCAGCCGCAGAGAAACTAGATTTGGATGCTGGAACGGACCTTGAATGAGAAGGTCCTGTATCAGTGGCAGTTTCCACGGTGGCAGAGATGACATTTCCACCAGGTCTGCATACCAAGTCCTGCGTGGCCACGCAGGTGCTATCAAAATTACCGAAGCCCTCTCCTGTTTGATTCTGGCAATCAGACGAGGAAGGAGAGGAAAAGGAGGAAACGCATAAGCCAGGTTGAACGACCAAGGTACTTCTAGAGCATCTATCAGTACTGCTTGAGGATCCCTCGATCTGGACCCGTAACAAGGAAGTTTGGCATTCTGACGAGATGCCATCAGATCCAATTCTGGTGTGCCCCATTGATGAATCAATTGTGCAAACACCTCCGGATGGAGCTCCCACTCCCCCGGATGAAAAGTCTGTCGACTTAGAAAATCCGCTTCCCAGATCTCCACTCCTGGGATATAAATTGCTGAAAGATGGCAAGAGTGAGTCTCTGCCCATAGAATTATTTTGGAAAACTCTATCATCGCTAGAGAACTCTTTGTTCCCCCTTGATGATTGATATATGCTACAGTCGTGATATTGTCCGACTGGAATCTTATGAGAGCGTTGAATATCGCTCTCAGTTCTAGAATATTTATTGGAAGGAAAGCCTCCTCCTGAGTCCAAACACCCTGTGCCTTTAGGGAATTCCAGACTGCACCCCAGCCCAATAGGCTGGCGTCCGTCGTCACTATGACCCATGCTGGCCTGCGGAAACACCTTCCCTGGGACAGATGATCCTGTGACAACCACCAAAGAAGAGAGTCCCTGGTCTCTTGATCCAGATTTATCTGAGGAGATAAATTTGCATAGTCCCCATTCCACTGTCTGAGCATGCATAGTTGCAGTGGTCTGAGATGCAAGCGAGCAAACGGAACTATGTCCATTGCCGCTACCATTAATCCAATTACATCCATACACTGAGCCACTGACGGCCGAGGATTGGAATGAAGAGCTCGGCAGGTGGTTAAGATCTTTGATTTTCTGACCTCCGTCAGAAAAATTCTCATGTCTACCGAGTCTATCAGAGTTCCCAGGAATAGAACTCATGTGAGAGGGACAAGTGAACTCTTCTTTATGTTCACCTTCCACCCGTGAGATCTTAGAAAAGCCAACACGATGTCCATGTGGGATTTGGCTAGTTGGTAAGTTGACGCCTGAATCAAGATATCGTCCAGATAGGGCGCCACTGCTATGCCCCGCGGCCTTAGAACCACCAGAAGGGACCCTAGCACTTTTGTGAAAATTCTGGGAGCTGTAGCCAACCCGAAAGGAAGAGCCACAAACTGGTAATGCTTGTCCAGGAAGGCAAACCTGAGGAACTGGTGATGATCTTTGTGGATAGGAATGTGAAGATATGCATCCTTCAAATCCACGGTGGTCATATATTGACCCTCCTGGATCATTGGAAAAATTGTTCGAATGGTCTCCATCTTGAAGGATGGGACTGAGAAATTTGTTTAGGATCTTGAGATCTAAAATCGGTCTGAAGGTTCCTTCTTTTTTGGGAACCACGAACAGATTGGAGTAAAACCCCTGCCCCTGTTCTGCTTTTGGAACTGGGCAGATTACCCCCATAGTATATAGGTCGTCTACACAGCGTAAGAACGCCTCTCTTTTTGTCTGGTTTATAGACAACCGTGACAGAGGAAATCTCCCCTTGGAGGAGAATCTTTGAATTCTAGAAGATACCCCTGGGTCACAATTTCTAATGCCCAGGAATCCTGAACATCTCTTGCCCAAGCCTGAGCGAAGAAAGAAAGCCTGCCCCCCACTAGATCCGGTCCTGGATCAGGGACTGCCCCTTCATGCTGTCTAGGGAGCAGCAGCGGGCTTCTTAGCCGGTTTACCTTTATTCCAGGTCTGGTTAGGTCTCGAGATTGACTTGGATTGAGCAAAATTCCCCTCCTGCTTTGTGGCAGGGAAGGAGGTAGCGGGACCACCTTTGAAGTTTCGAAAGGAACGAAAATTATTTTGTTTGGTCCTCATTTTATTTGTCTTATCCTGAGGAAGGGCATGGCCTTTTCCTCCAGTGATGTTGGAAATGATTTCCTTCAGTTCAGGCCCGAATAGGGTCTTACCCTTGAAAGGAATAGCTAATAGCTTAGATTTTGATGACACATCAGCAGACCAGGACTTAAGCCATAACGCTCTACGCACTAAAATGGTAAAACCTGAATTCTTTGCTGCTAATTTAGCCAGTTGAAAAGCAGCATCTGTAATCAAAGAATTAGCTAGCTTGAGAGCCTTAATTCTATCTAAAATATCATCCAATGGGGTCTCAACCTTAAGAGCCTCCTCAAGAGCCTCGAACCAAAAAGCAGCTGCAGTAGTTACAGGAACAATGCATGCTATAGGTTGCAGAAGAAAACCTTGATGAATAAATATTGTCTTTAGAAGACCCTCTAATTTTTTATCCATAGGATCTTTGAAAGCACAACTATCCTCAATAGGTATAGTTGTACGCTTAGCCAGGGTAGAAATAGCTCCCCTCCACCTTAGGGACCGTCTGTCACGAATCCCGAATGGTGTCAGATATGGGAAACATTTTCTTAAAAGTAGGAGGGGGAGAGAACGGAATGCCTGGTCTATCCCATTCCTTAGTAACAATGTCCGAAATCCTCTTAGGGACCGGAAAAACATTAGTGTAAGTAGGAACCTCTAGATATCTATCCATTTTACACAATTTCTCTGGTGGAATTACAATAGGGTCACAATCATTCAGAGTCGCTAAAACCTCCCTGAGCAACAAGCGGAGGTGTTCAAGCTTAAACTTAAAAGCTGTCATATCTGAGTCTGTTTGAGGGAACATCTTTCCTGAATCAGAAAGCTCTCCCTCAGACAGCAATTCCCCCACCCCCAATTCAGAACATTGTCAGGGTACATCGGAGATTGCTAATGAAGCGTCAGAGGGCTCAGCATTTACTCTCATACTGGACCTACTGCGCTTCCCCTGCAAACCAGGCAGTTTAGATAATACCTCTGTGAGGGTAGTAGACATAACTGCGGCCATATCTTGCAGGGTGAAAGAATTGGATGCACTAGAAGTACTTGGCGTCGCTTGTGCGGGCGTTAAAGGTTGTGACACTTGGGGAGAAGTAGATGGCATAACCTGATTCTCTTCTGACTGAGAATCATCCTGAGACATACTTTTATCAGCTAAAATATCTTCTTTGCAATGTAAGGCCCTTTCAGTACATGAGGGACACATTTTAAGTAGGGGTTCCACAATGGCTTCTAAACACATGGAACATTGGCTTTCTTCAATGTCAGACATGTTAAACAGTCTAGTAATGGCCACAAACAGGCTTGAAAACACTATATTTAGTGAAAAAATAACAATCTGAAAAAACGGTACTGCGCCTTTAAAAGAAAAAAAGCATACAATTTTTCCAAAACTGCTTGAAAACAATAAAATTGTCCCAATTTTATGATAGAAGCATCCCAACTCTGCAACTAAGTTTGCCCCACAAGGAAAGGAATACTTAACCCTTACCAGAAAAAACGGAAAATTATAAAAAGTTTATTTCAATAAAAAAGGACCCCCTGCACCTCGCCACAGCCCTTCTGTGGCGCCTAACTGCCCTCAGGGGTCTGTAAATCCAGGTTAAACCTTCGATTTGGCCCAATACAGCTCACAAAGGCCCACCGGAGTTGGAGCTTGCTGCTTGCTTGAGAAAAACAACTGCGCAACTGAGGCACGAAAATAGGCCCCGCTCATCTCACTCGATGTCTCACAGCCTAAATTAACCACACCAGAGCGGTCTAAAACCTAGCCATGTGGGTTCTTATACCCCTAAATGAAGTCATGTGTACCCTTCTTAATAAAGCATAAAAACGTCTCTCCTTTAAAAACGTTATTTGCACTCCCAGACGTGTAAACGTTTGCCCACAAACATTCTAACATCAGTGTCAACCATTTTTATATAGCCCATATATGCAAGCTCAGTAATACCCCTCTTTATACTTTAGGATTACTGCTTACCCTTTCCCTCATGGGGATATAGTCAGCCAGTTCTGAAATAACACAGTCTCTCCAGAAAAAAATGACTGAACACACCTCACTGCTTATAGCATGAAAACCGTTCCTCACACTGAAGTTTAAGTTCTCCTCAGCCATTCTGTGGGAACTGCACTGGATCCTAGTAACAACTGCTAAGATCATCAGCCTCCAGGCAGAAGTCTTCATCCATCTGCTGTCTGAGGGAAAATAGTACACACCAGTACCATTTAAAATAAAAAACTCTTGCTTGAAGAAAATAAAAACTAACATTTTATCAGCTGTTTCACTGTACCCTTCCTAGTACTTAGAGTAGGCAAAGAGAATGACTGGGGGGGTGGAGTCAAGGGAGGAGCTATATAGACAGCTCTGCTGTGGTGCTCTTTGCCACTTCCTGTTAGCAGGAGGATAATATCCCACAAGTAAAGGATGAATCCGTGGACTTGTCGTATCTTATAGAAGAAATTGAACCACTTCCAGAAACTACTGTACTGGAACAAGCCTTTTCCACCTACCCAAACACAAATTACAATCCCTAGTATGGAAAAAAGATATGGCATCGAACGTCGAGAAATTGTGAGGAAAAATAGATAACCTTCACCCCACAGTTACAAGTAGTCTCACTGAGATCAACAATGATCTACCAGACATGAGTAATAGGGTGGACATGCTAGCAAATGGCCAAGAAGACAGAGGAAGAAGTAGCAACGGTTACAAAGACAACTGTGCATCAACAACTACTCCTAGACCTCCAGGAAAAAAACTAAATTTATGCTTACCTGATAAATTTCTTTCTCTTGTGGTGTATCCAGTCCACGGGTTCATCCATTACTTGTGGGATATTCTCCTTCCCAACAGGAAGTTGCAAGAGGACACCCACAGCAGAGCTGTCTATATAGCTCCTCCCCTAACCACCACCTCCAGTCATTCGACCAAAGACAAGTAAGAAAAAGGAGAAACTATAGGGTGCAGTGGTGACTGTAGTTTTAAAAATAAAAACACCTGCCTTAAAGTGACAGGGCGGGCTGTGGACTGGATACACCACAATAGAAAGAAATTTATCAGGTAAGCATAAATTTTGTTTTCTCTTGTAAGGTGTATCCAGTCCACGGGTTCATCCATTACTTGTGGGATACCAATACCAAAGCTTTAGGACACGGATGAAGGGAGGGATAAGGCAGGAACTTAAACGGAAGGCACCACTGCCTGTAAGACCTTTCTCCCAAAAATAGCCTCCGTGGAAGCAAAAGTATAAAATTTGTAAAATTTAGAAAAAGTATGAAGCGAAGACCAAGTCGCCGCCTTACAAATCTGTTCAGAGGCCTCATGTTTAAAAGCCCATGTGGAAGCTACTGCTCTAGTAGAATGAGCTGTAATTCTTCCAGGAGGCTGCTGGCCAGCAGTCTCATAAGCTAAACGGATTATGCTTCTCAGCCAAAAAGAAAGAGAAGTTGCCGAAGCCTTTTGGCCTCTCCTCTTTCCAGAATAGACAACAAACAATGCAGATGTTTGACGAAAATCCTTAGTAGCTTGCAAATAAAACTTTAAAGCACGAACCACGTCAAGATTGTGTAAAAGACATTCCTTCTTTGAAGAAGGATTAGGACACAGGGACGGAACAACAATTTCCTGATTGATATTCTTATTAGATACCACCTTAGGTAAAAACCCAGGTTTGGTACGCAAAACTACCTTATCTGCATGGAAGATCAGATAAGGGGAATCACACTGTAAGACAGATAACTCTGAAACTCTTCGAGCCGAAGAAATAGCTACTAGGAACAGAACTTTCCAAGATAAAAGCTTGATATCTATGGAATGCAAAGGTTCAAACGGAACCCATTGAAGAACTTTAAGAACTAAATTTAAACTCCATGGCGGAGCAACAGGTTTAAACACAGGCCTGATTCTAACCAAAGCCTGACAAAACGCCTGAACGTCTGGAACATCAGCTAGACGCTTGTGCAAAAGAATAGACAGAGCAGAAATCTGTCCCTTTAAGGAAACTAGCCGATAATCCCTTATCCAATCCTACTTGGAGAAAAGATAATATCCTAGAAATTCTGACCTTACTCCATGAGTAACCCTTGGATTCACACCAATGAAGATATTTACACCATATCTTATGATAGATTTTCCTGGTGACAAGCTTTCGAGCCTGAATCAAGGTATCAATGACCGACTCTGAGAAACCACGTTTTGATAAAATCAAGCGTTCAATCTCCAAGCAGTCAGACGCAGAGAAATTAGATTTGGATGTTTGAATGGACCTTGGAGTAGAAGGTCCTGCCTCAGCGGCAGAGTCCATGGTGGAAAGGATGACATGTCCACCAGATCTGCATACCAAGTCCTGCGTGGCTATGCAGGTGCTATCAAAATCACAGAAGCTCTCTCTTGCTTGATCTTGGCAATCAGACGAGGGAGGAGAGGAAATGGTGGAAACACATAAGCCAGGCTGAAGGACCAGTGCACTGCTAAAGCATCTATCAGTGTTGCCTGGGGATCCGTTGACCTGGACCCGTAACGAGGAAGCTTGGCGTTCTGACGAGACGCCATCAGATCCAGTTCTGGTTTGCCCCATAGTTGAATCAGCTGGAGCTCCCACTCCCCAGGATGAAAAGTCTGCCGACTTAGAAAGTCCGCCTCCCAGTTTCTCTACTCCTGGGATATGGATAGCTGAGAGATGGCAAGAGTGAACCTCTGCCCAAAGAATTATCTTGGAAACCTCCATCATTGCCAGGGGACTCCTTGTTCCCCCCTGATGGTTGATATAGGCTACAGTCGTGATATTGTCCGACTGAAATCTGATGAATCTGACTGCAGCTAGCTGAGGCCAAGCCTGAAGAGCATTGAATATCGCTCTGAGTTCCAAAATGTTTATCGGAAGGAGGGCTTCCTCCTGAGTCCACAAACCCTGAGCCTTCAGGGAGTTCCAGACTGCGCCCCAGCCCAGAAGGCTGGCATCTGTCATGACTATAGTCCACCCTGGCCTGCAGAAACTCATTCCCCTGGACAGATGGACCCGAGATAACCACCAGAGAAGATAATCCCTGGTCTCTTGATCCAGATTTAATAGAGGAGACAAATCTGTGTAGTCCCCATCCCACTGATAGAGCATGCAAAGTTGCAGTGGTCTGAGATGTAGGCGGCAAACGGAACTATGTCAAGTGCCGCTACCATCAGGCCGATTACTTCCATACACTGAGCCACTGACGGCCGAGAAGTGGAATGAAGAGCACGGCAAGAAGTTAGAAGCTTTGATATCCTGACCTCTGTCAGAAAGATTTTCATTTCTACTGAATCTATCAGAGTTCCTAGGAAGGAGACTCTTGTGAGAGGGGAGAGAGAACTCTTTTCTTCGTTCACCTTCCACCTGTGAGACCTCAGAAAGGCCAGAACAATGTCCATATGGGACTTGGCGATTTGAAAAGTCGACGCCCGGATCAGGATGTCGTCTAGGTAAGGAGCCACCGCTATGCCCCGCAGCCTTAGAACCGCCAGTAAAGACCCTAGAACCTTCGTAAAGATTCTTGGCGCCGTGGCCAATCCGAAAGGAAGAGCCACAAACTGGTAATGCCTGTCTAGGAAGGCGAACCCGAGGAACTGATGATGATCTCTGTGAATCGGAATGTGGAGATAAGCATCCTTTAAGTCCACGGTAGTCATATATTGACCCGCCTGGATCATAGGGAGGATGGTTCGGATTGTCTCCATCTTGAAAGATGGGACCCTGAGAAATTTGTTTAGTATCTTGAGATCCAAGATTGGTCTGAACGTTCCCTCTTTTTTGGGAACTATAAACAGGTTTGAGTAGAAACCCTGCCCCTGTTCCTCCCTTGGAACTGGACGGATCACTCCCATAACCAGTAGGTCTTGAACGCAACGTAAAAATGCCTCTCTTTTTATCTGGTTTGCAGATAGCTGTGAGAGGTGAAATCTCCCCTTTGGAGATGAACCTTTGAATTCCAGAAGATATCCCTGGGAAACAATCTCTAGTGCCCAGGGATCCTGGACATCTCTTGCCCAAGCCTGAGCGAAGAGAGAAAGTCTGCCCCCTACTAGATCCGGTCCCGGATCGGGGGCTACTCCTTCATGCTGTCTTAGAGGCCGCAGCAGGTTTTTTGGCCTGCTTCCCCTTGTTCCAAGCCTGGTTAGGTCTCCAGACTGGTTTGGACTGGGCAAAATTTCCCTCTTGTTTTGCATTAGAGGAAGCTGAAGCTGCACCACTCGAAGTTTCAAAAGGAACTAAAATTATTCAGTTTGGTACTTAACTTATTGGACCTGTCTTGAGGAAGGGCGTGACCTTTTCCTCCGGTAATATCAGAAATGATCTCCTTCAGACCAGGCCCGAATAGGGTCTGTCCCTTGAAGGGGATGTTAAGAAGCTTAGACTTTGAAGTAACGTCTGCTGACCAGGACTTAAGCCATAGCGCCCTACGCGCCAGAATGGCAAAACCTGAATTCTTAGCCGTTAGCTTGGTTAACTGAAAAACGGCGTCAGAGATAAAGGAATTAGCTAACTTAAGATATTTAATCCTGTCTAAAATATAATCTAACGGGGTCTCCACCTGTAGAGCCTCCTCAAGAGACTCGAACCAAAAAGCCGCTGCAGCAGTAACTGGGGCAATGCATGCAAGAGGCTGGAGGATAAAACCTTGATGTATAAAAATTTTCTTAAGGGGACCCTCCAATTTTTTATCCATAGGATCTAGGAAAGCACAACTGTCCTCGACGGGGATAGTTGTACGCTTAGCTAGGGTAGAGACTGCTCCCTCCACCTTAGGGACCGTCTGCCACGAGTCCCGTATGGCGGCATCTATGGGAAACATCTTTTTAAAAGCAGGAGGGGGAGAGAACGGCACACCTGGTCTATCCCATTCCTTAGTAATAATTTCCGAAAACCTCTTAGGGACTGGAAAAACATCAGTGTAAACAGGCACTGCAAAGTATTTGTCCATCTTACACAATTTCTCTGGAACTACAATGGGTTCACAGTCATCTAGAGTCGCTAAAACCTCCCTAAGCAATACGCGGAGGTGTTCAAGCTTAAATTTAAACGCTGTCATTTCAGAGTCAGACTGAAGCAACGCCTTCCCTGAATCTGAAATGTCACCCACAGATAGAAGCTCTCCTGCCTCGGCTTCTGAGTATAGTGAGGGTATATCGGACACAGGTATTAAAGCGTCAGAAAGCTCTGTATTTGTTTTAGCCCCAGAGCTGTCTCGCTTTCCTTGTAACCCTGTCAGTTTGGACAATTCCTCTGAGAGGGTAGCATTCATAACTGCCGCCATGTCCTGTAAGGTAAAAGAATTAGACGCACTAGATGTACTTGGCGTCACTTGAGCGGGAGTTATAGGTTCTGACACATGGGGAGAGCTAGATGGCATAATCTCCCTCTTTTCAGTCAGAGAATCCTCTGGAGATAAATCTTTAAGCGCCATAATATGGTCTTTATAGTTTATAGAAATTTCAGTACATTTGGTACACATTCTAAGAGGGGGTTCCACAATGGCTTCCAAACATATTGAACAAGGAGTTTCCTCTATGTCATACATGTTTAACAGACTAGTAATGAGAAAAGCAAGCTTGGAAAACACTTTAATAAATGTGAAAAAGCAATTAAACAAAAATCTTACTGTGCCTTTAAGAGAAAAAAACTAGCACTTAAACTGCAAAACAGTGTAAAAATACAGTAAAAACTTCAAAATTTTTACAGTATGTGTAAGGGACTAAAGCAACATTGCAACCACTTGCAAATGGATGATTAACCCCTTAGCCCCCAAACCGGATTTAAAAAACGTCAACCACCAGTAAGAGACAGTTGAGCACCTTGCAACAGCTCTGCTGAGGCTCCTACCTGCCCTCAAATACGATTTAGTGCAGAAATAAACCCCTTATAATGATCCTCAGATGCCAGAGGACTCCTCTAGGGAAGCTAGATGTTTCAGTCTGAAGGAAACTGCGCATCTAGAGCTCGAAAATAGGCCCCTCCCATCATGTACTGGATGTCAGAGGGGCCTTAAGAAAATACTCCTAGGAGTATCTGACTAGCCATGTGGAAAACTAGGCCCCAAATAAAGACTTATCTCCCTCAGAGAAAAAACGTTCTATTTATGAAGCATGTAAACGTTTTGTCACTAAGTAATATGAGTATTAACATGAGTATTACCCTGTTTTGTAAGCATGATCCCAGTCGTTGTTAAATCACTGCATCTAGCTTACCTCAAATACACAAGGCTCTGTCAGCATTTTCTAGAACTTGCTCATCTCTCTAGAAATAAAAATACTGAACATAACTCAAAGCAGGTAATCTGCAGGCCGTTCCCCCAACTGAAGTTTTCCCATACTCTTCAGTTGTGTGTGAGAACAGCAATGGACCTTAGTTACAATCATCAACCTCCAGGCAGAATTCTTCTAATTTCTGCCTGTGAGTAAAACAGTACAACGCTGGTACCGTTTAAAAATAACAAACTTGATTGAAGGTAAACTACACTAAGTCACCACATATCTCTTGATACTTCCTATCTTGTCGAGAGTTGCAAGAGAATGACTGGAGGTGGGGGTTAGGGGAGGAGCTATATAGACAGCTCTGCTGTGGGTGTCCTCTTGCAACTTCCTGTTGGGAAGGAGAATATCCCACAAGTAATGGATGAACCCGTGGACTGGATACACCTTACAAGAGAAATAGAAGATATGGAAAACAGAAATAGAAGGAGCAATGTTAGAATTAAAGGCATTCCAGAAACTGTCACTGCTAAAGAATTGTTTCCATATCTGCAGCAGCTATTTCGCTCAATTACAGGATCACCTAATGACGTGGATTTTCAAATTGAAAGGGCACATAGAGCTCTCAGAGCAAAGCCCAGAGAATTTCTCCCTCCTAGGGATGTAATCATCAAGCTAGTTATTGATATTGATGGCAGCTAGACAAAATCCCACCTTTAGGTTCCAAGAAACTGTAAAAAGCAAAATGTGATTCCCTATCGCTGGGGCTTTCCCTTTTCCCTATATATAATGAAAGATGGGAGGACGACAACTATCAGGTCTCAGCAAGAGATCTCAGGAGCCTGTATTCATCTGGGCCTGGAGGTTCCAGATATACAGGTGAATGCAACTGATGGAGATTCGCTGGAGCTACAGGATCGCCAAACTCTTCCACAGAGACCTATATGGTCTAAGGTTACTAAGAAGTGACTCAAGACCTGAGGCCTGGTGGTTGTGTGTTTTTCTAATTTATTTGGGACTATACTCCATGGGATTTCTAATTTCTGAGACTTATCCGACAGGTACCAAAAATGTATCTATAGACCCATATAGGGCCCCACCTATATTAGATTATCTATTCTTCAAACTGCATTTAGTATTAAATGTTATATCCATTCATCCATTTTATGTAACACGGTTATTGAAATGTTATATGTTTGTTTGTCACTGTGCATACGTCACTTGTTCACATTCCAATTTACATTATATTCAGATATGGGGTAGACGCTCACGACAGAGACATTTCAAAAATGGTAGGCCCCCTTGGATTAAATCCAGAAGAGACTCAAAGCTCTATATAACTCTTTACTTAAAAGATCTCAATCCAACTTTTGCAATAGGTACATATGCTTTTCATAACATTCCTTATATTATTTACTTAATCCATGACTAATAGTTTACCTTTAATTAATCTAGTCTCACATAATGTGATAGGTCTAAACACAGACTCTAAAAGGCAAATTACCATGACCCAATATAAAAAATGCAAGCCAATATAATCTATCTCCAGGAAACCCACTTTACACGATCACACATACCGAAATACTGGTCTAAAGATTGAAACACCTCTTTTTTTCATATCTGTTGTGGAATGATAGTGTTTGGTATATACCCAACACTATCATTCCACAACAGATATGAAAAAAAGAGGTGTTTCAATATTAATACATTCATCATTACAATTTACACACAACAAGACAATAGTAGATAAAGAGGGGAGATATATACTAGTACAAGGACAGATACAAAGTATTGATATTCTCTTGTGTAATATCTATGTCCCTAACAGAAAGCAAGACATCTTTTTCCGAGATACCTCACATCTACTCACAAGCTGGGCTAGATTGCGAATAATCTTAGCTGTGGATTTTAACATAGACCTTCAGGCACTGATCTATAAAAAACATATAACCCTGACCAAAAAACAAAGCAGACTCAGTACTAAAGCTGTAGAAATAAGGAACTTATTAGCCCCTCATGGGCTGATTGATGTGTGGTTTACATTACATGGGATTACTACTGACACTACTTATTTCTTGGCTGCACACTACAGTTACTCTAAAATAGATTATATCAATATCAGTCAGATACTTCAGCCGATTCTAAGGTCAACAAATATTCACCCCTGTGTGTGGTCAGACCACTCAATAGTTCAGATACAGTTGGGAGACCTGTGGAACGCACAATAAAATAAAATCATGGAGTTAAGACCCCACTTGTCTTAAAAAAAAACAGACTAAAACAATTTACTAGCAGCTATGAATAAATATTGGCTACTGAACGCAGACACAACACATAATCCGGTCTCGGTGTGGGCAGCCCATAAAACAGTTAGGGGTTTGTTGATAAAAGAGAAAGCCCAATATAGAAAGAAACATAATGAACTAGAAAATTGTCTACACTCTGAAATAGTCTCTTGAAAAGGAACACAAAAAAAAAACCATAGTCCAAAACTATACTTCTTCTACAACAGAAACGGCTAAAACTAAACACACTGTTAAGTGATTGATCTATCAAAACTGACCACAGACTAAAGGTTAAGGTTAATTATTTTTTGTTCCCCAACAAGCCTGATAAATATTTAGCAAAAAAAATTAGAGACAATTACCAGGCGGTCTCCATCCCCTCCATACAACAGACTAGTAGTCAGAAAACATCACACCCCGAGGAAATTGTGGACACCTTTGCCCAATTCTACAGCAATCTATACGATGGTCGTAAGGTCATTTGGGATACTAAAACAAAAAACCTCCTTCACACCTTTTTACATAATGCTCAACTGGGATCTATATCAAAAGAAGATCAGGGAAATTTGAATGGTAGGATAACACAATCTGAGATAGTGGAAGCAATAAGAGATCTCAAGCCAGGGAAGGCCCCGGTAACTGATGGTTTCCCTGGAGCATATTACAAACTATTTACTGCATCACTGGTACCACATCTAACAAAATTTGCCTTTCACATTATGTAAGGGAGAGAGATAACCAAAGATCTTCTTCAAGCTAAAATAGTAGTTATACCGAAACAGGGGAAAAAAACAACATTATGCTCCAGTTATAGACCGATCTCCCTTATTAATCAAGACAAAGATAGTAATGAAAATTTTAGCCAATAGACTCAAACTGATTTTACCAAAAAGTATACAACCCGACCAAGTGGTATTTGTTAAAAATAGAGAGGCCCTAGATAATGTGAGGAGGATGGTGTCAGTGATTTATTTGAAAGCTGCTTCTAGCGCTGGATACGTAGAACACATTCAACAGAGTGGATTGGATTTATATGCAAGTGGTTTTAACCAAATTAGGCCTCCAGGGCTCTTTTGTGACAGCTATTAATAATCTATATTCTACACCAACTGCTTTTGTTCAAGCAATAGGGCACCAATCCAAGACTTTTGATATATGGGGGGGACTAGACAGGGATGCCCACTTTCCCCTCTTTTATTTGCCATGTGCATAGAGCCGCTGGCGGCCACTATTAGAAATTCCCAAGACGCGACAGGACTGGTGGTTGGGGATGTGAAACACAAAAACATAATTTATGCTTACCTGATAAATTTATTTCTCTTGTAGTGTAGTCAGTCCACGGGTCATCCATTACTTATGGAATATATCTCTTCCTAACAGGAAGCTGCAAGAGGATCACCCAAGCAGAGCTGCTATATAGCTCCTCCCCTCACATGTCATATTCAGTCATTCGACCAAAGCAGACGAAAAAGGAGAAACCATAGGGTGCAGTGGTGACTGGAGTTTAATTAAAATTTAGATCTGCCTTAAAGACAGGGCGGGCCGTGGACTGACTACACTACAAGAGAAATAAATTTATCAGGTAAGCATAAATTATGTTTTCTCTTGTTAAGTGTAGTCAGTCCACGGGTCATCCATTACTTATGGAATACCAATACCAAAGCTAAAGTACACGGATGAAGGGAGGGACAAGGCAGGAACATTAAACAGAAGGAACCACTGCCTGAAGTACCTTTCTCCCAAAAATAGCCTCCGAAGAAGCAAAAGTGTCAAATTTGTAAAATTTTGAAAAAGTGTGAAGCGAAGACCAAGTCGCAGCCTTGCAAATCTGTTCAACAGAGGCCTCATTTTTAAAGGCCCAGGTGGAAGCCACAGCTCTAGTAGAATGAGCTGTAATCCTTTCAGGAGGCTGCTGTCCAGCAGTCTCATAGGCTAAACGTATTATGCTACGAAGCCAAAAAGAGAGAGAGGTAGCCAAAGCCTTTTGACCTCTTCTCTGTCCAGAGTAAACGACAAACAGGGAAGAAGTTTGACGAAAATCTTTAGTTGCCTGCAAATAGAACTTCAGGGCACGGACTACGTCCAGATTATGCAAAAGTCGTTCCTTCTTTGAAGAAGGGTTAGGACACAGTGATGGAACAACAATCTCTTGATTGATATTCCTGTTAGTAACTACCTTAGGTAAGAACCTAGGTTTAGTACGCAGAACTACCTTGTCTGAATGAAAAATCAGATAAGGAGAATCACAATGTAAGGCAGATAACTCAGAGACTCTTCGAGCCGAGGAAATAGCCATCAAAAACAAAACCTTCCAGGATAACAGCTTGATATCAATGGAATGAAGGGGTTCAAATGGAACGCCTTGAAGAACATTAAGAACTAAGTTTAAGCTCCACGGCGGAGCAACAGTATTAAACACAGGCTTAATCCTAGTTAAAGCCTGACAAAAAGCCTGAACGTCTGGAACTTCAGCCTGACGTTTGTTTAGAAGAATAGACAGAGCAGAAATCTGTCCCTTTAACGAACTAGCAGATAAGCCCTTTTCTAAACCCTCTTGTAGAAAGGACAATATCCTAGGAATCCTAACCTTACTCCATGAGTAACTCTTGGATTCGCACCAATATAAATATTTACGCCATATCTTATGGTAAATTTTTCTGGTAACAGGCTTCCTAGCCTGTATTAAGGTATCAATAACCGACTCCGAGAAGCCACGCTTTGATAGAATCAAGCGTTCAATCTCCATGCAGTCAGCCTCAGAGAAATTAGATTTGGATGGCTGAAAGGACCCTGAATTAGAAGGTCCTGTCTCAGAGGCAGAGACCACGGTGGACAGGACGACATGTCCACTAGGTCTGCATACCAGGTCCTGCGTGGCCACGCAGGCGCTATCAGAATCACCAAAGCTCTCTCCTGTTTGATCTTGGCAATCAAACGAGGAACCATCGGGAATGGTGGAAACACATAAGCCATGTTGAAGACCCAAGGGGCTGTCAGAGCATCTATCAGCACCGCTCCCGGGTCCCTGGACCTGGATCCGTAACAAGGAAGCTTGGCATTCTGACGAGACGCCATGAGATCCAGATCTGGTTTGCCCCAACGATGAATCAGTTGAGCAAAGACCTCCGGATGAAGTTCCCACTCCCCCGGATGAAAAGTCTGGCGACTTAGAAAATCCGCCTCCCAGTTCTCCACGCCTGGGATGTAAATCGCTGACAGGTGGCAAGAGTGAGACTCTGCCCAGCGAATTATCTTTGAGACTTCCAACATCGCTAGGGAACTTCTGGTTCCCCCTTGATGGTTGATGTAAGCCACAGTCGTGATGTTGTCCGACTGAAATCTGATGAACCTCAGAGTTGCTAACTGAGGCCAAGCTAGGAGAGCATTGAATATTGCTCTTAATTCCAGAATATTTATTGGGAGGAGTTTCTCCTCCTGAGTCCATAATCCCTGAGCTTTCAGGGAGTTCCAGACTGTGCCCCAGCCTAGAAGGCTGGCGTCTGTTGTTACAATCGTCCAATCTGGCCTGCGAAAGGTCATCCCCTTGGACAGATGTGGCCGAGAAAGCCACCATAGAAGAGAATCTCTGGTCTCTTGATCCAGATTTAGTAGGGGGGACAAATCTGAGTAATCCCCGTTCCACTGACTTAGCATGCACAATTGCAGCGGTCTGAGATGCAGGCGCGCAAATGGTACTATGTCCATTGCCGCTACCATTAAGCCGATTACTTCCATGCACTGAGCTACTGACGGGTGTGGAATGGAATGAAGGACACAGCAAGCATTTAGAAGTTTTAATAACCTGGCCTCTGTCAGGTAAATTTTCATCTCTACAGAATCTATAAGAGTCCCTAGAAAGGGAACTCTTGTAAGTGGTAATAGAGAACTCTTTTCCACGTTCACCTTCCACCCATGCGACCTCAGAAATGCCAGAACTATCTCTGTATGAGACTTGGCAGTTTGAAAACTTGACGCTTGTATCAGAATGTCGTCTAGGTACGGAGTCACCGCTATGCCTCGCGGTCTTAGTACCGCCAGAAGTGAGCCCAGAACTTTTGTAAAGATTCTTGGAGCCGTAGCTAATGCGAAGGGAAGAGCTACAAACTGGTAATGCCTGTCTAGGAAAGCAAATCTTAGGTACCGATAATGATCCTTGTGAATCGGTATGTGAAGGTAGGCATCCTTTAAGTCCACTGTGGTCATGTACTGACCCCTCTTGGATCATGGGAAGGATGGTTCGAATAGTTTCCATTTTGAATGATGGAACTCTTAGAAATTTGTTAAGGATTTTTAAGTCCAAGATTGGTCTGAAGGTTCCCTCTTTCTTGGGAACCACAAATAGATTTGAATAGAATCCCTGCCCGTGTTCCGTCCGCGGAACTGGGTGGATCACCCCCATTAGTAAGAGGTCTTGTACACAGCTTAGAAACGCCTCTTTCTTTATTTGGTTTGCTGATAACCTTGAAAGATGAAATCTCCCTCAGGGAGGAGAAGTTTTGAAGTCCAGGAGATATCCCTGAGATATGATCTCCAACGCCCAGGGATCCTGGACATCTCTTGCCCAAGCCTGGGCGAAGAGAGAAAGTCTGCCCCCCACTAGATCCGTTTCCGGATAGGGGGCCCTCTCTTCATGCTGTCTTGGGGGCAGCAGCAGGTTTCTTGGCCTGCTTGCCCTTGTTCCAGGACTGGTTAACTTTCCAGCCCTGCCTGTAACGAGCAACAGCTCCTTCCTGTTTTGGAGCGGAGGAAGTTGATGTTGCTCCTGCCTTGAAGTTACGAAAGGCACGAAAATTAGACTGTTTGGCCTTTGATTTGGCCCTGTCCTGAGGTAGAGCATGTCCCTTACCTCCCGTAATGTCAGCTATAATTTCTTTCAAGCCGGGCCCAAATAAGGTCTGCCCTTTGAAAGGAATATTAAGCAATTTAGATTTAGAAGTCATGTCAGCTGACCAGGATTTAAGCCATAGCGCTCTGCGCGCTTGGATGGCGAATCCGGAGTTCTTAGCCGTAAGTTTGGTTAAATGTACGACAGCATCAGAAACAAATGTGTTAGCTAGCTTAAGTGCTTTAAGCTTGTTCATAATTTCATCCAATGGAGCTGTGCGAATGGCCTCTTCCAGAGACTCAAACCAGAATGCCGCCGCAGCAGTGACAGGCGCAATGCATGCAAGGGGCTGTAAGATAAAACCTTGTTGAACAAACATTTTCTTAAGGTAACCCTCTAATTTCTTATCCATTGGATCCTAATTTCTTATCCATTGGATCTGAAAAGGCACAACTATCCTCCACCGGGATAGTGGTACGCTTAGCTAAAGTAGAAACTGCTCCCTCCACCTTAGGGACCGTCTGCCATAAGTCTCGTGTGGTGGCGTCTATAGGAAACATTTTCCTAAATATGGGAGGAGGGGAAAAAGGCACACCAGGTCTATCCCACTCCTTGCTAATAATCTCTGTAAGCCTTTTAGGTATAGGAAACACGTCAGTACACAGCGGTACCGCATAGTATCTATCCAACCTACATAATTTTTCTGGAATTGCAACCGTGTTACAATCATTCAGAGCCGCTAATACCTCCCCTAGCAATATGCGGAGGTTCTCAAGCTTAAAGGGACAGTCTAGGCTAAATATATTGTTATATTAACTTACTTTTAAATGCCAGACAAGCAATTTTTAACATGTTCCACATCTCTCTGCTTCTATAAAGTGCAGGGAATTTTTAAATATACATTGCTAGTTAACAGTTGAAAATGGAAGCTAAGCTCCGCCCACCGCTTGGTATATAGTTGTGTATGTCTTGTTGTTTCCAATAATGATCGACTCGTAAATTAGTTTTAACATGCACACGCCACTTTGCACATGCGCAGTTTATGCATAAGTGTGCCGCTTCCTAATTATTCCCCAAAACCTCTATTTCAAAATTGTAGTTCCGGAAGAACTGGTGATTATTGTTTACGGCTCTGCAAGCATAACGCTATACTGGTATAGAGGTGTGTGTCTCAGTTTGCTATTAAATCAATTTTGTTTGAATTTGCATTCCTTTTGTGTCAGGCTGTGGATAGTATGAGCAGAGGGAGACCGCTCTGAATAAAGGTAGTGAAATGTTAGTACCGGGGCTGGAGGGATTTTCATGGCCGCAATTGGTTGGACAAGGCGGGCGGGTGCAGCCTAACAATTTATTTTAATATTTATTTATCACATACCCATGTTTTTTGCAACAGCGTTTGTCTTTAGCTTTAACTTAATCCAGCTCAGCGCAAAGTCCTACTTTCTTTTTACTGGCTTTCTCCTGCCTTCAGTGCTGTCAATATGCAGCTATGCGCAGGGTAAGGCTGGCAGAGACTGTGACATCTACGTTGAGGTAGTAAGACTGCACGCTGTATTAGCTATCTATGCTGTGTGTTTTTGCACAGAGCACTCCCCCTATTCCCCATGTCTGCTCCACTAGAAAATAGATTGGAAAACAGAAGCTGCCATCAGTATGCACAGGAATGGGGCAAGCAGTCAGAGAGCAAAGCACACAGAGGTAGTTACTTGAAAGTTGAAACCTTGTGGGTCCTGTGTGTTCCGTAGCTGCTAATCTGATGCGTTCCTGCTGTGCGATGTGTTGTGACAGCTTTAGGGCTAGATGATTTGTGTGACATGTGGCTGCTGCATGAGGATCTGCTAGGGCAGCTTTATTGTTTCTAGACCATCCTTTTAACTATTAACATGCTTGCCTGCCTAAATATATATGTTGCAGGAGGAAGGTCTGTAACTTAATTGAGCTGCTTTACCTCCCTAAAACTGTTAACTGATTTTTTCTATATATTAAAATGTGTGTTTATATGTGTATGTGTGTATTTCTGTGTGTGTATGAATGTGTGTATGTATGTGTGTGTGTGTGTGTGTATGTATGTGTGAATGTGTGTGTGTGTATGTATGTGTGTATGTATGTGTGTGTGAGTATGTATGTATGTGTGTATGTGTGTGTGTGTGTATGTGTGTGTGTGTGTATGTGTGTGAGTGTGTATGAATGTGAGTGTGTATGAATGTGAGTGTGTATGAATGTGAGTGTGTATGAATGTGTGTGTGTATGAATGTGTGTGTGTATGAATGTATGTGTGTGTGTGTGTGTGTGTGTATGAATGTGAATGTGTGTGTGTGTATGAATGTGAATGTGTGTGTATGAATGTGTGTGTATATTTTAAGTATGTATGTATGTATGTGTGTGACTGTGTATGTGTGTATATATATATATATATATATATATATATATATACACACACACAGTATATATGTGTGTGTGTGTGTGTGCTTTTATAATTTTTTTAAATTTTATAGTTTAACCCCTTAACGACCGACGACGTATGCCATACGTCCTAAAAAAAAAAGCACTTAACGACCGAGGACGTATGGCATACGTCGTCGGTTTAACAGAGCACTGGAAGCGATCGGAATCGCTTCCAGCTGCTCTAACAGTATTGCAGGCTTGCCTTGAGGTCTAGGCATCCTGCAATACTGTTCCCGAGTGCCGGGACCAGATTGATCACTCCCCCACGAGTGATCACTTCCGGTTTCGCTCCACGTGGAGCCCGGCAGTGTTTCAGAGCATCGGAAGCGATCGGACACGCTTCCGATGCTCTGATTGTGTGCTAAGTGCCTCGGTGGGTCGAGGCACTTAGTTAGTTATAAAATAAAAGTAATAATAAAAAAAAACGTATATTAAAAAAAAAGCCCTAAATAGCCCCCCCCTCCCCCTTCACTAGGCATCCAAGATGGCGATGCCCAGTGCATCATGGGGCCTCTGGGGGTGTCCCTAGCCTGCCTCATCATAGGGGCAAGCTAGGGTCACCCAATCTGAGCCTCCCACCCTAAAAAAAATAATAATAATAAAATACCCCATTTGTCTGATCATGTCAATATTTGTAAATATTAACTATGATCAGTGTGGATCTCCCTCCCTCTCCTCACTTGCCATTTTGTTGGAGAGAGAGAGAGACCTGTATTTAGCAGAGAGAGAGATTTATTTCTTTTATTTGTTAAAAAATATAGAACCAAAGGCTCTTTTCAGAGCCATTAACCCCTAGCTTGCCAGTGATCACTATATATCACTGGCAGTAACATAGGTGCACTTTTTTTTTGCTGCATTTTGCTGTCTGTGCATTTTTTTAGGGGTTAATTTTGTTGTTATAATTTTTTAAAAACCCAAAGGCTCTTTTCAGAAATATTTAGTTAATTTAATTTAATTTTCAGAGCCATTAACCCCTAGCTTGCCAGTGATCACTATATATCACTGGCAGTTGCATAGCTGTACTTTTTTGCTGTCTGTGCATTTTTTTAGGGGTTAATTTTGTTGTTGTAATTTTTTAAAAACCCAAAGGCTCTTTTCAGAAACATTTAGTTAATTTAATTTAATTTTCAGAGCCATTAACCCCTAGCTTGCCAGTGATCGCTATAAATCACTGGCAGTTGCATAGCTGTACTTTTTTGCTGTCTGTGCATTTTTTTAGGGGTTAATTTTGTTGTTGTAATTTTTTAAAAACCCAAAGGCTCTTTTCAGAAACATTTAGTTAATTTAATTTAATTTTCAGAGCCATTAACCCCTAGCTTGCCAGTGATCGCTATAAATCACTGGCAGTAGCATAGCTGTACTTTTTTGCTAGTTAATTTAGTTAATTAATTTAGTTAATTTAATTTAATTTTCAGAGCCATTAACCCCTAGCTTGCCAGTGATCGCTATAAATCACTGGCAGTTGCATAGCTGTACTTTTTTGCTGTCTGTGCATTTTTTTAGGGGTTAATTTTGTTGTTGTAATTTTTTAAAAACCCAAAGGCTCTTTTCAGAAACATTTAGTTAATTTAATTTCATTTTCAGAGCCATTAACCTCTAGCTTGCCAGTGATCGCTATAAATCACATTTTTGCTAGTTAATTTAGTTAATTAATTTAGTTAATTTAATTTTTTTTAGTAATTGTTTTCTGTGACAGATACAAAAATGTCACAGAAAAGATATAGTGCTGAGGAGGCGTATGCCATCCTTGCGTCAGAGTCAGATGCCTCTATTTCTGACTCAGACCCCAATTTTGACCCTGCCATGTGCTCAGATACATCACTAGATGCAGTCTCAACTGATAGTGATGTATCTGTGGCTGCTAGCCCCCCTGCCAGCCCCCCTGCCAGAAGGAGGCGTGTTGCTGCCATTGCTGCTGAAGAGTGGGTAACGCCTCATCTCCAGAGGCCAGATATCCCACCCTTCACAGCAAATGCTGGCATAAATATAGATGTGGCAGGTTTTAGCCCCCAGCAGTTTCTGGAAGTGTTTCTGGGCGATGATATATTGGGGAACATTGTCGCCCAAACTAATTTATATGCCTATCAGTTCCGTGCTGCAAAGCCTGGAACATATTTGGCAAAGCAGCAATGGGCCCCCATCAATGTGCCAGAATTCAAAAAATTCTGGGCATTGACTATGCTGATGGGCATCATAAAGAAACCCTCCATTCGCTCCTACTGGAGTACTAGCCCCATCTGCTCTACCCCCATTTTCTCCCAGACTATGTCGAGGAAGAGGTATGAAATGATTCTGCATTTCATGCACTTCAGCGACAACAGCCTGTGCCCCCCTAGGGAGCATCCCCAATTTGACAGGCTGTATAAAATCCGCCCCCTGATAACCCACTTTTCTGCCAGGTTTGCAGAGGCTTATACACCTGGAAGGAATATATGCGTTGATGAATCCCTAATGAAGTATAAGGGAAGGCTGGGATTCAAGCAGTATATTCCTTCCAAACGCTCCAGATATGGGGTAAAGGTGTATAAGCTCTGTGACAGCGAGACTGGGTATACTCAGGCCTTCCGGGTGTATGAGGGAAAGGATAGCCACCTTGACCCTCCAGGTTGCCCAGAACATATGGGAACCACTGGCAAGATTGTCTGGGACCTGATATTACCCCTAATGAACAAAGGGTATCACTTGTACTTAGACATTTTTTATACAAGTGTCCTTTTGTTCAAGCTACTGTATTGCTTTGATACAGTAGCTTGCGGTACAATTAAAAAGAACCGCGCAGGTTTCCCAGGACAGCTTGTACGCACCCGGCTACGAAGGGGGGAGACCTCAGCTCTGCGCCAAGAGGAGCTGTTGGCACTGAAGTACAGAGACAAGAAGGATGTATACCTTCTTACCACCATCCACACAGAGAGGACGGTGGCGGTTTCTGTACGTGGCAGAGCTGAGATCATAAGGAAGCCAGTGTGCATCAAGTCTTATAACCGGCATATGGGTGGGGTTGATCTGGCTGATCAGCTGCTGCAGCCCTACCTAATTATGCGGAAGACAAGGGCCTGGTACAAAAAGGTTGCAATTTACCTAATGCAGATTGCAACCCACAACGCTTTTTTGTTGTTCAAAAAAGCAAACCCCAGAGTTAAAAAGACTTTTTACAGTTTCAGCTCCAGATTATTACGGGGATTTTGTACCATGATGCACCTGCTCCCCGGGCGGTGATGGGAGAGAGCAGAGTTGGGGCTACCCATTTTATTTTTAAAATCCCCCCTACTGCCACAAAGCAGAAACCACAAAAAAAATGCAGAGTCTGTACCAAGAGGGGGAAGAGAAGGGACACCATATATTACTGTCCTGATTGCCCTGGACAGCCTGCACTCTGCATTGGGGACTGCTTCAAGCGGTACCATACAATGGTCAATTTTTAAAAAAATAAATACATTTGCTGTTACATATATATATATATTTTTTTGGTTATGTTTACAGTTAGATGTTTTTTTGTTTTTTTTACTTTTACTGTGCCAGATTTTTACATTTCACTACTCTATTTTTTTCTAAAATTGGGCCTGTTTTTTTTTAACCAAAACCCCTGTCAAACCTATGCATGGGGGACATAGGTGTTCTCAGGGTGCCTTGCAGAAAACAACCTGAAGCATATTTTTGTAATAACTTACAACAGTCTCTCCTAAATTATAGTCAAAAAGCAATGTGTCTGTAAAAATGAAAATTGAAAAATTACTACCATACACTTTTTCCAATTTTTTGGGCTAAAACGGTTGCTTCAAAGGCATCAAAGCACACCATTTACAATACCTTGGGGTGTCAACATTTAAAAAATATACACTTTGAATGCAATAAATAAAAGTGGGGTATGCGATAGGCCCCAAACTAAAGATAGGCCTATCAGAAGAAATACTCTCATTTTTAATAACTAAAATCACAAGTCATAAAATTGTAACATAACCTTCCCAAAATCCTGGCAAACCTATGCATGGGGGGCATAGGTGTACTCAGGGTGCCTTGCAGAAAACAACCTGAAGTATTCTTTTGCAATAACTTACAACAATCTCTCCTAAATCATAGTCAAAAAGCAATGTGTCTGTAAAAATGAAAATTGAAAAATTACCACCATATACTTTCTCCAATTTTTTGGGCTAAAACGGTTGCTTCAAAGGCATCAAAGCACACCATATACAATACCTTGGGGTGTCAACATTTAAAAAATATACACTTTGAATGCAATAAATAAAAGTGGGGTATGCGATAGGCCCCAAACTAAAGATAGGCCTATCAGAAGAAATACTCTCATTTTTAATAACTAAAATCACAAGTCATAAAATTGTAACATAACCTTCCCAAAATCCTGGCAAACCTATGCATGGGGGGCATAGGTGTACTCAGGGTGCCTTGCAGAAAACAACCTGAAGTAATTCTTTTGCAATAACTTACAACAATCTCTCCTAAATCATAGTCAAAAAGCAATGTGTCTGTAAAAATGAAAATTGAAAAATTACCACCATATACTTTCTCCAATTTTTTGGGCTAAAACGGTTGCTTCAAAGGCATCAAAGCACACCATATACAATACCTTGGGGTGTCAACATTTAAAAAATATACACTTTGAATGCAATAAATAAAAGTGGGGTATGTGATAGGCCCCAAACTAAAGATAGGCCTATCAGAAGAAATACTCTCATTTTTAATAACTAAAATCATGTAACATAACCTTCCCAAAATCCTGGCAAACCTATGCATGGGGGGCATAGGTGTACTCAGGGTGCCTTGCAGAAAACAACCTGAAGTATTCTTTTGCAATAACTTACAACAGTCTCTCCTAAATCATAGTAAAAAAGCAATGTGTCTGTAACAATGAAAATTGAAAAATTACCACCATATACTTTCTCCAATTTTTTGGGCTAAAACGGTTGCATCAAAGTCATCAAACCACTCCATGTATAATACCTTGGGGGGTCAACTTTTTAAATATAATCACATTTATGGAAAACAAATAAATTGGGGTATGTTAAAAGACCCCCAAAAAAGACAATAGGCAAAGAAAATATGTTAAATGTGAAAAAAAATCACAAACACATGTCAGACATTTGGCATTGCACCGCCCAAACAAGCCACCAAACCTATGCATAGGTGGTATCACTGAACTCAGGAGATGTTGGTGACCACATATTGGTGTCTTCTTTGGTAGTAACACATAACAGGAGCTGTGAATCCATGTCTAAAGTACAATGTATGTGAAAAATAACACAAAGAAATGAATGCCCAATAGTTTGACAAAGACTAGTGGTTGAATTAGTGTATGGAAAGTGTTAAAACACCTGCATTTGAAATACCCTAGGATGTCTACTTTTCAAAAATATATGGTTTTATGGGGGTAAATTACATTGGCCGGCTTCAGAAATGTCTTAAATAGAACATGGGTGCATGGGATGTGAAAAGGGGAAGTGTAAAAAATGGAATGCGCTTCCTAAAAATAAGGCCTTCTAGCCCCCAGAGAACCCAACACACCTATACATGGGTGGTATCACTGTACTCAGGAGATGTTGTTGAACACATATTGAGGTGTTTTTTGGCAGTAACACATAACAGGAACTGGGAATCCATGCCTAAAGTACAATGTGTGTGAAAAATAACACAAAAAAATGACTACCCAAAAGTTTGACAAAGACTGGTGGTTAAATAAGTTCATGGAAAGTGTGAAAATACCAGCATTTCAAATACCCTAGGGGGTCTACTTCTCAAAAATATATGGTTTGATGGGGTAAATTCCATTGGCCAGCTTCAGAAATGTCCCTAATAGGACATGGGTGCATGATGACCGATGTGAAAATTCCAAGTTGAAAAACTGGAATGCGCTTCCTAAAATTAAGGCCTTTTAGCCCCCAGAGAACCCGACACACCTATACATGGGTGGTATCACTGTACTCAGGAGATGTTGTTGAACACATATTGAGGTGTTTTTTGGCAGTAACACATAACAGGAACTGAGAATCCATGCCTAAAGTACAATGTGTGTGAAAAATAACACAAAATAATGACTACCCAAAAGTTTGACAAAGACTGGTGGTTGAATTAGTGCATGGAAAGTGTTAAAATACAAGCATTTGAAATACCCTAGGGTGTCTACTTTTCAAAAATATATGGTTTGATGGGGGTAAATTCCATTGACCAGCTTCAGAAATGTCCCAAATAGGACATGGGTGCATGATGACCGATGTGAAAATTCCAAGTTGAAAAACTGGAATGCGCTTCCTAAAATTAAGGCCTTTTAGCCCCCAGAGAACCCGACACACCTATACATGGGTGGTATCACTGTACTCAGGAGATGTTGTTGAACACATATTGAGGTGTTTTTTGGCAGTAACACATAACAGGAACTGAGAATCCATGCCTAAAGTACAATGTGTGTGAAAAATAACACAAAATAATGACTACCCAAAAGTTTGACAAAGACTGGTGGTTGAATTAGTGCATGGAAAGTGTTAAAATACAAGCATTTGAAATACCCTAGGGTGTCTACTTTTCAAAAATATATGGTTTGATGGGGGTAAATTCCATTGACCAGCTTCAGAAATGTCCCAAATAGGACATGGGTGCATGATGACCGATGTGAAAATTCCAAGTTGAAAAACTGGAATGCGCTTCCTAAAATTAAGGCCTTTTAGCCCCCAGAGAACCCGACACACCTATACATGGGTGGTATCACTGTACTCAGGAGATGTTGTTTAACACATATTGAGGGGTTTTTTGGTAGTAACACATAACAGGAACTGAGAATCCATGCCTAAAGTACAATGTGTGTGAAAAATAACACAAAATAATGACTACCCAAAAGTTTGACAAAGACTGGTGGTTGAATTAGTGCATGGAAAGTGTTAAAATACAAGCATTTGAAATACCCTAGGGTGTCTACTTTTCAAAAATATATGGTTTGATGGGGGTAAATTCCATTGACCAGCTTCAGAAATGTCCCAAATAGGACATGGGTGCATGATGACCGATGTGAAAATTCCAAGTTGAAAAACTGGAATGCGCTTCCTAAAATTAAGGCCTTTTAGCCCCCAGAGAACCCGACACACCTATACATGGGTGGTATCACTGTACTCAGGAGATGTTGTTGAACACATATTGAGGTTTTTTTTGGTAGTAACACATAACAGGAACTGAGAATCCATGCCTAAAGTACAATGTGTTTGAAAAATAACACAAAATAATGACTACCCAAAAGTTTGACAAAGACTGGTGGTTGAATTAGTGCATGGAAAGTGTTAAAATACAAGCATTTGAAATACCCTAGGGTGTCTACTTTTCAAAAATATATGGTTTGATGGGGGTAAATTCCATTGACCAGCTTCAGAAATGTCCCAAAAAGGACATGGGTGCATGATGACCGATGTGAAAATTCCAAGTTGAAAAACTGGAATGCGCTTCCTAAAATTAAGGCCTTTTAGCCCCCAGAGAACCCGACACACCTATACATGGGTGGTATCACTGTACTCAGGAGATGTTGTTAAACACATATTGAGGTTTTTTTTGGTAGTAACACATAACAGGAACTGAGAATCCATGCCTAAAGTACAATGTGTGTGAAAAATAACACAAAATAATGACTACCCAAAAGTTTGACAAAGACTGGTGGTTGAATTAGTGCATGGAAAGTGTTAAAATACAAGCATTTGAAATACCCTAGGGTGTCTACTTTTCAAAAATATATGGTTTGATGGGGGTAAATTCCATTGACCAGCTTCAGAAATGTCCCAAATAGGACATGGGTGCATGATGACCGATGTGAAAATTCCAAGTTGAAAAACTGGAATGCGCTCCCTAAAAATAAGAGCTTTTAGCCCCCCGAGAACCCGACACACCTATACATGGGTGGTATCACTGTACCCAGGAGATGCTGCTGAAGACATATGAGGGTGTTATTTGGCAGTAACCCTTAATATTATCAGTAAATGTATTCTTAAATTGCTATTTTGTCAAAAAATCAAATTATTTTTTTTCCCCCCCAAACTTTGGCATAGATTGGTGGTAAAATGGTTGCATGAAAAAAGTCAAAATACCCCAAGTTTAATACCTTAGGTTGTCTTCTTTTAAAAAATATATACATTTGAAGGGTTATTCAGGGATTCATGACAGATATTGGTGTTACAATGTAACTATCGCCAATTTTGAAAAAACATGGTTTTGAAATAGCAAAGTGCTACTTGTACTTATTGCCCTATAACTTGCAAAAAAAGCAAAGAACATGTAAACATTGGGTATTTATAAACTCAGGACAAAATTTAGAAACTGTTTAGCATTGGTATTTTATGGTGGTTGTAGATGTGTAAGAAATTTTGGGGCTCAAAGTTAGAAAAAGTGCATTTTTTTTCATTTTTTCCTCATATTTTATATTTTTTTTTATAGTAAATTATAAGATATGATGAAAATAATCATATCTTTAGAAAGTCCATTTAATGGCGAGAAAAACAGTATATAATATGTGTGGGTACAGTAAATGAGTAAGAGGAAAATTACAGTTAAACACAAACATCGCAGAAATGCAAAAATAGCCTTGGTCCCAGATGGTCAACAAATTGAAAAGTGGTCTGGTCACTAAGGGGTTAATAACTAGTAACTAAATATTTGTAATAATATATGTGTATCTATGTGTGTGTATATGAATGTGTATGTGTGTATATGTGTGCTTGCATGCGTGGGTAAAGTCTAAATGAAAACACTCCGCAGAAATCAGTAACACTCCCTCCACCACCCCTAGTTAGTTGGTGATTATGGCGCAGCTACACCTCTGCAGATTCTCTTCTGGTCATATTATAGACTGGGCTGTGATGTTTTGGCTGAGTGCCAGCCCAGGGCTGTACATTTGCACACTGCACAAAGATAGCCGTCAGAGAGCGATCCACAATACCACCGTTTCCCCTTATAAGACTGCTGAGTGAGCTGAGCACAGAGAGCACTCCACCAAACCCCAACCCCCTGTACAAACATTTTGAATAGTAATTTTTCCTAATTTAGTTTAAAAAATAAAATAAAAAAATAAATAGAATTATTTTTATTAATGACTAGGAGATAAGCCTGCATAGTCTATTTTTTTTTTAAATGAGGTCCATCTATCCCTATCCTCTATCCCTGTCCCTATACATCTCCCTCTGTCCTTATCCCTCTGTCCCTATACTGCTGTCCCTATCCTTCTGTACCTATCCCTCTGTCCCTATACTGCTGTCCCTATCCTTCTGTACCTATCCCTCTGTCCCTATACTGCTGTCCCTATCCTTCTGTACCTATCCCTCTGTCCCTATACTGCTGTCCCTATCCTTCTGTACCTATCCCTCTGTCCCTATACTGCTGTCCCTATCCCTCTGTCCCTGTCCCTATCCCTCTGTCCCTGATCCCCCCTCAAACAGCTCTCTACCCTCCCCTCTATTGCCGCCATCTTAGGTTCTTCTGTAGTGTATTTGTTTGAGTAATATGAACATTTTTGTTTTATTCTATAAACTACTGACATTTCCCCCAAATTGCAAATAAAAATATTGGCATTTAAAGTATTTATTTGCAGAAATTGACAACTGGTCAAAATAACAAAAAAGATGCAGTGTTTTAAGACATCAAAAAATGCAAAGAAAACAAGTTCATATTGGGGTTTTTTTATCAATAAAGAAAATACATTTTCTTAGCAGAAGAATATAAGATAATATGATAATAATCACTCACAGCAGAAAAAATGCACAAGTAAAAAGCAAACAGAACTGCCAATTGACAGCCACAATAACTATTAATAGTTGTTAGTACTGATGCTGGTCCATCTACAATAAATGTCCCCTGCATTTCCAGTTGCACATGCTGAATTTTAAATAGCTAACTGAAAAATATTAAACGTGCACTGCTAAACTGTCACACAAGAAAAAGACTAACTAGACAAGAAGAAAGCTGTGGGCGGAGCTTAGTGGCCATTTTCAGTTGCTAACAAATGATGATTATTTAAAAGTTTCATGTACTTCTTACAAGCTTATAGATGTGGAACCTGTTGCAAGATGCTTATCTGGTATGTAACAATAAGTACTAAAGAATAAATATTGGGTCTAGACTGTCCCTTTAAATTTAAAATTAGAAATCTCTGAATCCAGTCTCCCTGGATCAGATCAGTCACCCACAGAATGAAGCTCTCCGTCTTCACATTCTGCAAACTGTGACGCAGTATCTGACATGGCTCTCACCTCATCCGCGCGCTCTGTCCTTAACCCAGAGCTATCGCGCTTGCCTCTTAATTCTGGCAATTTAGATAATACTTCTGTCATAACAGTAGCCATGTCTTGCAAAGTGATTTGTAAGGGCCTCCCTGATGTACTTGGAGCCACAAAATCACGCACCTCCTGAGCGGGAGGCGAAGGTACTGACACGTGAGGAGAGTTAGTCGGCATAACTTCCCCCTCGTTGTCTGGTGATAATTTCTTTACATGTAAAGATTGACTTTTATTTAAAGTAGCATCAATGCAATTAGTACACAAATTTCTATTGGGCTCCACATTGGCCTTTAAACATAGTGAACAAAGAGATTCATCTGTGTCAGACATGTTTAAACAGACTAGCAATGAGACTAGCAAGCTTGGAAATACTTTTCTAAATAAATTTACAAGCAATATAAAAAACACTACTGTGCCTTTAAGAAGCACAAAAAGCTGTCACAGTTGAAATAACAATGAACCAAAATAGTTATAGCAACCAATTTTTCACAGTAAATGTATTAAGTTAGCAAAGGATTGCACCCACCAGCAAATGGATGATTAACCCCTTAATACCCAAAAACGGATAACAATTTAATAATTAACGTTTTTCTCACAGTCAAAACACACTGTCACAGGTCTGCTGTGACTGATTACCTCCCTCAAAATGAATTTTGAAGACCCCTGAGCTCTCTAGAGACGATCTGGATCATGGAGGATGAAGTAGACAGATTGTGACTGAATTTTTACTGCGCAAAAAAGCGCTAAAATAGGCCCCTCCCACTCATATTACAACAGTGGGGAAGCTCAGAAAACTGTTTCTATGCAGAAAACAAAGATGGCCATGTGGTAAAAATCATGCCCCAATAAGTTTTATCACCAAGTACCTCACAAAAAACGATTAACATGCCAGTAAACGTTTTAAACATACATTTGAAAAGTTATGAATTGTTATTAATAAGCCTGCTACCAGTCGCTTTTACTGCAGTTAAGGCTCATACATTATTTCAGTATTAACCGAATTTTCAGTCAATTCCATTCCTTAGAAAAATACATTCAGTGTACACACACTCATCAGCCTAATACCAGTCGCTATCACTGCATTTAAGGCTGAACTTACTTTACATTGGTATCAGCAGTATTTTCTCAGTCAATTCCATTCCTCAGCAAAATAATTACTGCACTCTGAAGTTACCTCACTCCTCAGATGAGAACAGCCAGTGGATCTTAGTTACGTCTGCTAAGATCATAGAAAACGCAGGCAGATTCTTCTTCTAATGCTGCCTGAGAATAAACAGCACACTCCGGTGCCATTTAAAATAACAAACTTTTGATTGTAGAAATAAACTAAGTTAAAAAACACCACAGACCTCTCACAGCGACCTATCTTTAGTTAGGCTGCAAGAGAATGACTGAATATGACATGTGAGGGGAGGAGCTATATAGCAGCTCTGCTTGGGTGATCCTCTTGCAGCTTCCTGTTAGGAAGAGATATATTCCATAAGTAATGGATGACCCGTGGACTGACTACACTTAACAAGAGAAATTACTCTCTTTGCGGATGATGTCCTATTAACGCTATCCAAAACCCTGATCTCTTTACCCATGTTTATGATATTATACATAAATTTTCCACTATCTCAGGTTACAAGATTAACTTAAACAAATGTGAATCCTTACCCATAGCATTACCTTAACAGACCATCAAACTCATAGAAGCGGATTTTGTATTTAGATGGGCCAAACACTCCATCACGTATCTGGGGATTAAGTTAACTCCACACTCTTCCCAACTGTATAAAGCAAACTATGTCCCATTATTTCAGTCTATTAAAGGTAGATGTAGAGTAGATGGCAAAAATGCAAACTTCTCTTGGTACAGTAGACTATCAGCTTTAAAAATTAATATTCTCCTGAGGATTTTATATTTGTTTTGTGCTTAACCAATTTATATAGTCAGAAATGGACTGGAGGCCCTGCATGGCTTTCTCAGAAGCAATACACATGCTCACATACCTTTCAAAATTCTAACACGCCATAGGCAAAATTCCCAGATTGGTAGAAGAGAGATATACTAAACCTGGCACAGACTTGAATTAGCCATAGGAGGGATGGAGTCCCCTGAGGATATTATATAGGGTAAAGATGATGACATAAAGAAACAACAATATCGGTCACAGATCCCTAAATTGTCTAGAAGACAGTGGAGGAGAGTCGAGAGAGAGAACAAACTTTTGCCCATCACACCCCTTAGCATTTCCTTTAAAATACCTGCTTCCCAGAGATAGTAAAATACTCATAAATAAATGGGAAAACAAGGGTCTCTACAGGGTAGCAGATTTCATGTTAAATAAAACACACCTTATATATAATCAGCTACAAATTAAATTGGATCCTCTCCGATTAACATGGTTCCTATATCTCCAGATTCAGACAGCCCTACATAAATATACACTAAAGGCAGCATTTGGCTCACCCTCAACTCTTAAGCGACTATGTTATTCCCTAAATAGGCCAAAACACACAATTTCTCAGATGTACCTCAACATACAAACTACTAAAAATGTAACTAAGTCCCTCTTTATGTTAAAATGAGAAGCTGACATTAACATAGAATTGGACAGAAATAAATGGGAGCCTGTGTTTTACAACTCACACCGAGGATTACCAAGCACAGTATTGAAAAAGAATTGTATAAAATCCACTTTTAGGTGGTACCTAACCTTGGGGTTACTGACGGCCCATTTGGTTAGTGGAGGTTCTAGAAACTGTTATAGAGGATGTCCAGAGACAGGTACATATATTCATATGTGGTGGGAATGACCCAAAGTTTGAGTGATATGGACACAATTATCCAAACTACTAAGCACCTTACTAGATGAGAACATAACCTTAACTATTTCACAGGCCCTCTTAAATTCTAGAAACTAATATTCAAAAAACATTTTTTGAAAGAAGGGGAAGTTCAAAGTATCCAGACAGGTACTTAATCACCAGCAAGCAACTGATTCATTGCTTGATGAATACAAGTTTGTAGCAAGCCAGCCATCTATTTCCTGAAGTACTGAAGACTCCCAGTTTCAGTTATATTCTGATCCATTGCTACAGTGAGAAAACAACTGTCAGTCTAGGAATGATCTGTTTCTTGTTTACAGTTCACAGCCTTTTGGGACTATTTTCTTTCCTAAGATATGGTGAGTCCACAGAATCATCAATTACTAGTGGGAATATCTCTCCTGACCAGCAGGAGGTGGCAAAGAGCACCACAGCAAACACTGTTAAATACCACTCCCCTTACCCACAATCCCCTGTCATTCTCTTTGCCTGCAGTAGTTGCAAGGAGGTGGTAAAGTTAGGTCTGTAAGATTCTACAATCAAGAGTTTGTTATTTTCAAAGCAGGACAAGATGTTCTGATCTTTGCTAAGGGTTTGGCCGTAGTCACTCTTCAGTAGAGCATTGGTGGCTTTTAAGCATTTGGGAACTTGGGGGGTATACTCCCCTCTGTGCCTCCCAACTGATTTATTGCTGCCCTTGTCAGAAAGCCTGTTTAAGTTTGCAGTCTTCTAATTTTTCTCAGGTCCATAGGAGAAGGGTGCCTCAAACTTTGTGAGCTGCCTGCCGTAGCAGTTACTTTTATGGTAAGAACTATATTATATTATATTCTTATATTGGCACTTAAACGGTTAATTCAGTTTTTCTGATGAGGGGTTATATTACAGGGCATTGACAAGGTTCTGGCTCATGATTTTGTTATTACTTTGTTTAATGTTTTTTTGCAACATTTTTTTCCCTGGGTAAGGTTATGAGTGTCCGGGTGTGTTGTGATGTTTTGGTGGGTGGAGCCTGCTGAAGAGGTAGTTTTGGCACACTTTTTCAAACCAGGTAGTGTTTGTTTTATTTTAGTGAAGCTTTGGGCTGTGCACAAGTGGCTGTTTTTTTGCTGTATAGTGGTTTCAGTACTTTTTTTTCTCTGTTTGAACAGCAGGTTCAGGTAGGTACTTCAGCAATCTGGCTGAGGTGTAGAGGTGCCCATGTTTATTTTACTTTACTTTTACAAAGTTTAAGTTTGTTGCTTTAAATGTCTTCCTTTTATCTATAAATGTCTGTGTTAACGCTACTTTTTTAAAGGGATGGTAACATTTTTTAGGCTTCTTTTTTTGTATAAATGTATTTGTAATTTATTTTTTGTGTTTTGATGGACTAAGTGGCCCTGCAAAATGTTATTTGTACTCTGTTGGGGGCTAATGTGGAACCTCCTATTTCTTTCTGTTCCTCATGTATTGAGGGAACATTGCATTACAAAGATAAACATTTTTGAATCTGAGCCGTTTTGTACTAGGGAAGATGCTGTTCAAGTGCAGGCTTGTTCTCAGGCAGCCCTACCCTTGTCTGCCCGCATGTTATACCCTTTGCTTCCTCTCATGCTCCAGCTGGAGTTTTCTTTGCAGGATATGGGTTCTCATATCTTCTGCAGTTTCTGAAGCGTTATCTGCTTTCCATATGTTGCAGGGGAAGCATAAGAGGAAATTTAAAAATTTGGAGACCCCAGTTTCAGGGGTTGTTTTTTTCTAATGTCGCTTCTCAGAAGTCTGAGGAAGAGGATTCTTCTTTATTGTCTGAGAGTGAGATCTCTGACTAACAGTATATTTCCTTCATCTGATGCTGAAATTGTGTCATTCACGTTCAAATTAGAGCACCTCCGTTTGTTCCTTTAGGAGGTTTTGTCTACTTTGGATGATTCTAATTCTATGGTTATAATGACTCCTAAAATCTAGCAAGCTTATTATATATTTTGATGTTCCTTCCGCAGTGGAGGTATACCCTGTCCCTGATTGTGCTTCAGAGATTTTTGCATGGGAGTGGGAGAAGCCTGGGATTCCTTTTTCCCCTTCTCCAATTTAAATTTTTTTTTTCTATTGCTTAAAGAGTCTTGGTAGACAGTGCCTAAGGTTGAGGGTGCTATTTCTACTTTGGCTAAGAGATCTACTATTCCCATTGAGGATAGTTGTTCTTTTCAGGATAAGAAGCTTGAAGATTTATTTATTTTTTATTTATTTTTTTAAGAGGATGTATGTTCATCAGGGGTTGCAATGGCAGCCTGTGGTGTGTATTGCTACTGTCACTAGTGCAGCAGCTTATTGGTTTGATGCGTTGTCTGATTTTATTCGGTCAGACTCTCCTCTTGAGGAGATTCAGGATAGGACTAAGGCTCTTAAATTGGCTAATTTCTTTATTTCTGATGCTTCTCTTCAAGTTATCAAATTGGCAAAGATGTATAGCTTTGCGGTTTTAGCTCGCATAGTTTTATTGTTAAATTCCTGGTATGCGGATGTTTCTTCTAAACTAAGCTTTTGTATTTTCCTTACAAGGGTAAGACATTGTTTGGAACAGGTCTGGCTGAGATTATTTTAATATATTATAAGAGGTAAGGGTCATTTTCTTCCTCAGGATAAAAGACATATACAAAAGCGTCAAAGTAATTTTCGTTCCTTTCGGAACATCTCAGCTAAACCTTCCCCTTCCTCTTCCAAGCAGAGCATTCTAAGTCTTCCTGGAAGTCCAATCATTCCTGGAATAAGGGGAAGCAATTTATAAAGCCTGTTACTGACTCAAAGTCAGCATGAAGGGTCTGCCCCCGATCCAGGAGCGGATCTTGTGGGGGGCAGATTTTCTTTTTCGCTCAGGCTTGGGTTCGGGATGTTCCGGATCCCCGGGTGGTGAACATCGTATCCCAGGGTTACAAGCTAGAGTTCAGGACTTATCCCAGGGGAAGGTTTCTTCTCTCCAAGTTATCTGTAAACCAGATAAAGAGAGAGGCGACAGACTTTACATCCAGGGGAGTGGGTACTCCATCCGGAGGTATTTTCTAACTTGATTTTCAAGTGTGGGCAGCCGGAGCTGGATCTCATGGCATCTCGTCAGAATGCCAAGCTTCTAAGGTATGGGTCATGGTCTCAAGATCCTCAGGCTGTACTCTTAGATGCTCTGGCCATTCCTTGGAACTTCAGTCAAGTCTTTTCCTCCGTTCGCTATCCTTCCACGGGTCACTGCTCGAATCAGACAGGAGAGAGCATTGGTGATTCTCATTGTTCCGGCGTGGCCTCGCAGAATCTGGTATGCGGATCTGGTGGAGATGTCATCTCTTCCACCTTGGAGTCTTCTGTTACAGAAGGGTCTTCTACTTCAGGGGCCCTTCCTTCATCCAAATCTTGTTTTTCTGAAGCCGACTGCTTGGAGATTGAACGCTTGATATTATCTAAGCATAATTTTTCTGAATCAGTTATTGAAGCTACGATTCAGGCTCGTAAGCCTGTGTTTAGAAAGATTTATTCTAAGATTTGGCGTATATATTTGTATTGGTGTGATTCCAGAGGTTTTTCTTGGAATAGAGTTAAAATTCCTAGGATTTTGTCTTTTCTCCAAGAGGGTTTGGAGAAGGGTTTATATGCTAGTACCTTGAGGGGTCAAATTTCTGCTTTATCTATTTTGTTGCATAAACATCTGGCAGATATGCCAGATGTTAAGTCTTTTTACCAGGTTCTGGTTAGAGTCAGGCCTAGTTTTAAATTTGCAACTCCTCTGTGGAGTCTCAATTTGGTTCTTAGAATTCTTCCACATGCTCCTTTTGAGCCTATGCATTCTTTGGATATTAAGTGTTTATCCTGGAAAGTTTTGTTTTGGTTGCTATTTCTTCTACTCAAAGAGTTTCAGAGCTTTCAGCTTTGCAGTATGAATCACTTTTCCTTATTTTTCATTCTGATTATGTAGTTCTGCGTACTGCCTTAGTTTTTCTTTCTAAGGTGGTTTTGGATGGGAATATTAATCAAGAGATTGTTGTTCATTCCTTGTGTCATGATCCTTCTCATAAAGAACGTTTGCTGCACAACCTAGATGTGGTACATGCTTTAAAGTTGTATTTACAGGCAACTAAGGATTTTCGTCAGTCTTCTTCCTTATTTTTTGTTTATTCTGGGAAGAGAAAGGGTCAGAAAGATACGGCTTCTTCTCTTTCTTTTTTGTTGAGTATTTTTCGCTTGGCTTATGAGACTGCTGGACAGCAGCCTCCTGAGAGAATCAAAGCTTTCTACCAGGGCTGTTTCTTCTTGTTGGGTTTTTAATAATTGAGCTTTTATGGAACAGATTTGCAGGGCTGCTACTTGGTCATCCTTACACACTTTTTCAATATTTTACAAATTTGATAGTTTTGCTTCGGATGAGGCTTCTTTTAGGAGAAAGGATCTTCAAACAGTGGTGCCTTCTGTTAGATTACCTGTCTTGTCCCTTCCTTATAATCGATGTCCTCTAGCTTGGGTATTGATTCCCACTAGTAATTGATGATTTCGTGGACTCACCATATTTTAGGAAAGAAAACATAATTTATGCTTACTTTTCTGGATATGGTAAGTCCACGGACCACCCTTTATTTAAGACAGTTTATTTTTCTAAATACATCTGGCACCTCTGGACCTTATATTACTTTCTTTCTCCTTTCCTTTTTGTCAAATGACTGGGGAATGTGGGTAAGGGGAGTGGTATTTAACAGTTTTTGCTGTGGTGCTCTTTGCCGCCTCCTGCTGGTCAGGAGAGATATTCCCACTAGTAATTGATGATTCCGTGGACTCATCATATCCAGAAAGAAAGAAATTTATCGGGTAAGCATAAATTATGTTTTTGCAAGCTGCACAAGGACATATTTTGAATCTCTCCAAAAAGGCAATCCTGAGATCCCTCCTCCAGCTTTCATTCAGAATTTAGCTGCACAAGAATCTTAACCCCTTTTTACAGCAGCACAGACCTAAGAGAAATTCAACTAAAAAGTATCAAACAAACGACTGCATAAAACCTTTTGCTGGTATAAAGGATTATTTTACTTTTCCCTTTAATGTGCAAGTCATTATTGCATTAAGGTTTATTTACTTGTTTCCTTAGTGTACAAGTCATTATTACATTAAGGATATTTACTTTTTCCTCAAAATGAATGTATTATTTGTGCTGCATAATAGCTTTCCATAGTTCTCAGTGTGTTGAACTGTATTTGCTACATAGTAGCTACACAAAACCATTATATATTCAAAAGGGTTGTTGCCATATAACTATCAGATCACTAGAAATCTGTATAAGTGTTGTAGAATCTCTAATTATAATACTCATATCAATACTTTCTTCAGATTTGTATGTACCATTACTAGAGCCACTATAGCCAAATACAGGAAACAAGCGGTTCCAGAACATCATGAGATTATGTCTAAAATCTAGACAAGTGTGGTTCTACTGGATTCTTAAAGATATAAAAGATTAAATTCTGGCTGATGCTAGAACCTAAAAAGTTGGGCAGGGAAAGAAGGATTTTTAAATGGAGTAAAAATAATCAATAGAAGATTAATCAGTTACGGAGTTTTTGCTCAACTCGTCAGCTTTGGTTGAACAGGAATAAGTTCCACAACCTATGAGAAAGACACAGCGACACAGTGTTGTGTTTTATTTACTTGGTTTGTGTATTGTTTTTCCCCCTTCTTCTCTTCCCTTATCTTTTTTGCTTCTTTTTCCTCTTGTTATAAAGGTTAACGCCTAGATTTAGAGTTCTGCGTTAGCCGTCCAAACCAGCGTTAGGGGGTCCTAATGCTGGTTTTGGCCGCCCGCTGGTATTTAGAGTCTTGTAGGTAAGGGTATAACGCTCACTTTCCAGCCGCGACTTTTCCATACTGCAGATCCCCTTACGTCAATTGCGTATCCTATCTTTTCAATGGTATCTTTCTATCGCTGGTATTTAGAGTCTTGGCTGAGGTGAGCGTTGGAACTCTAACGACAAGACTCCAGCCACAGAAAAAAAGTCAGGAGTTAAGAGCTTGATGGGCTAACGCCGGTTTATAAAGCTCCTAACTACTGTGCTCTAAAGTACACTAACACCCATAAACTACCTATGCACCCCTAAACCGAGGTCCCCCCACATCGCCGCCACTATAATAACATTTTTTAACCCCTAATCTGCCGACCGCACACCGCCGCAACCTACATTATACCTATGTACCCCTAATCTGCTGCCCCCAACATCGCCGACCCCTATATTATATTTATTACCCCCTAATCTGCCCCCCCAACGTCGCCGCTACCTACCTACACTTATTAACCCCTATTCTGCCGACCGGACCTTGCCGCCACTATAATAAATGTATTAACCCCTAAACCGCCTCACAAACCATATAATAAATAGTATTAACCCCTAAACTGCCGACCGGACCTCGCCGCTACTCTAATAAATGTATTAACCCCTAAAGCTAAGTCTAACCCTAACACCCCCCTAAGTTAAATATAATTTTATTCTAACGAAATAAATTATTTCTTATTAAATAAATTAATTCTATTTAAAGCTAAATACTTACCTGTAAAATAAACCCTAATATAACTTATAATTATATTGTAGCTATTTTAGGATTTATATTTATTTTACAGGTAACTTTGTATTTATTTTAACTAGGTACAATAGCTATTAAATAGTTATTTACTATTTAATAGCTACCTAGTTAAAATAATTACAAAATTACCTGTAAAATAAATCCTAACCTAAATTACAATTAAACCTAACACTACACTATCAATAAATTAATTAACTAAAGTATCCACAATTATCTACAATTAAATCAATTAAACTACAAAAAACGAACACTAAATTACAAAAAATAAAAAAGATTACAAGAATTTTAAACTAATTGCACCTACTCTAAGCCCCCTAAAAAAATAACAAAGCCCCCAAAATAGCTATTGTACCTAGTTAAAATAAAAACCAAGTTACCTGTAACATAAATATAAACCCTAAAATAGCTACAATGTAATTATTAATTACATTGTGGCTATCTTAGGGTTTATTTTATAGGTAAGTATTTAGATTTAAATAGGAATATTTTAATTAATAATATTAATATTAATTAGATTTATTTTAATAAGAATTTAGTTAGGGATGTTAGAGTTAGATAGGGTTATTATACTTAATATATACATAATATAATAACGCTATTAACTATATTAACCCTAATATAATTAGGGTTAATATAGTTAATATATATAATATAATAACTATATTAACCCTAATATAATTAGGGTTAACATAGTTAATATAGGTGGCGGTGTAGGGGGATTAGATTAGGGGTTAATACATTTAATATAGCTGCCGGCGGTATAGGGGGATTAGATTAGGGTTTAATGTGTTTAATATAGGTGGCGGCGGTGTAGGGGGATTAAATTAGGGGTTAATAATTTTAAAATAGATGGCGGCGGGGTAGGAGCTCACTTTAGGGGGTAGGTAAGGTAGATGGCAGTGGTGTAAGGGGCTCACTTTAGGGGGTAGGTAAGGTAGATGGCGGCAGGGTAGGGGCTCACATTAGGGGGTTATAGATTTAATATAGCTGGCGGCGGGGTCCGGGAGCGGCGGTTTAGGGGTTAATAACTTTATTAGGTGGCGGCGGGGTCCGGGATCGGCGGTTTAGGGGTTAATACATTTTTTATTGTTAGGATAGTGAGGGGGGATAGCGGATAGAGGGTTAGACGTGTCGGGCTATGTTTGGGAGGCGTGTTAGACAGTACGGGTGATTTTATAACTTAGTCAGGTTTTATAGGCGCCGGCAGTTTCTAAAGTGCCGTAAGTCACTGGCGACTCCAGAAATTTGTACTTACGCAGATTTCTGGACATCGCTGGTTTGTCAGACTTACGGCACTTTAGCCTCTGACGGCGCCGTATATGGGATAGCTCGAGTTGCGAGCTGAAACTACGGGCAGCGGGGGTTCCCTCGCTTGCGCCGCAAACTACGATCTATATCGGATCGCGCCCCTAAGGCGCGAAAATAGGCCCCGCCCATCTCACTCAATGTCTCTACAGCCTCAAAGAACCACACCAGAGCGGTTTTAAACTAGCCATGTGGGTTCTGAGACCCAAAAAATAAGCCGAGTGTACCCTCAATAAAGTTGCCCAAAAAACGTTATTGCCCACAAAACGTTAACAGCACTCCCAGTTCCACAAACATTCAAAACTCAGTGTCAACCATTTTTTAATTAGCCCCTTATGCAAGCTTAGTAATGCCTTTCTATAGCTCTTAGGATTACTGCTTACCCTTACCCTCATGGGGATACTGTCAGCCTTTCTGAAATACACAGTCTCTCCAGAAAAAATGACTGAACATACCTCACTGCTATATAGCATGAAAACGTTCCTCACACTGAAGTTTCCTGTACTCCTCAGCCTCTGTGGGAACTGCACTGGATCTTAGTTACAAATGCTAAGATCATCATCCTCCAGGCAGAAGTCTTCATCCATCTGCTGCCTGAGAGTAAATAGTACATACCGGTACCCTTTAAAACAAAAAACTCTTGCTTGAAGAAATTAAAAACTAATATTTTATCACCTCTTTCACGTTACCCTTCCTAGTACTTAGAGTAGGCAAAGAGAATGACTGGGGGGTGGAGCTAAGGGAGGAGCTATATAGACAGCTCTGCTGTGCTGCTCTTTGCCACTTCCTGTTAGCAGGAGGATAATATCCCACAAGTAAAGGATGAATACGTGGACTCGTCGTACCTTATAGAAGAAAAAGCAGTGTTAGCACCGCAGGTCTTTACTGACAAAACTCTAAATCTAGGCCTAAGTTTGCTTATTGATCTGGTCTCAGTTTAATTAATAGACAAATCATAACTAAAAGGATTCAGGTTTTATATCTATTATCCTTTGCAAATGATATAATTCATAGTGTTATTAAATTGCACACAATGCCCCTGCAAAGTTGGTAACCGCTATTATATATATAATGAGTTACATTATCAGAATGATATAGAGGTTCCATAATATTTATTGTGTCTAAAAACATAATACACTTTGCGTGTTACTGAAATAATAATAAAAATAATAATAATAAGGATAATATTCACAACAAGGTGTACCGCACACCTTTTAACCTGTAACGCAACGTCAGTACCACACTCGTAAAAATGACGTTATTTCATGGGATTCCCATAGCGCCGGTATTACGAGTTTTGCGTTCTGGTAAAAAGCGAGCGTTACAGCCTAAAACAACAAGATCCATAACGCTATCTAAAGTCAGCAGTTATGAGTCTTACGCTACAAAGCTATAGCATAAAACTCATAACTAAACTGCTACAAAGTACACTAAACACCCATAAACTACCTATTAACCCCTAAACCGAGGCCCTCCTGCATCGCTAGCACTATATTACATTTATTAACCCCTAATCTGTCGCTCCCGACATCGCCGCCACTAATAAAATGTATTAACCCCTATTCTGCTGCTCCCCGAAATCATCGCCACTATAATAAACCTATTAACCCCTAAACTGCCGCCCTCCTGCATCGCAAACACTATTTAAATATTAACTCCTAATCTGCCCTCTGCCCACACTGCCGCTATAGTAAACCTTTTAACCCCTAAACTGCAAGCCCCCAACTAATTAAATTTAAAAAATTATAAATCCCTAAACCGAAAGCCCCCCACAACGGAATATACTAAAATAAACTATTAACCCCTAAACCTAACAACCCCCTAACTTTATTTTAAAATTACAATTTTAAATTAAATCTTACCTGTAAAACTTAAAAAATTTATTTTAAACTATTAAACTATTATAATTATTAAACTAAAATTAAACTAACCACCAATTAAATAAAACTAAACTACACATTAAAATACACTAACACTACTCTAAAAATTATAAAAAGTATCTAATTACAAAAAAAAACTAAAATTACAAAAAATAAATCAAAATTAAAAAAGAATTACAAATAATCTAATAGCCCTATCAAAATAAAAAAAAAATAGCCTACAATAAACTACCAATGGCCCTTAAAAGGGCCTTTTGTGGGGCATTGCCCCAAAGATATCAGCTCTTTTACCTGTAAAAAAAAATACAAAGACCCCCCAACAGTAAAACCCACCACCCTAACCAACCCCCCCCCCCCCAATAAAAAAAACTATCTAAAATAACCTAATCTAACCATTGCCCTGAAATGGGAATTTGTATGGGCATTGCCCTTAAAAAGGGCATTTAGCTCTTTTACATTGCCCAAACCCTAATAAAAAAAAAACCACCCAAAAAACCCTTCAAAAAATATAACATTAACCCCCGACGATCCACTTACAGTTCTTGAAGTTGCGCTTGAAGGATCCATCCAGCCGGGGAAGTCATCATCCATGCAGCAAGTAATCTTCATCCAGATGGCCTCTTCTATCTTCATCCAGGCTCCAAAGGACTCATCCATGCAGCAATAAGTCTTCATCCAGGCGGCCTCTTCGATCTTCATCCAGCCGGCGTGGAGCAGGTCCATTCTGAAGACATCCGGTGTGGAGCATCCTCTTCATACGGTTGCCGCTGTATACTGATTCTTCAATGCAAGTGACGCAATCCAAGATGGCGTCCCTTGCATTGCAATTGGCTGAAAGATTTCAATCAGCCAATAGCAAATAGAGCTGCTAAAATCCTATTGGCTGTTCCAATCAGCCAATAGGATTGAGCTCTCATCCTATTGGCTGTTCCAATCAGCCAATAGGATTGAGCTCTAGTCCTATTGGCTGTTCAAATCAGTTAATAGGATTTAACTCTCTTTCTATTGGCTGTTCCAATCAGCTAATAGAATGAGAGCTCAATCCTATTCCTATCAGCCAATAGGATTTTAGCACCTCTAATTCCTATTGGCTGATTGAAATCTTTCAGCCAATAGAAATGCAAGGGACGCCATCTTAGATTGCGTCACTTGCATGGAAAAATCTAGTATATGGCAGCGACTGTATGAAGAGGATGCTCCGTGCCGGATGTCTTCAGGATGGACCCGTTTCACGCCGGCTGCATAAAGATCGAAGAGGTCGCCTGGATGAAGACTTCTTGCCGCATGGATGAGGACTTCGGCGGCTGGATGAAGAAAGAAGAGGCCATCTGGATGAAGACTTCTTGCTGCATGGATGATGACTTCCCCGGCTGGATGGATCCTTCAAGCGGGACTTCAACAACTGTAAGTGGATCATCGGGGGTTAAGTGTTAGGTTTTTTTTAAGGGTTTTTTGATGATTTCGTTTTTTATTTTGTGTAATGTATATTTTTAGGGGGTGTTTTATTTTTTGTAGCTAAAGAGCTGTTTAACTTAGGCCAATGCCCTACAAAAGACCCTTTTAAGGGCCCTTGGTAGTTTGGGGGTGGGGGTTTGTATAGTGTTAGGGGGTGTTTGTATTTTTTTGGGAGCAAAAGAGCTGTTTAACTCAGGGCATTGCCCTACAAAATGCCGTTTTAAGGGCCTTTGGTAGTTTATTCTAGATTAGGCTTTTTATTTTGGGTGGGTTTTTTTTTAAGGGTATTAGAATAGGAATAATCTATTTTTTTTTGGAGATTTTTTTTTTTGGTAAAATATTTTTTATTGAGGTTTTGTATGGTACATCAAAAAGAAGAAGTAGACAAAAATTGCTGTCCAGTCAATAAATGAATATACAATAGTTTTTCAGAAGAAGGTTATTGAAGCTCACAGGTATATGCTTTATTTCTTTTTATTTCTGCATAACAGTATAGTGGTATAGGTATGTAACTGGATAAATATGACTTTCAGGCTGCACAAAACCCTATTACATAAGAGGCAACAAAGTTAATGTCAACCTGTGTATGAAGATTATTAAATTAGACCCTCTTTATAAAACAAGATGTCCGAAACAAAAGTAACATTAGAGAAGGAAACTAGACAAGCATGAATGAAACCGTCTTTTTCTCTTAACGAACAGAAATGTGAAGTAACTAGTGTGCCGGCCACTCTGGGACCAGTGTTATCGCAAATGTTATGAAAACTGGTAGTTACCTAGGGCAACTATACGGACATACAGGTGTATGAGAAGCTGAATGTTGCGTGAAATATTGAGGGAAGGGGTACAATGGGCAAAAGTCAATGTGGTAGGGGTGTAGGGGGAGGGAGGGCGTGTCCTAGTTCCAATTTAGATATTTTCTGGCAAGTAAAAATACCAGGACTGGTTGAGGTTATAAAGAAATCTTGGACCTTATAACTGAGGAAGTGTGCTACCATATACGAATATCAATGTTTATGTCTCACAGGAGTTACATTAGTGAATCTGTATTTGCCTTAGTCATGGGGTATGTGAGGTGGTTTACTCCCTGCACTTAAGCTTAGGTCTATAGAGGATAGAGAGAGCTATGAGCTGTTATTTACATTGTGGGATATGTCGTGTCAGTGTGTAGTGATCAGATTGACATAATAGATAAGCTGGACAAAGTAAAACCTAGAGTCTCTTCTAGACTTCGTATAGGTCGTAATTTCTTGGACCTCAATAGGTGTATATGTGCAAATATATAGATTCGCCAATGCATACAGATTTAGGTGAGGGTATAACCATAAATTTTGTAAGTAATGATATGTAGTTAAGGTATGCAGAGGTTAAGTAGGTTCATATATGTTAAGGTTATTGGACTACTATAGAAACTGATGTAAAGTGAATATTTAAAAAGATTTAGCAAATTAGTAAGGTGAGAGATCCCCTTGCTTGAGAAATATATAAGTACAACTATTGATACCTTACTATGGTTAGAGCGTATAAGCTTCAGGAGATTAGGGGCTCACATGACCAACAACCAACTTGTAAAGCATATGAACAATTACAGCTATTTTGGATTGGTTCTGTAATGTTCAGAGGAAGATCAAAGCTACAGACTTAAGAGAGTACTGCTCCTTTTAGTACTTTGTATCACTGTCAATCTACAACCTCCTATGAAATAAGGAAATTGTGCAGCAAGACAGTGAATTTGATAGTCACTTGGAGATAGTGTACAATTAGATAGAAACAGGATAATTGCAGAAGTAATCACTGTTCAGCATTTAACTATACTGCAACTTGTTCTTTGAACTTGCTACAATGTTGCAATACACTGCGTATACACAGGAGAGGAGGAAATGATTGACTAATGACATCAAAGGGGGCGTGGTCAGGTCCTCACTTGTAATCAATGTATTTGGCAAAAATCACATTTAACCAGAAGCTGATAACATAATTTATGTAAGAACTTACCTGATAAATTCATTTCTTACATATTAGCAAGTGTCCATGAGCTAGTGACGTATGGGATATACATTCCTACCAGGAGGGGCAAAGTTTCCCAAACCTTAAAATGCCTATAAATACACCCCTCACCACACCCACAATTCAGTTTAACGAATAGCCAAGAAGTGGGGTGATAAGAAAAAAGTGCGAAAGCATATAAAATAAGGAATTGGAATAATTGTGCTTTATACAAAAAAAATCATAACCACCACAAAAAAGGGCGGGCCTCATGGACTCTTGCTAATATGAAAGAAATGAATTTATCAGGTAAGTTCTTACATAAATTATGTTTTCTTTCATGTAATTAGCAAGAGTCCATGAGCTAGTGACGTATGGGATAATGACTACCCAAGATGTGGATCTTTCCACACAAGAGTCACTAGAGAGGGAGGGATAAAATAAAGACAGCCAATTCCTGCTGAAAATAATCCACACCCAAAATAAAGTTTAATGAAAAACATAAGCAGAAGATTCAAACTGAAACCGCTGCCTGAAGTACTTTTCTACCAAAAACTGCTTCAGAAGAAGAAAATACATCAAAATGGTAGAATTTGGTAAAAGTATGCAAAGAGGACTAAGTTGCCGCTTTGCAAATCTGATCAACCGAAGCTTCATTCCTAAACGCCCAGGAAGTAGAAACTGACCTAGTAGAATGAGCTGTAATCCTCTGAGGCGGAGTTTTACCCGACTCAACATAGGCAAGATGAATTAAAGATTTCAACCAAGATGCCAAAGAAATGGCAGAAGTTTTCTGGCCTTTCTAGAACCGGAAAAGATGACAAATAAACTTGAAGTCTTTCGGAAAGACTTAGTAGCTTCAACATAATATTTCAAAGCTCTAACAATATCCAAAGAATGCAACGATTTCTCCTTAGAATTCTTAGGATTAGGACATAATGAAGGAATCACAATGTCTCTACTAATGTTGTTGGAATTCACAACTTAGGTAAAAATTCAAAAGAAGTTCGCAACACCGCCTTATCCTGATGAAAAATCAGAAAAGGAGACTCACAAGAAAGAGCAGATAATTCAGAAACTCTTCTGGCAGAAGAGATGGCCAAAAGGAACAAAACTTTCCAAGAAAGTAATTTAATGTCCAATGAATGCATAGGTTCAAATGGAGGAGCTTGAAGAGCCCCCAGAACCAAATTCAAACTCCAAGGAGGAGAAATTGACTTAATGACAGGCTTTATACGAACCAAAGCTTGTACAAAACAATGAATATCAGGAAGAATAGCAATCTTTCTGTGAAAAAGAACAGAAAGAGCAGAGATTTGTCCTTTCAAGGAACTTGCGGACAAACCCTTATCTAAACCATCCTGAAGAAACTGTAATATTCTCGGTATTCTAAAAGAATGCCAAAAAAAATGATGAGAAAGACACCAAGAAATATAAGTCTTCCAGACTCTATAATATATCTCTCTGGATACAGATTTACGAGCCTGAAACATAGTATTAATCACAGAGTCAGAGAAACCTCTTTGACCAAGAATCAAGCGTTCAATCTCCATACCTTTAAATTTAAGGATTTCAGATCCTGACGGAAAAAAGGACCTTGAGACAGAAGGTCTGGTCTTAACGGAAGAGTCCACGGTTGGCAAGAGGCCATCCGGACAAGATCCGCATACCAAAACCTGTGAGGCCATGCCGGAGCTACCAGCAGAACAAACGAGCATTCCTTCAGAATCTTGGAGATTACTCTTTGAAGAAGAACTAGAGGCGGAAAGATATAGGCAGGATGATACTTCCAAGGAAGTGATAATGCATCCACTGCCTCCGCCTGAGGATCCCGGGATCTGGACAGATACCTGGGAAGTTTCTTGTTTAGATGAGAAGCCATCAGATCTATTTCTGGAAGTTCCCACATTTGAATAATCTGAAGAAATACCTCTGGGTGAAGAGACCATTCGCCCGGATGCAACGTTTGGCGACTGAGATAATACGCTTTCCAATTGTCCATACCTGGGATATGAACCGCAGAGATTAGACAGGAGCTGGATTCCGCCCAAACCAAAATTCGAGATACTTCTTTCATAGCCAGAGGACTGTGAGTCCCTCCTTGATGATTGATGTATGCCACAGTTGTGACATTGTCTATCTGAAAACAAATGAACAACTCTCTCTTCAGAAGAGGCCAAGACTGAAGAGCTCTGAAAATTGCACGGAGTTCCAAAATATTGATCGGAAATCTCACCTCCTGAGATTCCCAAACCCCTTGTGCCGTCAGATACCCCCACACAGCTCCCCAACCTGTAAGACTTGCATCTGTTGAGATTATAGTCCAGGTCGGAAGAACAAGAAGCCCCCTGAACTAAACGATGGTGATCTGTCCACCATGTCAGAGAGTGTCGTAAAATCGGTTTAAAGATATTAATTGAGATATCTTTGAGTAATCCCTGCACCATTGGTTCAGCATACAGAGCTGAAGAGGTCGCATGTGAAAACGAGCAAAGGAGATCGCATCTGATGCGGCAGTCCTAAGACCCAACATTTCCATGCATAAGGCTACCAAAGGGAATGATTGTGACTGAAGGTTTTGACAAGCTGATATCAATGTTAAACTTCTCTTGTCTGACAAGGACAGAGTCATAGACACTGAATCTATCTAGAAACCTAAAAAGGTTACCCTTGTCTGAGGAATCAATGAATTGATTGGTAAATTGATCCTCCAACCATGAACTTGAAGAAACAACACAAGTCGATTCGTATGAGATTCTTCGAAAATGAGAAGACTGAGCAAGTACCAAGATATCGTCCAAATAAGGAAATACCAAAACCCTGTTCTCTGATTACAGAAAGAAGGGCACCGAGAACCTTTGAAAAAAATTCTTGGAACTGAGGCTAGGCCAAACGGTAGAGCCAAAAAACTGGTAATGCTTGTCTAAAAAGAGAATCTCAGACACTAAAAGTGATCTGGATGAATCGGAATATGCAGATACACATCCTGTAAATCTATTGTAGACATATAATGCCCTTGCTAAACAAAAGGCAGGATAGTCCTACAGTAACCATCTTGAATGTTGGTATCCTAACATAACGATTCAATAATGATAGATCCGGAACTGGTCTGAAGGAATTGACCTTCTTTGGTACAATGAAGAGATAAAATAAAACCCCAGCCCCTGTTCCAGAACTGGAACTGGCATAAATACTCCAGCCAACTCTAGATCTGAAACACATTTCAGAAATGCTGAGCCTTTGCTGTGTTAACTGGGACACGGGAAAGAAAAAAATCTCTTAGCAGGAGGCCTTAACTTGAAGCCAATTCTGTACCTTTCTGAAACAATGTTCTGAAACCAGAGATTGAGAACGGAATTGATCCAAATTTCTTTGAAGAAAACGTAATCTGCCCCATACCAGCTGAGCTGGAATAAGGGCCGCACCTTCATAGGTACTTAGGAGCTGGCTATAGGTTTCTATAAGGCTTGGATATATTCCAAACTGGAAATAGTTTCCAAACTGATACCGCTCCTGAGGATGAAGGATCAGGCTTTTGTTCCTTGTTGTGAGGAAAGGAACGAAAATGATTATTTACCCTGGAAAGAAAGGGAAAGCAAAGTTGACTTAGAAGACATATCAGCATTCCAAGTTTAATCCATAAAGCTTTTCTAGCTAAAATAGCTAGAGACATATACCTGACATCAACTCTAATGATATCAAAAGATGGTATCACCAATACAATTATTAGCATGTTATAGAATAATAATAATGCTATAAAATTATGATCTGTTACTTGTTGCGCTAAAGCTTCTAACCAAAAAGTTGAAGCTGCAGCAACATCCGCTAAAAATATAGCAGGTCTAAGAAGATTACCTGAACATAAGTAAGCTTTTCTTAGAAAGGATTCAATTTTCCTATCTAAAGGATCCTTAAATGAAGTACTATCTGCCATAGGAATAGTAGTACATTAGCAGGAGTAGAGACAGCCCCATAACCTTAGGGATTTTTGTCCCAAAAAACTCTAATCTGTCAGATGGCACAGGATATAATTGCTTAAACGTCTAGAAGGAGTAAATAAATTACCCAAATTATTCCATTCCCTGGAAATTACTTCAGAAATAGCATCAGGGAGATAAAACACTTCTGGAATAACTACAGGAGATTTAAAAACCTTATTTAAACGTTTACATTTAGTATCAAGAGGAACAGAATCCTCTATTTCTAATGCAAATAATACTTCTTTAAGTAAAGAACGAATAAATTCCATCTTGAACAAATACAAAGATTTATCAGCATCAACCTCTGAGACAGAAACCTCTGAACCAGAAGAACCATTATCAGTATCAGAATGATGATGTTCATTTAAAAATTCATCTGAAAAAAGAGAAGTTTTAAAAGACTTTTATGTATACTAGAAGGAGAAATAACAGACATAGCCTTCTTAATGGATTTAAAAAATAAAATCTCTTATGTTATCAGGAACACTCTGAAAATTAGATGTTGACGGAACAGCAACAGGTAATGTAACAGTACTAAAGGAAATTTTATCTGCATTAATAAGTTTGTCATGACATGCAATACAAACAACAGCTGGAGAAACAGATACCAAAAGTTTATAGCAGATACACTAAGCTTGGTAGCTCCAGCACTGGGCAGTGATTTTCCTGAAGTATCTTCTGACTCAGTTGCAACGTGGAACATCTTGCAATATGTAAAAGAAAAAAACAACATATAAAGCAAAATTGATCAAATTCCTTAAATGACAGTTTCAGGAATGGGAAAAAAATGCCAGTGAACAAGCTTCTAGCAACCAGAAGCAATAAATAATGTGACTTAAATAATGTGGAGACAAAAGTGACGCCCATATTTTTTAGCGCCAAAAAAGACGCCCACATTATTTGGCGCCTAAATGCTTTTGGCGCCAAAAATGACGCCACATCCGGAACGCCGACATTTTTGACGCAAAAAAACGTCAAAAAATGACGCAACTTCCGGCGACACGTATGACGCCGGAAACAGAAAAAAAAATTTGCGCCAAAAAAGTCCACGCCAAGAATGACGCAATAAAATGAAGCATTTTCTGCCCCCGCGAGCCTAACAGCCCACAGGGAAAAAGTCAAATTTTTTAAGGTAAGAAAAAATGATTGAAACAAATGCATTTATCCCAAATATGAAACTGACTGTCTGAAAAATAAGGAATGTTGAACATTCTGAGTCAAGGCAAATAAATGTTTGAATACATATATTTAGAACTTTATAAACAAAGTGCCCAACCATAGCTTAGAGTGTCACAGAAAATAAGATTTACTTACCCCAGGACACTCATCTACATGTTTGTAGAAAGCCAAACCAGTACTGAAACGAGAATCAGCAGAGGTAATGGTATATATAAGAGTATATCGTCGATCTGAAAAGGGAGGTAAGAGATGAATCTCTACGACCGATAACAGAGAACCTATGAAATAGACCCCGTAGAAGGAGATCACTGCATTCAAATAGGCAATACTCTCCTCACATCCCTCTGACATTCACTGCACGCTGAGAGGAAAACCGGGCTCCAACTTGCTGCGGAGCGCATATCAACGTAGAATCTAGCACAAACTTACTTCACCACCTCCATCGGAGGCAAAGTTTGTAAAACTGAATTGTGGGTGTGGTGAGGGGTGTATTTATAGGCATTTTAAGGTTTGGGAAACTTTGCCCCTCCTGGTAGGAATGTATATCCCATACGTCACTAGCTCATGGACTCTTGCTAATTACATGAAAGAAATTGATTATACAGTAGACACAGTACCTTTCTCCCCAGCTGGTAAGAGCACAGGATGGTGGTTTGACGGCTCAGGGCAATCCAGAGCTGAAGATCCGAAACCGGAAGTGAGCGCCTGTAAGCTCTGTGATGCACAGTGAGAGCGGAGAGCTGCTGAACAAATGAAAACAAACTAAAAATCCTTTAGTAGATAATACAAATGTAGGCAGGATGGAATTGGACTGTAGAACTTGGCAAGAGTAGGTTATAAGCAATCCGGAAGATTTGCAGGAAAAAATCACTTTGAAGTAGCTTAGGATTCACACTGTAGAGAACACACAAAATACTAAGCACCAGGTAAAAGGTGCACAGGTGTTAAGTAGACGATTTGGGAGGAGTTTGGAGAGGCAGGAAACAGAGCCAGAATTCCTTACATGCCAGAATTCCTGACATGACCCCCTCCCCAAGCGAGCTGTACCACAGCTCAGGGACCGGGGCGATCAGGGTGTCTACAGTGAAATAGGGAGAGTAATTTAGGGGCATGGATGTTATATGCTGGTTCCCAAGTATCCTCCTCAGGTAGATAACCCTTCCATCTGACTAGATACTGAAACTGTTTTCGCACTATTCTGGAGTCAAGTAAGGAATCCACCTCATATTCGTCAGAGTCTGTGAAGTTACTTTTGGGAGGTAGAACAACTTTGGAATCTCTTGTAGCATTGTAGGGTTTCAAGAGAGACACATGGAAGGTAGGGTGTACTTTCAATGAAGAAGATAACTGCAATGTTACTGCATTAGGATTAATCACTTTTGTTATAGGAAAAGGTCCGATATATAGCCAACCTAGCTTTTTACTTGGGATCTGAAGTTTCAGGTTCTTTGTGGATAACCACACTAAGTCTCCTACTGTATATGGAGGAGGTGTGCGTCTTCTGACATCGTAGTATATCTTTTGTTTAAGTTGTGAGGAGTGGATAGTATCCTTCAGGTCTTTGAAGATGTTCATTAAGGTACTAGTCAGATCATGAGCTGTTGGACAATTGGTATTACTACGGGGACCTTTTATGGAAAAAGGAGTAGACATAGGATGGAACCCATAATTTTCTTGGAATGGAGTCATCTTTGTTGAGGAATTGAGGGTATTGTTGAAGGCGAACTCTGCCATGGGTAAGTAGTTTGTCCAATCGTTTTGTCTGTAAGAGCAGTAGCAACGGATATATTGTTCCAGGCATTGGTTTAACCGTTCAGCCTGTCCATTTGTCTGAGGATGGAAAGAGGTGGTGAATCTATGATCGATCTCTAATTGGGCACATAAAGCTCTCCAAAACTTGGAGGTAAATTGGGTACCCCTGTCAGTTGTTAAGATGGACGGTAGATCATGAAGTTTTATTATGTTAGTGAGGAATAATTGAGCCCTTTCAGAAGCTGTTAGAAGTTTGTTATAGGGTATGAAGTGGGCCATCTTAGTCAGAATATCAATGACTACTAGAATGGTGTTCATATTAGAAGAGGTTGGAAGATCTACGATAAAATCCAATGATAAGTGTTGCCAAGGTTGTTCAGGTATAGGTAACGGAATCAAGAGACCATAAGGTGGTCTTTTTTCAGGTTTTGAGGTTGCACAAATAGTGCAGGATCTTACGTAGTCATGAACCTAATTTCTCATAGCTGGCCACCAATAAAACCTTGATAGATGTTCTAATGTTCTTAATTTGCCAGGATGACCGGACAGGGGGGAATCATGATGTGCTTGTAGTACAGGTAGTCTTAAAACTCTAGCGCCTAGATTTAGAGTTCTGCGGCCAAAGGGGTGCGTTAGCTACGCGTGCTTTTTTTCCCACGCACCTTTTAAATACAGCTGGTATTTAGAGTTCACAGAATGGCTGGGATTTCAGTGCGTTAGGCTCCAAAAAGGGAGCGTAGAGCATAATTTAACGCCACTGCAACTCTAGATACCAGCGGTGCTTACGGACGCGGCCAGCTTCAAAAACGTGCTCGTGCACGATTCCCCCATAGAAAACAATGGGGCCATTTGAGCTGAAAAAAAACCTAACACCTGCAAAAAAACCGCGTTCAGCTCCTAACGCAGCCCCATTGTTTTCTATGGGGAAACACTTCCTATGTCTGCACCTAACACTCTAACATTTACCCCAAGTCTAAACACCCCTAACCTTACACTTATTAACCCCTAATCTGCCGACCCCGCTATCGCTGACACCTGCATATTATTATTAACCCCTAATCTGCCGCTCCGTACACCACCGCCACCTACATTATAGCTATGTACCCCTAATCTGCTGCCCCTAACACCGCCGACCCCTATATTATATTTATTAACCCCTAATCTGCCCCCCTCAACGTCGCCTCCACCTGCCTACACTTATTAACCCCTAATCTGCCGAGCGGACCGCACCGCTACTATAATAAAGTTATTAACCCCTAATCCGCCTCACTCCCGCCTCAATAACCCTATAATAAATAGTATTAACCCCTAATCTGCCCTCCCTAACATCGCCGACACCTAACTTCAATTATTAACCCCTAATCTGCCGACCGAATCTCGCCGCTACTGTAATAAATGGATTAACCCCTAAAGCTAAGTCTAACCCTAACACTAACACCCCCCCTAAGTTAAATATAATTTAAATCTAACAAAATAAATTAACTCTTATTAAATAAATTATTCCTATTTAAAGCTAAATACTTACCTGTAAAATAAACCCTAATATAGCTACAATATAAATTATAATTATATTATAGCTATTTTAGGATTTATATTTATTTTACAGGTAACTTTGTATTTATTTTAACCAGGTACAATAGCTATTAAATAGTTAAGAACTATTTAATAGCTAAAATAGTTAAAATAATTACAAAATTACCTGTAAAATAAATCCTAACCTAAGTTACAATTAAACCTAACACTACACTATCAATAAATAAATTAAATAAAATACCTCCAATTACCTACAATTAAACCTAACACTACACTATCAATACATTAATTAAATACAATACCTACAAATAACTACAAGTAAATAAACTAACTAAAGTACAAAAAATAAAAAAGAACTAAGTTACAAAAAATAATAAAATATTTACAAACATTAGAAAAAAATTACAACAATTTTAAACTAATTACACCTACTCTAAGACCCCTAATAAAATAACAAAGACCCCCAAAATAAAAAAATGCCCTACCCTATTCTAAATTTAAAAAGTTCAAAGCTCTTTTACCTTACCAGCCCTTAAAAGGACCTTTTGTGGGGCATGCCCCAAAGAATTCATCTCTTTTGCCTGTAAAAAAAAAAAACATACAATACCCCCCCCCAACATTACAACCCACCACCCACATACCCCTAATCTAACCCAAACCCCCCTTAAATAAACCTAACACTAAGCCCCTGAAGATCTTCCTACCTTATCTTCACCTCGCCGGGTATCACCGATCGGTCCTGGCTCCAAAATCTTCATCCAACCCAAGCGGGGGCTAGCGATCCATAATCCTGCGGCTGAAGAGGTCCAGAAGAGGCTCCAAAGTCTTCATCCTATCCGGGAAGAAGAGGCGATCCAGACCGGCAACCATCTTGATCCAAGCGGCATCTTCTATCTTCATCCGATGAGGAACGGCTCCATCGTGAAGACCTCCAGCGCGGATCAATCTTCTTCCTCCGACGTCCAACTGAAGAATGACCTTTCCTTTAAGGGACGTCATTAAAGATGGCGTCCCTCAAATTCCGATTGGCTGATAGGATTCTATCAGCCAATCGGAATTAAGGTAGGAAAATTCTGATTGGCTGATGGAATCAGCCAATCGGAATTCGAGGGACGCCATCTTGGATGACGTCCCTTAAAGGAACCGTCATTCTTCAGTTGGACGTCGGAGGAAGAAGATTGATCCGCGCTGGAGGTCTTCACGATGGAGCCGTTCCTCATCGGATGAAGATAGAAGATGCCGCTTGGATCAAGATGGTTGCCGGTCTGGATCGCCTCTTCTTCCCGGATAGGATGAAGACTTTGGAGCCTCTTCTGGACCTCTTCAGCCGCAGGATTATGGATCGCCAGCCCCCGCTTGGGTTGGATGAAGATTTTGGAGCCAGGACCGATCGGTGATACCCGGCGAGGTGAAGATAAGGTAGGAAGATCTTCAGGGGCTTAGTGTTAGGTTTATATAAGGGGGGTTTGGGTTAGATTAGGGGTATGTGGGTGGTGGGTTGTAATGTTGGGGGGGGGGTATTGTATGTGTTTTTTTTACAGGCAAAAGAGCTGAATTCTTTGGGGCATGCCCCACAAAAGGTCCTTTTAAGGGCTGGTAAGGTAAAAGAGCTTTGAACTTTTTTAATTTAGTATAGGGTAGGGCATTTTTTTATTTTGGGGGGCTTTGTTATTTTATTAGGGGGCTTAGAGTAGGTGTAATTAGTTTAAAATTGTTGTAATATTTTTCTAATGTTGTAAATATTTTATTTTTTGTAACTTATTTCTTTTTTATTTTTTGTACTTTAGTTAGTTTATTTAATTGTAGTTATTTGTAGGTATTGTATTTAATTAATGTATTGATAGTGTAGTGTTAGGTTTAATTGTAGGTAATTGGAGGTATTTTATTTAATTTATTTATTGATAGTGTAGTGTTAGGTTTAATTGTAACTTAGGTTAGGATTTATTTTACAGGTAATTTTGTAATTATTTTAACTATTTTAGCTATTAAATAGTTCTTAACTATTTAATAGCTATTGTACCTGGTTAAAATAAATACAAAGTTACCTGTAAAATAAATATTAATCCTAAAATAGCTATAATATAATTATAATTTATATTGTAGCTATATTAGGGTTTATTTTACAGGTAAGTATTTAGCTTTAAATAGGAATAATTTATTTAATAAGAGTTAATTTATTTCGTTAGATTTAAATTATATTTAACTTAGGGGGTGTTAGTGTTAGGGTTAGACTTAGCTTTAGGGGTTAATCCATTTATTACAGTAGCGGCGAGATTCGGTCGGCAGATTAGGGGTTAATAATTGAAGTTAGGTGTCGGCGATGTTAGGGAGGGCAGATTAGGGGTTAATGCTATTTATTATAGGGTTATTGAGGCGGGAGTGAGGCGGATTAGGGGTTAATAACTTTATTACAGTAGCGGTGCGGTCCGCTCGGCAGATTAGGGGTTAATAAGTGTAGGAAGGTGGAGGCGACATTGAGGGGGGCAGATTAGGGGTTAATAAATATAATATAGGGGTCGGCGGTGTTAGGGGCAGCAGATTAGGGGTACATAAGGATAACGTAGGTGGCGGCGCTTTGCGGTCGGCATATTAGGGGTTAATTATTGTAGGTAGCTGGCGGCGACGTTGTGGGGGGCAGGTTAGGGGTTAATAAATATAATATAGGGGACGGCGGTGTTAGGGGCAGCAGATTAGGGGTACATAAGTATAACGTAGGTGGGGGTCGGCAGATTAGGGGTTAAAAAAATTTAATCCAGTGGCGGCGATGTGGGGGGACCTCGGTTTAGGGGTACATAGGTAGTTTATGGGTGTTAGTGTACTTTAGAGCACAGTAGTTAAGAGCTTTATGAACCGGCATTAGCCCAGAAAGCTCTTAACTACTGACTTTTTTCTGTGGCTGGAGTTTTGTCGTTAGATTTCTAACGCTCACTTCAGCCACGACTCTAAATACCGGCGTTAGAAAGATCCCATTGAAAAGATAGGATATGCAAATGACGTAAGGGGGATCTGCGGTATGGAAAAGTCGCGGCTGGAAATTGAGCATTAGACCCTTTATTGACTGACTCTAAATACCAGCGGTAGCCCAAAACCAGCGTTAGGAGCCTCTAACGCTGGTTTTGACGGCTACCGCCCAACTCTAAATCTAGGCCTAGGGATGTACAACTTGTCTCCAAAGTAGTATAAGCCATCTTTATTCGTTACTTGTTTTGAGGGTAGATGTTCATCAGAGGTGAGTGACCTCTTTATTTCACTGATGAAGGTTGGAGTTAAACCAATGAACTTTTCAGGAGGGATGATAAAAGAAGAGGTCGGCTGTTAAGAGGGTTTATTGTCCATATGGGAAAGTGCATCAGCTTTGCCATTCTTGCTGGAGGGTCTGTAGATGATATGGAAGTTAAACCTAGTGAAGTATAAACTCCAACGAACCTGACGGGAAGACAACATTTTGTTGGATTGAAGGAATCCTAAGTTCTTATGATCTGTATAGATTATTATTGGTTGTTTAGTGCCTTCGAGGAGGTGTCTCCAATGTTCGAGAGCTTGTTTTATTGCTAGAAGCTCTTTGTCTCCGATCGTGTAATTAATCTCTGCTGGACTTAAGACCTTGGAGAAATAGGCAACGGGGTGTAGCGGGTCAGTTAAAGATGTTTTCTGGGAGAGAATTTCTCCGGTATCATAATCAGAAGAATCCACTTCCAGGGTGAACTGTAACTTGGGGTCTGGGAATCTCAAAATTGGAGCGGTAGTGAATTTCCTTTTGAGTAATTCAAAGGCGTTATCCGCTTCTGAGTTCCAACGGAAGGAATTGGTGGTGCTAGTCAGTTGAGTCAAGGGCCTAGCAATTTTGGAGAAATCTTTGATGAATTTCCTATAAAAATTAGAAAAGCCTAGGAGACATTGTAAGTCTTTCCTGGTAGTTGGATGAGGCCAATCTAGTACAGTTTTTATCTTGTCGTCATGCATGCTGATACCAGTGGGGGTAATATGATAGCCTAGGAAGGAAATATCAGTGGAATGAAATTAACATTTCACTGGTTTAGCGTATAAACTGTGAGTTCGAAGTCTAGAAAGGACCCGGCAAACATGTTTCACATGGTCTTCATAGGACTTGGAATAAATTAGTATGTTGTCGAGGTATACGACTAGACATACATCAAGAAGATCTCTGAATACGTCGTCGATGAAAAATTGGAACGTCGCTGGGGCATTACAAAGCCCGAATGGCATGACCAGGTATTCATAGAGACCGTATCTAGTTCTGAATGCCGTCAGCCACTTGTCGTCCTCTCTAATTCGCACAAGATTGCACGCACCCCTCAAGTCCATTTTGGTGAAGATTTTGGCTTCATAAAGTGGTTCAATAAGCTCTGGGATCAGGGGGAGCGTTTTTTTACAGTCCTTTTGTTTAGTTCTCTGTAGTCTATGATTGGACGTAGGGATTCATCCTTGTTTTTTACGAAGAACATCCCAGCTCCTGCTGATGATGTGGATGGCCTGATGAAGTCTGTAACAACAAAGGTATTGTTTTATGTGTGATGGGACCATTGGCAATAGTAGTACCATCAATAACACGGATAGACAAGGGAGTGGATTTCAACACAAGAGGAATTTTATTTTGTTTACAAGAGCTCTATTAATAAAACTGCCATAGGCTCCTGAATCGAGTATAGCTTCAGTGGAGAGGCTGGCTTAGTCCCACTGCAAAGACAAAGAAAGAACACAATAAGCTGGATAAATATTACCAGTGTGATACAATCTTGTGTGTGATAACTCACTTTTCTTGAATCTCTGGAGCAGAGGGCAATCCTTTACTGTGTGGTTAGGATTTGCACATTACATGCATAATAGGTTAGATCTGCAGCGACTCCGTTCGTCGGGGGTTAGGGGTCCCCGTGCCATACCTATCTCCATAGGTTCTACGGGGGTTTTACTCATTGGAGGTGGTTGCGATGTACTGGTATATACACAAGATGGTTGTTCGGTATGATATCGCTCTGTGCGCCGTTCTCTTAACCTACGGTCCATTTGAATCACTAACTTCATCAGTAGCACCAAGGTTTTTGGTAGGTCAGTGCGGGCGAGCTCATCTTTAATGTTGTATGCTAAACCAAGCCTAAACTGATTCCTGAGAGCAAAGGGGTTCCATTGCGCATCAGTAGCGTGCTGCTTAAACTCTGATATATAGTCTTCAACGACGCGCTTCCCCTGTTTCAGACTGCGCATGGAGGCTTCGGCCGTTAACTGAACATTAGTATCCAAATATAGTTCATCTATAGTGTTAAGGAATGTATCCAAAGACCCTAATATGGGATCATCCTTTTCTAAAAAAAAAAAGTCTGCCCAAACTCTGGGTTCAGCCCTAAGGAAGGAGATTATGGTTAGGACCTTGATCCTTTCAGTACTGTAGGTTTTTGGCTTTAGGTTAAAAAGCAGCAAACATGTGTTTTTAAACTAGCAATACAATTTTCATTCCCCAGAAAAAGATACTGGCAAAGAAACTATAGGTTCAGGAGAGACTTCTAGATGCTGTGATTTTTGGGACATAGAATCCCTAATTATCTTCCTTATGGATTGATTTTCAATTTTCAGCTGTCTGAGACCTTCTCCTAATTGGTCCACCCTCCGGGATAAACTGTACATTATCTGGGGCAAGTCTGTTGGATCCATATGGGCTTAGTATTATGTAAAGCTTGTGAACAATTACAGGTATTTTGGATTGGTTCTGTAATGTTCAGAGGAAGATCACAGCTACAAACTTAAGAGAGTACTGCTCCTTTAAGTACTTTGTATCACTGTCAACCTCCTATGAGTTAAGGAAATTGTGCAGCAAGACAGTGTTGATAGTCACTTGGAGATATTGTACAATTGGATAGGAACAGGATAATTGCAGAAGTAATCACTGTTCAGCATTTAACTATAGTGCAACTTGTTCTTTGAACTTGCTACAATGTTGCAATACACTGCGTATACACAGGAGAGGAAAAAATTATTGACTGATGACGTCAAAGGGGGCGTGGTCAGGTCGTCACTTGTAATCAATGTATTTGGCAAAGATCACATTTAACCAGAAGCTGATATCGATTATACAGTAGAGTGACACAGTACCTTTCTCCCCAGCTGGTAAGAGCACAGGATGGTGGTTTGACGGCTCAGGGCAATCCGGAGCTGAAGATCCGAAACCGGAAGTGAGTGCCTGTCAGCTCTGTGATGCACAGCTAAAGCGGAGAGCTGCTGAACAAGTGAAAACAAACTAAAAATCCTTTAGTAGATAATACAAATGTAGGCAGGATGGAATTGGACTGTAGAACTTGGCAAGAGTAGGTTATAAGCAATCTGGAAGATTTGCAGGAAATAATCACTTTGAAGTAGCTTAGGATTCACACTGTAGAGAACACACAAAATACTAAGCACCAGTTAAAAGGTGCACAGGTGTTAAATAGACGATTTGGGAGGAGATTGGAGAGGGAGGAGATTGGAGAGGCAGGAAACAGAGCCAGAATTCCTGACACAACTATGGCTACCAAAGGTTTTTTTTTTGTCCGGCTCTACTAAGGGCGTAGATATGGTATGGACATTGTGTATTTTGTCTGAGACTACTGGTGGTTACTAAATTTCCCCTGTAGGGTTGATAGAGAGGATATCTCAAGTCTGAATCATAAATACATTAAATAAACAGAGTGTTCAGAAGTCTATGATATCTGTTTACCGTGTCTTCCTCATAACAGGCTAAAACTAGGTTTATAGATTTATAGGGGCTAGTCAAAGCTGGTATAATGCGGATGCTATAGGTGTCTGTGTTTTGGGGCTGAAACTGAGAAAAATGCTTAAGCATGGCTAGGTCACAGGAAGTTCCCCAAGAAAGAAGGAGCTATGATAGCTGGTTATACTTCCGAACATACAGGCTCATGCCATGGTAGATCTGTGATAACAGCTGCAAGCTAAATACTTAGTGAACCTAACTTAAGACCACGAAGAGTCCATGATGGGTATATATGTGTGTATGTATGTATATGTATATATATATATATATATATATATATATATATATATATATATATATATATATATATATATATACGTGTGTGTATATGTGTATGTATGTGTATATATATATATATATATATATATATATATATATATATATATATATATATATATTATATTATATGGGTAATTTGAATCTCACATATTAAGCATATTGAGGGTAACTTTAAATCTTGTATCAAATGTTTATAATGCAGCATTCCACAAGTTTCTTTTTGTATAAGTTGTAACATATGGTTCCAATATATGATCCTCTCTACAAATGGTTATATGGGCATATTCTGTTATGTGCTATAACAACATTCTTATTTCCTGTGGGCCCCTTATGCAGATGTGAAGTTAACTACGTTTTTTATATATTTCCTGTGACCTCATGTATGACGTATACATCACTATAAATTCTTTGTGTGTTCTTCAAATAAATGGGACTTTTGTGAAAACACTCAGTTGCATGTGTGTGTGATTTCAGTGGTCACCCCAGGGCCCTGAAGAAAACGTGTGCCGCACCCTTATCAGCCAGAGCAGAGCTAAGGAAGTAACCCTACAAAACTGGCGTCAGAAGTGGAATGAAACAGGGAACTCTCGGAAGGTAAGCTGAACAAAGAGTCCTTTTTATTCTGACCTTTTTTCTCTTACCACGAGACCCCTTAAGTTTCATTTTACATAGGAATAGTTGGGGAATATATATGTGAATCTTTGGTAGATTCTAAAAGAGGAATAGTAGATTTTTTTGGTAGAAATCAGGTTAAATATATATATGAATCTTTGGTAGATTCTAATCAAATCTTTAATAAAAAAATAAAAAATAAAAAGGGAATAAGATTTCTTTGGTAGAAATCAGGTTATATTAAGTCTGGCTGAAGGGTTAAACCACACATTTTCTTGCTGCTTGCTTTTGAAATATTGCTGTAAGGCTAACATTGCTTTAAAGTTATAAGATAAATACTGCATTGTTTATATGAATTCTTATGCTGCTTGCTTTTAAATATGCTGTATGGCAAAATACTGTTTATTTGTATAAAGTGTTAAGGAAGTAAAATACTGCTTATTGTTTAAAGTATTAAGAAAGTAAACTGTTGTTAATATGTATTGCTGTTTCTAAATGTTAGTAAAAGGCTACATTTTTTCTGGTGAAGGGTGACCTTTGACCTAGAGATAATTAATGCCAGAAACTACTGAAAGGATCAGCATAGTGATATTTTTTTTCTTTCTCTTGTTGTAAACTTAAGCATTAAGCACAATAACTGGTAACGGAGTACAACCATTCTAGTTAATGTGGTTTTTGCAAAAAGATTCAATAATTAATTGCTCTTAAAGGTAAAGGTATTGTATTTTTTATTTTTATTATTTTTTATTATTTATTTTCTTTTATTTTTTTTGTGTTGTATTATATTTTGTTGTAAATGTTTTAAAAGATAAGTTAGGAGTTGAGAATGGGCAAATCCCAGTCAAAACAATTTCCATCACCTAGACCAGGTGAAAATTGTAAAGATTATGTGGGAAGGGTGTTGCCCGATGGGTTTATGTATATTATTCCTTGGGTTCAGAATATGGCAGATTGGACAGAAGCTATGAGAAGCTCTGATCCATTCCCCAGAGAGGGGGATAATGATACATTTCATATGAATATGGTAAAAGGGTTGTGTCTAGGTGATGAAGAGGCATTTCCATGGTATAATGGTGATCCAAGATGGAATATGGATTATATGAAAAAGGGTGGGGAAAATTGGCTGACTGTTGCTCCATACTGGCGATATATTGATATAGATGGGAATAAAAAGAAGGGTAAAAGTGAGAAGCAAAGACAGAAAGCATATTCACCCCCCCTGCGCCATATAATGCCCCTCACCTACCTTTGCCATCATATAACAGACTATATCCTAGCCTCCCATCCCCTAGTGACATAGATCTAGAGACTATTGCTATTGCCTCTGCTCAGGTACCCCAGGAATGGACCTTGCCAGGACCTTCTGTAACTCCCCGATGCCAGGTCACTAAACCCCCAATTATGCCCAAACCCCCGATTAAGGTTGAACCAGTAACACCTTCCTACCCCCCTACAATAACCCCACAATATAAAAGAGGGAATGAAGAAGTAGAGGAGGAGGAGGCAGCTGTACCAGAAGCTAGTATGCAATTTCTTACTGTGGGAGACCAATTAATTATTAAACCTTTGTCCCCGGGTGAATTAAGGGAAATTACTAAGGGAGCCCCAAACCCCCGCCAACATCCATCAACTTGTATTATGTATTTAAAAAGAATGTTACAAGGACAAAACATGACATGATAATATAAGAATTATTATTGATGCACTTCTAGACTATGACCCTGAATCAGGTTGGGAGTGGGGTAATGTAAAGAGTATTAGTAAATTGAGTCGAGATCCAACAATTAACTATGCCCTAAACACACGTGAGGGACTTGATGAAATGTGGACAGAATTAAGTATAGAAATGCATAGAATATGGATTTATCCTTATAAACAAAGCGTGCAAACAGAATACAAAGGAAACAGTAGTAGAATTTGTTAAGCATTTTTATAAATGCTTGAAGGAAGAGGCTGGAATGGAATCAGGAGATGCAATGGGCTCTCTGAAGGTCCAGACTTGCATTAGTAATATGCAACCTCAGCTTTCTTTGTTGGTGAAACAACTTGTCTCTGATTGGCCAGAGTTGACTCCAGCAGAATTCTTGAAAAGAATTCATGAAAAAGAAGGGGCAGGTTGTTTTGACATCAGGAAATTAGAGGGGAAAAAACGCTGCTTTTTATCAAAAGCAGAGTTTACAACATTGTGATCCATTCCAGGCCAGGGAAAGGGATAATACAGGGAGTAATAGAATGTATGTGAGAGGTAGAGGGAGAGCTAGAGGAAGAGCTAGAGGGAATTATACTTCAAACAGAACACATTGTTTTAACTGTGGGGAACAGGGACATTGGAAAAATGAATGCCCAAAACCCCCTAATAATTCTGGCCCCCCTTACAATCCCCGACAGTATAACAGACAGCCTTACATAGCCCCTGCACCCATGGAGGCACCCAAACACAACATACAATGGCCATAGGGGTGCCTAGAAGGTAGCACTCCAATTTTTCCAGTGGTGTCAACAAGTTATCATGAGCAACCGTACTTAGTCCTAGAAGTAGAGGGAGAACCCCTACCATTTCTAGTAGACACAGGAGCTACATGCTCTGCCTTATGCTCAGATATGTATGATGGCATTACTGGAAAATCTGAACCTTCTCTAGGGATTAATGGAGTGCTGACTCAGACTCGCATCACACCGCCACTTGAAGTTAGGGTACTTTGTACTGGCCAACAACTTTTGCACCCATTTCGTATTATAACTGGGTGTCCCCTTAACCTTTTGGGTCGTGATCTTATGGGTCCCCTTGGTTTGAAAGTAGCTGTCACAAGACAGGGTGGGTTAGACATGAGTCTAGGGTCCACTAACCTGTGTTTTTTTAATTACATATTGACAGATGTCCCATCCTCTGTATGGGCATCTTCAAAACTTGACGTTGGTTTAGTTCAGTGTACCCCATGTAAAGCCAGATTAAAACCTAATACTACTCCAGTGTTTATTAAACAATATCCATTGTCTAGAGAAAAGAAAGAAGGGATAAGACCCATGATAGAGGAATTCCTTAAACAAGGAATCCTCCGTCCAGTAGTTTCTCCCTATAATACCCCCATAAATCCGATCCCAAAGAAAGACAATGAATATAGGTTAGTACAAGACCTAAGGGCAATTAATGAAATAGTAATCCCAATTGCCCCAATAGTCCCAGATGTTACAACCTTACTCACAGCCATTCCACATGATGCCTGTATATTTACAGTCATTGATTTAGCTAACGCATTTTTTTCAGTCCGATTGGACCCTGAGACACAGCTACTTATGGCTTTTTATTATGATGGGCGTAAGCTTACCTGGACACGCCTCCCTCAAGGCTATGTGGCCTCACCTGCGGTCTACTCGCTGGTGCTCCAACGTACCTTGCGCTCATGGACTCCCAGCCAAGGTTCCGTCCTCCTTCAGTACGTCGATGACCTACTGTTGTGTAGTCCTAACCAGGAGGCTAATACAGTAGATACAATAAGTCTGTTAAAACACCTTGCTGCTGAAGGTCATAAAATAGCAAAACATAAGCTACAAGTAGGAGTGACAAAAGTGGATTACCTTGGTTTTGTGCTTTCCCAAGGCCACCGGTCCATTAGTCCCAAACGAATCCAAGCAATTCAACAGATCCCAAAGCCAGTTACTAGAAAGGACATGCTCACCTTTCTAGGTATGATTAATTATTGCAGACAATGGATTCCTGAGTGCTCCCATCATGATTCCATTCTAAGGCAAGCCACAAAAGGGGATAGCCCTGAACATATACAATGGACCACAGACATGACTAAATCCTACATAGCTCTGAAGACTAGCATTATTAGTGCCCCTGCTTTAGGACTACCTGATTATTGTAAACCATTTCACTTGTATGCGAGGGACAATTGTAAAACCATGGCTGCTGTCTGTGCCCAAGAGCATGGTGGAGGCAATATGCGTCCCGTAGCTTTCTTTTCCAAAGTAGTTCCAATACCGGTACAAGGGATGCCGGCGTGTCTCCGAGCATTGGCGGCTTGTGCCATGGCTGTAGAGATGGTTGAAACAATCACATTAGGCCATCCAATAGTACTACACACTAGTCACCAAGTTTTACATCTTGTAAAAAAAATGTCACTACCCAACACATGACTTCTCAAAGATTTTCTGGTTATGAATGTATATTACTGAATAATACAAATCTGACTATTAAATATAGTAGTGTATCCTCAGGGCCAACTCAAATACTTAGTGCCTTACTTACAGGATCACCAGACTTTCCAACAGATCATGATTGTATAGAGGTAATACACCACATTACCACACCAAGACCTGACTTGATGGATAAACCTTTTGACCATGCTGATAATGTGTTTGTTGATGGTTCTTGTTCCCGACCTAGTGATTGTATTTATAAGACAGGCTATGCCGTTGTGCAACTACCAGACATTGTTCTAGATGCAGGCCCCATTCCTTATCCTTCTGCACAAGCTGCAGAATTAATAGCACTTACAAAAGCATGTAAATTGTTTGAAAATAAATCTGTTAACATTTACACTGACTCTCGCTATGCTTTTGGGGTTGTGCACTATTTTGGTATGATATGGAAACAACGTGGTTTTGTTTCAGCAGATGGCAAGACCATCTCTCATACAGACCTGATTAATGACCTTTTAGAGGCCATACAACTCCCAAAGGACATAGCGATCATACATTGCCGTGCACATACATACAAGTCTGACCCTATTTCCTTGGGTAATGCACTTGCAGATAAAATTGCTAAAGAGGCTGCTTATGTTTCTCATACACCCAGATCCACCATCCGTATGTATGCTGTTTTAGCCCCACCTTCATGTCCTACAGACCATATGCTTCTTGAACTCCAGGGACATGCCACTCCTAGTGACATATCTTTCTGGATTAATTCAGATTAATTCTGATAACGGTCCAGCGTTCATTAGTAAAATCACACATGAGTTAGTAGATTGGTTACAGATTAATTATAACTTTCACATTCCCTACCATCCTCAAAGCTCAGGGATTGTAGAAAGAATGAATCGCAATATCAAGGAAAAACTTTTAAAGGCAACAGCAGGTACATGGGTTAAATGGCAAAACTATTTACCTGCGATTTTAGCAGAAATCAGAATGACCCCAAATAGGACAGCCAGGTTGTCTCCATTTGAGGTCCTAATGGGTAGACCATTCCCGACTCCATGGGTAAAAGGCCCACTTATCATTAAAAATGGTGATTTAGATTGTATTAAGGAACAATATGTAAAACAATTGATTGATAAATTGAATGGCATCTATGGTGATGTGTCTTCCCGTTTACCTCTTCCCTCACAGGAACCAACCCATCTTTTCAAGCCTGGAGATCTGGTCTGCATTCGCCAGCTGAATAAAGCAAAGAAAGGAGGTTTCCCGTTCAGCAAGCCAGTCACTGTGATCGCTGTAACCAGGACTGCCGTACTGACTGACGACAAGGACATCTGGATACACGCTTCACGAGTGAAACTCTGTCCAAAGAGAGGAGAAGCGGGTGACAAGCTATCGGTCACCCCTCACAAAGGAGAAGTGGGTGATAAGGTATCGATCACTCCTCACAAAGACCAGGATGACGATCTCAATCATGGATCCAAGACATTCCTGCAAGATCTTCCTTTTCCTAATGGGGATATTGATATTTGTGTATATCCCAATAGTATTAATAACGGCATGTTATTACTCACCTGAAGATGCTGAACACTTTACACCTATTTGTGAACTATTTAAAACAAATAATAACTCTAATCTTTTAGTAAGACCAAAAAGGTTTGCACCATTACATAGGACACCCCGTGTAACTGTCAAATGTTATAATTTGTTTGCTTGGTATGGTGATGCTATACATAATTATAGCATAAACCTAGAAGGTAGGGATCCAAAATGGTGTAATATCGAAGAAAAATGTGAAGTATTTATTTTGGAATCTGCATCAAAAAATCTATGTTACAATAACATTTCAAATATATTAACATTAACCCCACACAATGATATACAACAATGTAGCATGCAAGTTACGTCTTATATCAACTATACAAGCTACCTCTTGTCAGATCTTCCTACCCGTTTTATGGGAATGCCAAATAAATTTAGTTTCAGAATGAATTCACGTTCAAGTACACATGAACAAGATACAAAAATATTCGGTAACATACAATATTTTCTATCTTTTCTTTATTGTAACAATCTAACAATGCCTAACATAACAACAATACAGGATGGTGGAAATCAAACTACAGTGATTACATGGCCTCAGAATACATACCTTGTATTTATGAGTACACGGTTTAGAAAGGGTAGTTCCTCAGAAAGTGTGCATGGTGGTTTATACACTTTTGTAATCCACACACAACACCCAGTATTACACAGTTACACACAATACCCCTTCCCCACACTTGTGTAAATACTACAACATTCTCCCATATGGTACACATTTCCCTGAATATTTCTACCCCAGATGTCTCCTTATGTCGCCCGTCACGCAGACGACGTGAGTGGTATGATACTTTGTTAGGAGGAACTGGTGTAACTTTAGGTGGTATTGATAGTGAAATTATACGTAACAAAATATCAACTGCTGGTGCAGATATTGGGTCAGCATTACATTTGACAGGTCAATGGGCTCCTACTATATATGAACCTCAACGAAAGGGTTTACAACTTGAATCTAGTATGTATAAATATTTGAATAACATCACAATGGCCGTAGAGAATTTAGTCTCTGATAGTAGTAGTTGGAGCCTTTGTGGTTTACGTTATGTATATATGAGTCAACAACGTTTAGATTTAGAAAACATTCTTATGTTCCCTAAGAGTGATAAACTACGCACCTTGTTAGAATTAGATAACCCCAATGTATGGTTGAATATTGACACTTCTAGTGTAAAGTGCGTTGAATGGGAACATAATGGTTATGTTTCAAAACACTATTGTCTAGTATCAATTACTGCCTACACACCTGATGTTGTTAAATTAGCTTGTAAATTTTTTGCCTTACCTCATCCAGTTTTTAATCTCTTACATTCTAATTGGACGTGGTGGAAACCTACATTTATTGGTAAATATATAATCCCTGCTCAAAACACCACCACATCCCTTGAGCATTGTGATAGAACTGATCATGGTTTAGCTTGTAGACATGCCTCCCCAATCTTTGAACCCTGTTTATTAGCATCTGAGATTAATTCTTGTACGTGGCAGATATATCCAGAGAGTTTTTCTGTCATGCTAGAGACAGCCCCTCAAACTGTGTGTATGTCTACAAGTGTGCCAGTTGACATTCCTATTATTGACAGTCAGCTACCATTTTCTGGCTGTGTGTTTAATGTTAGCTTTTTGACTTGGGATGATAATAGTTACTTTCTGCACCCTGTACTTACTTTTCACGAACATACTTTCTTTGCACCCCATGCCCTACCTATTTCTTCTTATCAGTTACCTGTTTCTACCATCCTTCAATTAATGGAAGGTCAAAAATAAATGTTCACTCACTTACAAGGACATGCTAAAGCTATCTCTCATGGGGAAATACAAACCCATTTTGTTAAAAACAAATTATTAACTGTTTCATCAAAAATACAACAAGATTTAAGCCATCATTGGTATGATTTTTTGACAGGATGGTCCCCCACTGGGACAAAAATGGTTAAATTTGCGTTTTTATCCTCTGCTCATTATTGTATTTTGTTTACTATTATTAACATTGTTTAACTGTTACATGTCTTGTACTTTACGAAAGAAAATATCAGGTATGATACAAGATGCAGAAAAAGTTCAACTGCAAAATTTAATTAGAGGTAGACCCAGATAGTTTATATTGTAGGAACATTACAGGTTATGTGATCACGATGTGATCAAAGAGGGGAATGATGGGTATATATGTGTGTATGTATGTGTATGTATATATATATATATATATATATATATATATATATATATATGTGTGTATATGTGTATGTATGTGTATATATATATATATATATATATATATATATATATATATATATATATATATATATATATATATATATATATATATATATATATATTATGTTATATGGGTAATTTGAATCTCACATATTAAGGGTAACTTTAAATCTTGTATCAAATGTTTATAATGCAGCATTCCACAAGTTTCTTTTTGTATAAGTTGTAACATATGGTTCCAATATATGATCCTCTCTACAAATGGTTATATGGGCATATTCTGTTATGTGCTATAACAACATTCTTATTTCCTGTGGGCCCCTTATGCAGATGTGAAGTTAACTACGTTTTTTATATATTTCCTGTGACCTCATGTATGACGTATACATCACTATAAATTCTTTGTGTGTTCTTCAAATAAATGGGACTTTTGTGAAAACACTCAGTTGCATGTGTGTGTGATTTCAGTGGTCACCCCAGGGCCCTGAAGAAAACGTGTGCCGCACCCTTATCAGCCAGAGCAGAGCTAAGGAACAAAAGAAGTAACCCTACAGTCCATAATAAAATTCACCTAGTGTTAGTTCTCTTCTGATTCAAGCAAATAAAAATTCTCAGCATGCCACACTACCTCGGCCGCTGGCAGTGCGGGAGGATGCCGAGTTATTCTAGAACCTCTGCTAGATTCATCATAAATAAAAGTCTAATCTGTTAGTTGAGGTAATGTATCAGAATATACTCCAATATGCCTTGCTGTAACGCAGGGATGTCACATAAAGCAGAAACTCGTGATCCCGCAGTTAAAAGCCTCTATACCATAGATCATAGCTCATGTCCTAGTCTTTCTCAACTAAGGATTGGAATAGCTAGCGATATATATGCAGTCCCACTTAATACTAACATAATAGCTATATTAATATATGGTCATATGATATGTATACTTGGCACTAAATGTAATTTGTATATCTGTACATCTAAGCCTTGGTGGAGAATAGGGTGTGTCATATAAATCAACATTTAACCTCCATGAGTCATATAATCAAGCAAAAAAAAAGAAAACAAAGGGAACGTAAAACCACATTATCCATAACAATGATATGCAGTATAATAACAAGCACAAACTGAGCACTGTAGGTAATCTGTAGGAGGAAGATGAAGGGCACAAAAGTCCAAAAAAATGTTTTGTGTATTCAAAAGGCTCTTAGATAAGAATAACTATGCGACCTTGTAGGTATAAATGCATCATAGTAAACTACAACAGACCCCAATATATGAACTTCTCCATAGCACAGTGTCATAACCTAAAATTATCCCTGTCGTTGAAGAAGTTTAGTAAATCTCCCTTCTCTTCCAGCATAGTCATTCCAAGGACATTTGTCAAATATTAAACAATAGTAATTAGAATTCCAAAAAATAGTGAAACATTATAAATCTCACATTACATTAACATTTATTATTTTATCAAGATTTACTAGTCAGAGACGTTAGCACATAGGATGAAAGCCCTGTGTTACATTTAAAGTCTAGTCAGTCCCCATTATATTATCCTGAGTCAAGCCGGGGAGTAGAGGATGCATACCACAGGCTAGTGTTCACCTGATCCCCAATCTATTGTCCGCTGGCTTAACATCCTTCTGTCAAAGTAAAGGGACTATATATCTGATAGCATTTCCCTGCAGAGTAACAGACCTTCAAGATGATACTGTCCAGGATCGCGACGAGATTAAGAAATCTTCCGATTTTCAGCGGCGGCACAGAAACTGAGTTCCTAAGTTGCAGGTCCTTGAGGCAGGGAGACAAAGTTATGGGCCAGGTAGGTAAGAATTCACTCATTTCCTGGATGACTGAAGTGTGGTCCTCTTGATTAGCCAGTAGTCCAGACATCCTGGCCCCAGGATCATTACCACCAGAGGCTGAAGGCTGCGATGCGGTTAGACTTGGGGTTGGGAGGTGTTGTATCAGGCTTTGGCCCTGTCAGCTGTTCCATATTAGGCTGCTTGGTGGCCGGAGTCTTGGACTGTTCCATGCTCTTCACTGTGGAAGCGGAGAGGTAAGCTGTAATTGTGAGAAACATAGCTCTGATAAAATGTTTGAGTTGTTAAAAATCCTGCAAGATCACGGTCAGCATTGTGCGCTCCCATTTTTCCACGGCTTCCATGTTGCTCCCCTTCAGTCCTCCACACACAAAATAATAGCTCGATCAACAGAGAATTGATCTGAATATTACCAAGGTCTCGATTAAGGGGTAGACTAAGAGCGATGTGGTCCTGCTGGCCCCAGATCTCCAGAGAGTGTGTGGGGATATTACGCAATTTCTTGATATGCCTAAGAATCGACAGCGGTCTAGATTCAAGCTTGTCTGGCACGGAAAAATGCACAATATAGGTATCATTTGTAGATATCAAGTGTGTGCAAAATTATTTGGTAGATTATCAGGATATCATATAGAGTCCCATATTTTGCAGCTTATCCCCCCCCCCCCCCGATTGTTTGTTTTTTGTAATGGTAAGTTTTTTATTTTTTGTAATGGTAGGTTTTAGTGTAAGGCAGGTTAGGTTTTATTTCACAGGTAAGTTTGTATTTATTGTAGCTAGGTAGTTAGTAAATAGTTAACTATTTACTAACTAGTCTACCTAGTTAAAATAAATACAAACTTACCTGTGAAATAAAAATAAAACCTAAGCTAGATACAATATAACTATTAGCTATATTGTAGCTATCTTAGGTTTTATTTTACTGGTAAGAATTTAGTTTTAACTAGGTATTTAGTTAAAGGGACACTGAACCCAATATTTTTCTTTTATGATTCAGATAGAGCATGCAATTTTCAGCAACTTTCTAATTTACTCCTACTATCAATTTTTCTTCTTTCTCTTGCTATCTTTATTTGAAAAGAAGGCATCTAAGCTAAGGAGCCAGCAAATTTTTGGTTCAGCACCATGGACAGCATTTGTTTATTGGTGCTGTCCAATCAGCAAGGACAACCCAGGTTGTTCACCAAAAATGGTCCGGCATCTAAACTTACATTCTTGCTTTTCAATTAAACATACCAAGAGAATGAAGAAAAATTGATAAATATGAGTAAATTAGAAAGTTGCTTAAAATTGCATGCTCAGAAATCACAAAAGAAAAAATTTGGGTTTAGTGTCCCTTTACACCCTGTTCCAAATTATTATGCAAATTCTATTTCAGTGTCACAAAGATTAAATATTTTTTTTTAAGTTTAACTCATGGATGGCATTGTGTCTCAGGGCTCTTTTGATCACTAAAAACAATCTCGGAGGCCTGTGATAATTAGATTGCCAGGTAAGCCCAATTAAAGGAAAAAATACTAAAGGAGGGTGTTCCACATTATTAAGCAGAGCACCATTTTCAAGCAATATTGAGAAGAAAAAGGATCTCTCTGCTGCCGAAAAGAGTGAAATAGTTCAATACCTTGGACAAGGTATGAAAACATTAGATATTTCATGAAAACTTAAGAGTGATCATCGCACTATTAAGAGATTTGTGGCCGATTCAGAGCACAGACGAGTTTGTGCAGATAAAGGCATATTGAGGAAGATTTCTGCCATGCATCGGATCAAGAGAGCAGCTGCTAAAATACCATTGCATAGCAACAAACAGATATTTGAAGCTGCTGGTGCCTCTGGAGTCCCACGGACATCAAGGTGTAGAGTCCTCCAGAGTCTTGCAACTGTGCATAAACCTTCCATTCAGCCACCACTAGCCAATCTGCTCACAAGGAGAAACGGCTGCATTGGGCAGAAAAATACATGAAGACTAATTTTAAAACAGTCCTGTTCACTGATGAGTGCAGTGCTACCCTGGATGGTCCAGATGGATGGAATAGTGGATGGTTGGTGGATGGACACCCTGTTCCAACAAGACTGCAACATCAGCAAGGCAGTGGTGGAGTCATGTTTTGGGCCGGAATCATGGTTAGAGAGATGGTCGGCCCCTTTAGGGTCCCCAAAGGTGTAAAGATGACCTCTGCAAAGTATGTGGAGTTCCTGACTGACCACTTCCTTCCCGGGTACAAAAGGAAGAACTATACTTTCTGTAATAAAATCATCTTCATGCATGACAATGGACCATCTCATGCTGCAAAGAATACCTCTGCATCAATGGCTGCTATGGGGATAAAAGGAGAGAAAGTAATGGTGTGGCCTCCATCCTCCCCTGACCTCAATCCTATTGAGAACCTTTGGAGCATCCTCAAGCAAAAGATCTATGAGGGTAGGAGGCAGTTTACATCCAAACAGCAGCTCTGGGAGGCTATTCTGACATCTTGCAAACATATTCAAGCAGAAACTGTCCAAAAACTTACAGGTTCAATGGATGCAAGACTTGTAAAGCTGCTATTAAATAAGGGGTCCTATGTTAAAATGTAACATGACCTGTTAAAATGTTTAAAAAGTTAAAATGTTGTTCAAAGTTTGATTGAAATAGCTTTTGATTTCAGTAAATATGCTGCAAACACAACAAATAACAATTTTCAACCTATAAAGAGTTTTGAAACTTACTGTGCGTAATAATTTGGAACAGAGCATTGTAAGTTTTTTATTTAAAAAAAAATACTGTTATCGTTAGGAGGTTTGTTCAATAAAATTTGAATTGTACTCTTAATAGTTGATAACATGAGAATTATGCTGATTGTTGTTTACATCAATTATTTAGGTAAATTAGAAAGATATCATTGGCATAATAATTTGGAACAGGGTGTAATAATTGTAAATTTAATTTAGATCTATTTTAATTATTTTAAAGTTAGGGGGGGTTAGGGGTTAATAGTTTAATTTAGGTTGTTGTGATGTGGGGGGCTGGCGGTTTAGGGGTTAATAGGTTTATTTAGTGGTAGTGATGTGGGAGGCCAGAGGTTTAGGGGTTAATAGCTTTATTTAGGTGGCAGAGATATCGGGAGCGGAGGAATAGGGGTTAATAACTAATATATTTGCGGCAATGTTGGGGTGCGGCGGAATAGGGGTTAATAGTTTTATTTAGGTGGCGTTGATATCGGGAGCGGCAGATTAGGGGTTAATAATTGTAGGCAGGCGTCGGCGATGTCAGGCGCAGCAGATTAGGGGTGTTTAGACGTGGGGTTTATATTAGGGTGTTAGGTTTGAACGGTAGCTTATTTTTCCCCATAGACATCAATGGGGCTGCGTTACGGAGCTTTTGTTTCCGCAATCACAGGTGTTAGACTTTTTTTTAGCCGGCTCTCCCCATTGATGTCTATGGGGAAAGCGTGCACGAGCACGTCAAAACACTGCTGCTTTTGTGTGCAGTATGGAGCTCAACATAGCCATATCGCCCGCACAAACCGGGTTTTTTTTTTTAAAACTTGTAATGGCAGCGCTACAGGGGGTTAAACAACACAACTTTTGTGGCATTCTTTACTTTCCCTATAGCGCTCAAAACTCGTAATCTAGGTGATAGTGTCTTAATTGCATTTCTTTCACTGAATCTTATATTAAATGTTTTTTTTGGTGTTCAATTCTGCTAGGGAGACCAAGTCTTGTTCTACTTTTTTGTGAAATTTATCTAAGAATATTCCCCTAGAATATGTAGGATAGACGCTAAACTGAGGCTAAAACCTATATGAGAGTCTTTTGATTGAAAACATAAAGGCCTAGATTACGAGTTGTGTGTTAGGGTTAAAAAGCAGCGTTAAGAGGTCCTAACGCTGCTTTTTAACGCCCGCTGGTATTATGAGTCTTGAAGGTACAGGTGTATCGCTCACTTTTTTGGCCAGACTCGGAAATACCGCAAATCCACTTACGTCAATTGCATATCCTATATTTTCAATGGGACTTGCATAGCGGCGGTATTACGAGTCTGACCAAAAGTGAGCGGTAGACCCTCTCCTGTCAAGCCTAGTACCACATTTTAAAGTCAGTAGTTAAGAGTCTCACACTACAAGGCCGTAGCATAAAACTCTTAACTAAAGTACTAAAAAGTACACTAACACCAATAAACTACCTATTAACCCCTAAACCGAGGCCCCCCCACATCGCAAACACTAAAATAAATATTTTAACCCCTAATCTGCCGAACCGGACATCGCTGCCACTATAATAAACATATTAACCCCTAAACCAAAGCACTCCCGCATCTCAAACACTAGTTAAATATTATTAACCCCTAATCTGCCGTCCCTAACATCGCCGCCACCTACCTACATTTATTAACCCCTAATCTGCCACCCCCAACGTCGCCGCCACTATATTAAATATATTAACCCCTAAACCTAAGTCTAACCCTAACCCCCCCAACTTAAATATAATTACAATAAATCTAAATAAAATTACTATCATTAACTAAATAATTCCTATTTAAAACTAAATACTTACCTATAAAATAAACCCTAAGCTAGCTACAATATAACTAATAGTTACATTGTATCTAGCTTAGGGTTTATTTTTATGTTACAGGCAAGTTTGTATTTATTTTAACTAGGTACAATAGTTATTAAATAGTTAACATAGTCAATAGTCAGCCAATAGGATTTTTTTTTCTACATTAATTCCGATTGGCTGATAGAATTCTATCAGCCAATCGGAATTGAAGGGACGCCAATCTTGGATGATGTCATTTAAAGGGACCTTCATTCAGTCGTCGGCCGTGGACAGAAGAGGATGCTCCGCGTCGGATGTCTTGAAGATGGACCCGCTCCGCGCCAGATGGATGAAGACAGAAGATGACGTCTGGATGAAGACTTCTGCCCATCTGGAGGACCACTTCTGCCCAGTTGGGTGAGGACGTCTCCCGGTAAGGTGATCTTCAAGGTGTTAGTGTTAGGTTTTTTTAAGGGGGATTGGGTTTTAATGTGGGGGGGTATTTGTACTTTTTTTTTTTTTTACAGGAAAAGAGCGGATTACTTTGGGGCAATGCCCCGCAAAAGGCCCTTTTAAGGGCTATTTGTAATTTAGTGTAGGGTAGGGCTTATTTTTTATTTTGGGGGGCTTTTTATTTTGTTAGGGGGATTAGAGTAGGTGTAATTAGTCTAAAAATCTTGTAATTTCTTTATTATTTTCTGTAATTTAGTGGGGTTTCGTATTGTAATTCATTGTATTTAATTTAGGTAATTTATTCATAGTGTAGTGTTAGGTGTAATTGTAACTTAGGTTAGGTTTTATTTTACAGGTAAATTTGTCTTTATTTTAACTAGGTAGTTATTAAATAGTTAATAACTATTTAATAACTATTCTACCTAGTTAAAATAAATACAAAGTTGCCTGTAAAATAAAAATAAACCCTAAGCTAGCTACAATGTAACTATTAGTTATATTGTAGCTAGCTTAGGGTTTATTTTATAGGTAAGTATTTAGTTTTAAATAGGAATTATTTAGTTAATTGTAGTAATTTAATTTATATTTATTTTAATTATATTTAAGTTAGGGGGTGTTATGGTTAGGGTTAGACTTAGGTTTAGAGGTTAATAACTTTATTATAGTGGCAGCGACGTTGGGGGCGGCAGATTAGGGGTTAATAAATGTAGGTAGGTTGCAGCAACATAGGGGGCGGCAGATTAGGGGTTAATAAATAAAATGTAGGTGTTGGCGATGTTGGGGGCGGCAGATTAGGGGTTCATAAGTATAAAGTAGGTGGCGGCGGTGTCCGGAGCGGCAGATTAGGGGTTAATAAGTGTAAGATTAGGGGTGTTTAGACTCGGGGTTCATGTTAGGTGTAGACATAAATGTATTTTCCCCTTAGGAATCAATGGGGCTGTGTTAGGAGCTTTACCCTGCTTTTTTGCAGGTGTTAGGTTTTTTTTCAGCCGGCTCTCCCCCATTGATTTCTATGGGGAAATCATGCACAAGCATGTTTTAGCAGCTCACCGCTAACGTAAGCAGCGCTGGTATTGAGGTGAGATGTGGAGCTAAATTTTGCTCTACGCCCACTTTTTTGTGGCTAACGCCGGGTTTGTAAAAACCCGTAATACCAGCACTGTCTGTAAGTGAGCGGTGAGCTTAAACTGCTCGTTAGCACCGCACAGCCTCTAACGCAAAACTCGTAATCTAGGCGAAAGTAAATCAAATTCTAATTCAAATAGAGAGAGTGTGCCCAAAGTAGGCCCAAAGTCGGCTCCATATTGAATGCTAAGCAGAATGCCCACATTATTTTTGGACACATCCCAGATCTGAGCTGGGCGATTATCATTAGAGAAAAACTTCTTCAAAGTGAGGTTACGAACAAAGTGATTAACATCCAGTATGGTTTTAAACAAATTAAATGAAGTAAGCTGGAACAAAACCTAGACCATATTTTAGTACTTTAATCTCATTATCTGTCAACGTGTCACTAGACAGGTTGACAACCAATGTTCCCTCTAAGGTGAGCGGTAGCGCGGCCGCGCACCTTCCCTCTCTGTGTAGCGCAGGCCGTACATCAGGCCGCGCAAAACACAGGAGGAATGTAGAAAGTTTTTTTTTTTTTTTTTTTTAATTCATCACTACTAGCCTTCAGGAAAACTCAGCTGCAAGATGGTTGACAGAGGCACAGTTAAAAGGTCCCTCCGATGTAGAACAGCTTAATCTGTTTCCTGTGCTACACTGAGGGGGAGGACCTAAAATGACTGACAGCTGTGTGCATAAATCACACAGTGCTGTTAGAGACCAGAACGATCAAACACAGATCAAACACGGAGGGCAGCAGGAAATAAGCATTTCCAGTGAAACTATAGGAAGAATGTCAGTGGAAGAAGTGCAGCCCTCCTCCTCCTCCATACAGCAGAGCAGACACTAAAGGCAGCCGAGTAGGTGAGGGTTGGAGATTTTCCTCACATGCCTTAAGTTACCAAGTTGGCATGATGGTAGCTTTTGCTGCAGGTTATCACAGTTTTAGAGGCAAATATTACTTATTCTTCTTCTGTGTTAACATGTTAGCCTTTATCAGCATTTGTTTAACACTTTTTACTGTTTACACATTAGCATTCATCTGAGATGTCTATAGGATCTTCCTGTTGTGTGATACAGAACTGTAAAAGAGGTTTTTTTCTTTCTTCACTAATATTTCAGTGCAACATATTTAAGTCTCATTAAATTGCTTGTCCTGGTTCAATAAAATCTTCAACCTTAAAAGAAAATAAAAAAATAAAAGCTGTTCCAACTAGGAACCCATACTACACTCCCTGCATGAGGTGCATGGCTGTCAGTCAAACCTATAACATAGGAGTAAAGTTAAAAATAAATGCTTTTGCATGTACATACATAGACATGCTGCTGGTGACATTCCATTCATTTACTGAACATAAAATATGTATATGCATAGGAATAGATTTGAGTACACGGTTAGTCAAACCTTGCTATATGTGACGCTATACTAGGGCATAATACCATTAATATATCATTTCTACTGGCAAGTGTATGAATGAAAGGGGAAATAATTATTTTAAAAGGGACATTCCAGTCAAAATTAAAATGTGCATTGGTTTATTTTAATTTTGAATAGAAGCATTTTTCCTATTCACCTGCCAGTGAAAGTTTGTGACAGAGGTTAATCAAAAACACACACAGGGTCATGAAATAGTGAACAATGCTCACACAACTTAGTCTAGCAATAGAAGAAGCTTTTTTGTCTTTTTTCCAATCCAGGATTCTATTAACAAAAACAAACAAACATGCTAATCATTATTTTAACCCCCTGGCTACCAGAGAGGATTGCAGTGTATTCATATACAATGCACTGTAGCCCTTTTTGGCAGACGTGGGGTTAAATTGTGGCCTAGGCATCTGAGGAGGTTATGAAGGAGACTGAGGCTTGTCTGTGTCACAAGCTGACAGTTTTGATATACAGTTTGAGCAATATCTGTAGTACTGTGTAATGCTATTGCTGCTTTTACATGAGGGTCTATTTAATCAGTATTACTTAACTGTCTGTGTGTGTGTGTGTATCTATATATATATATAAAAATAAATGTGTGTATGCTCAATGCCGCACACAAGCGGTATCAAGCCTGCACACAGAAAAAAATAATTGCACAGAAAAAAAAATAATTAGAGGGAACATTGTTGACAACATCTAAATATTGTATTTGTTCTTGGTTCTCGTTTGTCAGAGGATATCCACTTACTCTGCCTCTTTCCTCTTATTCGTTCTTCACCTCCTTTTCCTTAATAGCTCCCATGTGACTTTTGAGAGTCAGTATTAACTATAACTTTCCTCACTTGAGTAGGTAGCGAGAATGAAGTAGGGATCTCAGCAGATAGAGTAGGAATAGTTGAAGCTGGTTGAGAGGATGTCATTACAAAAACATAATTTATGCTTACCTGATAAATTTATTTCTCTTGTAGTGTATCCAGTCCACGGATCATCCATTACTTATGGGATATTCTCCTTCCCAACAGGAAGTTGCAAGAGGATCACCCACAGCAGAGCTGCTATATAGCTCCTCCCCTAACTGTCATATCAAGTCATTCGACCGAAAACAAACAGAGAAAGGAGAAACCATAGGGTGCAGTGGTGACTGTAGTTTAATTAAAATTTAGACCTGCCTTAAAAGGACAGGGCGGGCCGTGGACTGGATACACTACAAGAGAAATAAATTTATCAGGTAAGCATAAATTATGTTTTCTCCTGTTAAGTGTATCCAGTCCACGGATCATCCATTACTTATGGGATACCAATACCAAAGCTAAAGTACACGGATGATGGGAGGGACAAGGCAGGATTAAGCGGAAGGAACCATTGCCTGAAGAACCTTTCTCCCAAAAACAGTCTCCGAAGAAGCAAAAGTATCAAATTTGTAAAATTTGGAAAAAGTGTGAAGCGAAGACCAAGTCGTGGCCTTGCAAATCTGTTCAACAGAGGCCTCATTTTTAAAGGCCCAGGTGGAAGCCACAGCTCTAGTAGAATGAGCTGTAAATCCTTTCAGGGGGCTGCTGTCCAGCAGTCTCATAGGCTAAACGTATTATACTCCGAAGCCAAAAAGAAAGAGAGGTTGCCGAGGCCTTCTGACCTCTCCTCTGTCCAGAGTAAACAACAAACAGGTTAGATGTTTGGCGAAAATCTTTAGTAGACTGTAAGTAAAACTTCAAGGCACGGACTACGTCCAGATTATGTAAAAGACGTTCCTTCTTTGAAGAAGGATTAGGACACAATGATGGAACAACAATCTCTTGATTGATATTCTTGTTAGAAACCACCTTAGGTAAAAACCCAGGTTTGGTACGCAGGACTACCTTATCTGCATGAAAAATCAGATAAGGAGAATCACATTGTAAGGCAGATAGCACAGAGACTCTCCGAGCCGAGGAAATAGCCATCAAAAACAGAACTTTCGAAGATAAAAGTTTAATATCAATGGAATGAAGGGGTTCAAACTGAACTCCTTGAAGAACTTTAAGAACCAAGTTTAAGCTCCACGGGGGAGCAACAGGTTTAAACACAGGCTTAATTCTAACCAAAGCCTGGCAAAATGCCTGGACGTCTGGAACCTCTGCCAGACGCTTGTGCAAAAGAATAGACAGAGCAGAAATCTGTCCCTTTAAAGAACTAGCTGATAATCCTTTGTCCAAGCCCTCTTGGAGAAAAGACAATATTCTAGGAATCCTAAACTTACTCCATGAGTAATTCTTGGATTCACACCAATAAAGATATTTACTCCATATCTTGTGGTAGATTTTCCTGGTAACAGGCTTTCGTGGCTGTATTAAAGTATCAATGACTGACTCGGAGAAGCCACGCTTTGATAGAATCAAGCGTTCAATCTCCATGCAGTCAGTCTCAAAGAAATTAGATTTGGATGATTGAAAGGACCTTGTATCAGAAGGTCCTGTCTTAGAGGCAGAGTCCATGGTGGAAAGGATGACATGTCCACTAGGTCTGCATACCAAGTCCTGCGTGGCCACGCAGGTGCTATCAGAATCACCGATGCTCTCTCCTGTTTGATTTTGGCAATCAGTCGAGGAAGCAGAGGAAACGATGGAAACACATAAGCCAGGCTGAAGAACCAAGGCGCTGCTAGAGCATCTATCAGCGTTGCTTCTGGGTCCCTGGACCTGGATCCATAACAAGGAAGCTTTGCGTTCTGGCGAGACGCCATGAGATCCAACTCTGGTTTGCCCCAACGATGAATCAACTGAGCAAACACCTCCGGATGGAGTTCCCACTCCCCCGGATGGAAAGTCTGACGACTTAGAAAATCCGCCTCCCAGTTCTCCACGCCTGGGATATGGATTGCTGACAGGTGGCAAGAGTGGTACTCTGCCCAGCGAATTATTTTTGAGACTTCTGACATCGCTAGGGAACTCCTGGTTCCCCCTTGATGGTTGATGTAAGCCACAGTCGTGATGTTGTCCGACTGAAATCTGATGAACCTCAGTGTTGCTAACTGAGGCCAAGCCAGAAGAGCATTGAATATCGCTCTTAACTCCAGAATATTTATTGAAAGGAGTTTTTCCTCCTGAGTCCACGATCCCTGTGCCTTCAGGGAATTCCAGACTGCACCCCAACCTAGAAGGCTGGCATCTGTTGTTACAATTGTCCAATCTGGCCTGCGAAAGGTCATACCCTTGGACAGGTGTACCCGAGACAACCACCAGAGAAGAGAATCTCTGGTCTCTTGATCCAGATTTAGCAGAGGGGACAAATCTGTGTAATCCCCATTCCACTGACTCAGCATGCATAATTGCAGCAGTCTGAGATGAAGGCGCGCAAATGGCACTATGTCCATTGCCGCTACCATTAAGCCGATTACCTCCATACACTGAGCTACCAAAGGGCGCGGAATGGAGTGAAGAACACGGTAAGCATTTAGAAGTTTTGATAACCTGGACTCCGTCAGGTAAATTTTCATTTCTACAGAATCTATAAGAGTCCCTAAGAAGGAGACTCTTGTGAGTGGGGATAGAGAGCTCTTTTCCTCGTTCACTTTCCACCCGTGCGACCTCAGAAATGCCAGAACTATCTCTGTATGAGACTTGGCAACTTGAAAGCTTGACGCCTGTATCAGGATGTCGTCTAGATACGGAGCCACCGCTATGCCTCGCGGTCTTAGAACCGCCAGAGTGAGCCCAGAACCTTTGTAAAGATTCTCGGGGCTGTAGCCAACCCGAAGGGAAGAGCTACAAATTGGTAATGCCTGTCTAGAAAGGCAAACCTTAGAACCGATGATGATCTTTGTGAATCGGTATGTGAAGGTAGGCATCCTTTAAGTCCACTGTGGTCATGTACTGACCTTCTTGGATCATGGGTAGGATGGTCCGAATAGTTTACATTTTGAAAGATGGAACTCTGAGGAATTTGTTTAAAATCTTTAGATCCAAAATTGGTCTGAAGGTTCCCTCTTTTTTGGGAACCACAAACAGATTCGAATAAAAACCCTGTCCTTGTTCCGTCCGCGGAACTGGATGGATCACTCCCATAACTAGGAGGTCTTGCACACAGCGTAGGAATGCCTCTCTCTTTATCTGATTTGCAGATAGCCTTGAAAGATGAAATCTCCCTTGTGGAGGGGAAGCTTTGAAGTCCAGAAGATATCCCTGAGATATGATCTCCAACGCCCAGGGATCCTGAACATCTCTTGCCCACGCCTGGGCGAAGAGAGAAAGTCTGCCCCCTACTAGATCCGTCGCCGGATAGGGGGCCGTTCCTTCATGCTGTCTTAGAGGCAGCAGCAGGCTTTCTGGCCTGCTTGCCTTTGTTCCAGGACTGGTTAGGTTTCCAGGCCTGCTTAGATTGAGCAAAAGTTCCCTCTTGCTTTGAAGCGGAGGAAGTTGATGCTGCACCTGCCTTGAAATTTCGAAAGGCATGAAAATTAGACTGTTTGGCCTTTGTTTTGGCCCTGTCCTGAGGAAGGGTGTGACCCTTACCTCCAGTAATGTCAGCAATAATTTACTTCAAACCAGGCCCGAATAAGGTCTGCCCCTTGAAAGGAATGTTGAGTAATTTAGACTTCGAAGTCACGTCAGCTGACCAGGATTTAAGCCATAGCGCCCTACGCGCTTGGATGGCGAATCCGGAATTCTTAGCCGTTAGTTTAGTCAAATGAACAATGGCATCAGAAACAAATGAGTTAGCTAGCTTAAGTGTTCTAAGCTTGTCAATAATTTCAATCGATGGAGCTGTATGGATGGCCTCTTCCAGGGCCTCAAACCAGAATGCCGCCGCGGCCGTGACAGGCGCAATGCATGCAAGGGGCTGTAAAATAAAACCTTGTTGAATAAACATTTTCTTAAGGTAACCCTCCAATTTTTTATCCATTGGATCTGAAAAAGCACAACTGTCCTCAACCGGGATAGTAGTACGCTTTGCTAAAGTAGAAACTGCTCCCTCCACCTTAGGGACCGTCTGCCATAAGTCCCGTGTAGTGGCGTCTATTGGAAACATTTTTCTAAATATAGGAGGTGGGGAAAAAGGCACACCCGGTCTATCCCACTCCTTGCTAATAATTTCTGTAAGCCTTTTAGATATAGGAAAAACATCAGTACACACCGTTACCGCATAGTATTTATCCAGCCTACACAATTTCTCTGGTGCTGCAACTGTGTTACAGTCATTCAACCTGCCCAAGCAACACACGGAGGTTCTCAAGCTTAAATTTAAAATTAGAAAACTCTGAATCAGGTTTCCCCGAATCAGAGATGTCACCCACAGACTGAAGCTCTCCGTCCTCATGATCTGCATATTGTGACGCAGTATCAGACATGGCCCTTACAGCATCTGCGCGCTCTGTATTTCTCCTAACCCCAGAGCAATCGCGCTTGCCTCTTAATTCAGGCAACCTGGATAATACCTCTGACAGGGTATTATTCATGATTGCAGCCATGTCCTGAAAAGGAAATCGCTATGGGCGTCCCTGATGTAATTGCCGCCATATTAGCGTGCATCCCCTGAGCGGGAGGCGAAGAGTCAGACACGTGGGGAGAGTTAGTCGGCATAACTTCCCAATCTTCAGAATCTTCTGGTGATATTTCTTTTATAGTTAAAGACTGATCTTTACTGTTTAAGGTGAAATCAATACATTTAGTACACATTCTCCTATGGGGCTCCACCATGGCTGTTAAACATAATGAACAAGTAGTTTCCTCTGTGTCAGACATGTTTAAACAGACTAGCAATGAGACTAGCAAGCTTGGAAAACACTTTAAACAAGTTTACAAGCAATATAAAAAACGTTACTGCACCTTTAAGAAACACAAATTTTGTCAAAATTTGAAATAACAGTGAAAAAAGGCAGTTACACTAACGAAATTTTTACAGTGTATGTAACAAGTTAGCAGAGCATTGCACCCACTTGCAAATGGATGATTAACCCCTTAATACCCAAACTGGAATAATAAAAGACAAAAACGTTTTTTTTTTTTTAAAAAAAAAAAACAGTCACAACAACTACCACAGCTCTACTGTGGATTTTTACCTCCCTCAAAAACGACTTTGAAGCCTTTTGAGCCCTCCAGAGATGTCCTGGATCATGCAGAGGGAAGCTGAATGTCTGTCAGTATTTTTAGCTGCACAGAAAGCACTAAAAAAGGCCCCTCCCACTCATATTACAACAGTGGACAGCCTAAGGAAACTGTTACTAGGCCAAATTCAAGCCAGCCATGTGGAAAAAAACTAGGCCCCAATAAGTTTTATCCCCAAATACATATAAAAACGATTAAACATGCCAGCAAACGTTTTATATTACATTTTTATAAGAGTATGTATCTCTATTAATAAGCCTGATACCAGTCGCTCTCACTGCATTTAAGGCTTTACTTACATTAGTTCGGTATCAGCAGCATTTTCTAGCAAATTCCATCCCTAGAAAAATATTAACTGCACATACCTTATTGCAGGAAAACCTGCACGCCATTCCCTCTCTGAAGTTACCTCACTCCTCAGAATATGCGAGAACAGCCATGGATCTTAGTTACTTCTGCTAAGATCATAGAAAACGCAGGCAGATTCTTCTTCTAAATACTGCCTGAGATTAACAGTACACTCCGGCACCATTTAAAAATAACAAACTTTTAATTGAAGAATAAACTAAGTATAAAACACCACAGTCCTCTTGCGACCTCCATCTTGGTTGAGGCTTGCAAGAGAATGACTGGATATGACAGTTAGGGGAGGAGCTATATAGCAGCTCTGCTGTGGGTGATCCTCTTGCAACTTCCTTTTGGGAAGGAGAATATCCCATAAGTAATGGATGATCCGTGGACTGGATACACTTAACAAGAGAAATCAGAATTTTGGACATAAATCTGTTCAGTGCATAAGAATATTCGGGAAAGAATTTTGTTCACAACAAAATTCATTCAATTACATTACAACTAATAGGAAGCCCAATAAACATTTTAACAACAAAACTACACTGGTATGAAATGCCAATAATTATAAGATTTATTGCTAACTCTGACATGAAAACATACAGAAACTTGAACAATTTTTACAAAGAGAATTTAAAGAATAAATTAAAAGTGTTTGATAATTGCATTAATATCAATTAATCATTCACTACCTGTCTCCACCACCCTATTTGTCTTCCCCCTTCTAACATTTTACTCCCCACAAGCTCAACCTTTCAGTTCCATCTTAATTTTTTTAGCTCTCTCATACTTTTTAAAACTCACTTATTCTAAAAGTACCCAGGGTCAGGCTGGGAATAAAAGCATCTTTTTTCATTGAGTTAGTAGAATGCGCACACACCATTTTACTCAAAGGGATTACTGGGATACTCCTTCCCCCAATATATTTTTTTCAGAATTAAATAATATTAGTTTGTATAACACAAAAGTGCCAGATTGTTGTTATATAGGCAATCTACAACACAATGTCATCTAGTAATCCCCCCTTTTAAATTGTAGCTTTCCAGCCCCAGCTGCTGCAGCCCACCGAGAAATTTCCTGGTATCCTGGTAGGCCAATCCAGCCTTGAAAGTGCCCACATTCTTCACTTTCTCACAAACCTGCTCCATAACAAGTTTGTAGTTAATAAGTATCCTTGGAGATGAAAATTAGAGAAGGGTAGGACTAGGCTTCACAAATACACAAAAGACATGCTTAGAGTCCCTTGGACTCAGCAGTCAGCAGATCCCTAAGGATTTGGCATTGACTGATGATAGCCACCACATAGAAGGAAGGGCAGGAACAGGAGATGCAGCACCAGATTACTGAACTATGCAGGCCTCTTGTAAACAAACCCCAAAAATACACCTCCAAGTAAAGAGGACAAAATGGTGCCTAGAGTACCCTGGACACATCAGGGAGCAGTTCTCTAAGGATTTGGCATTGGCTGATCATGACCACCTCAGAGCAGCAAGGGCAGGAGTACGAGAGGCAGCAGCATGAGTTACTGAACTAGGTAGGTCTCTGGTACACAAACCCCAAAAATACACCTCCGAGCAGGAGGACAAAGATGTGACTAGAGAGACCCTTGGACAAATCGGCCAGCAGTTTGCTACAATTCTTTTACTTTAACAGACACAGCGAGGAAACACCTCTCGACAAAAGATACAACAGAGATATCAAACTAAGGAAGCAAGTACAGTATCAGTCCCCTCAAGAGAAGTGCAAAACAATATAAATGAAGCTGATGGACAAGAACTAGAACAGGTTTTTCAGTAACCCACAAACATATGAGGAGTGGGGGTGGAAGAAGAGGGCAGAGAAACAACACGTTACCAACTCAGAAAAATAGGAGGTAGAACTATTACTTATAATTGCAACTTAATGTATCTCACATTAGGTGAATGTACTGTATTAAATAAAAGCCTTAATTTTGCTCCTATTAGTGATTTTAAACTCTGACACTTTGGTTGACATTGATAGATTAGTCAGGTAACTAACCTTGAAGCGTCAATTCCATGAAAATAGTATGAAAAGTGAAGAAAATTACACTGCCACAAATGTCTCTCTTGATATCAAGGAACAATGTAAAATAAGTTCCTTTGAGGAACTGTATTCCTTAAAGGGACAGTCTAGTCCAAAAAAACTTCCATGATTCAGATAGGGCATGTAATTTTAAACAATTTCCCAATTTACTTTTATCACCAATTTTTCTTTGTTCTCTTGGTATTCTTAATTGAAAGCTTAACCTAGGAGGTTCATATGCTAATTTCTTAGACCTTGAAGGCCGCCTCCTAAGAATGCATTTTAACAGGTTTTTCACCACTAGAGGGTGTTAGTTCATGAATCATATAGATAACACTGTGCTCATGCACGTGAAGTTACCTGGGAGCCATCACTGATTGGCTAAACTGCAAGTCTGTCAAAAGAACTGAAATAAAGGGGCAGTTTGCAGAGGCTTAGATACAAGATAATAACAGAGGTAAAAAAATCAATATAACTGTGTTGGCTATGCAAAACTGGGGAATGGGTAAAAAAGGGATTATCTATCTTTTAAAACAATAACAATTCTGGTGTAGACTGTCCCTTTAAGAGATCTGGAAGGTTTAGAACAAGTTGGCACAGTGAGGCATTCACAAACTTCTAATATAGGGACAATTACATATACCATGAGAAGTAAATCAAATGTCTATCCTATTAAGAGTAGGGGGAAGTCTTGGAACTTTTCCACTCTAGTGTAGAACGATAATTATTCAAACTATCTAAAAATAAGACAGAAGAAACCAAGAATAATTAAACGTATGGTACATTTTTGTCACCAAACAATTTAAGGACTAGGAGGGATATTGTTGTGCGAAAAGCAGGTAAATGAAGAACAGTTGTCATTTGTAACAAAAGCTCACAGACAATTGAAGGATACAACAACATATCTAAGACCGTGGAACATACCAACTAACAATTTTCAAGAAAGTATAAAAAAGTTTACTAGGTGAGGCATTGGAGATGGGGTGGGGTTCACAGATCAAACCACAGCAGGCTTTTTATATGTAGAGCATCCATGTATACATGCCTTTCAACATTTCCCAAAAGTACACAAAACTTAAATAAGTTGAAGTAAAGGAGCCTCTGACAGAATGGGTTGATCAGCAGATGTTTTGTGTCCCTCAGGTGACTCCACAAAATTGTGGAGCCACCTGAGGGACACAAATCATATCCACTCTGACATTGACTTAAGCAATTATACTCTACCATCCCTGATGTACATGGTTTAAAAGTAATAGAGTATTTTTTGGAATGTGAAACTGTATACTCTCGAGAACAGATTGACATATTCATTGAGGTAGTTAAGTTCCTAATAGAAGATAACTTTTTGAGTTTGATGGGGGTTTTTTACCTCCAAAGATACGTGACAGCAATGGGGGCAAAGTTTCCACCAAGCTAAAGGGCCTATTTTTAGCTTGGTGGGAACTGTCCCACATCTTTGGAGAGGACAACCCATATGAAAATCACATTACTTTCTACATGTGTAGAATTTATTTATAGATGATCTCTTGTTCATGTGGACAGGGGATCAAATAGAAATTCAGCAATGTGTTGGCTATGTGAATAATGACATCAACCTGAGTTTTACTATGGAAACACATGAGACACAAATTAATTACTTAGATGTCACTCTGATAGGAAATCTGGTTACCAGATGTGTAGACTCTAAGGCCTAGATTTGGAGTTTGGCGGTAGAAGGGCTGTTAACGCTCCGCAGGCTTTTTTCTGGCCGCACCATAAATTTAACTCTGGTATCGAGAGTTCAAACAAATGCTGCGTTAGGCTCCAAAAAAGGAGCGTAGAGCATTTTTACCGCAAATGCAACTCTCGATACCAGAGTTGCTTATGGACGCGGCCAGCCTCAAAAACGTGCTCGTGCACGATTCCCCCATAGAAAACAATGGGGCTGTTTGAGCTGAAAAAAAACCTAACACCTGCAAAAAAGCAGCGTTCAGCTCCTAACGCAGCCCCATTGTTTCCTATGGGGAAACACTTCCTACGTCTGCACTTAACACTCTAACATGTACCCCGAGTCTAAACACCCCTAACCTTACACTTATTAACCCCTAATCTGCCGCTCCCGCTATCGCTGACCCCTGCATATTTTTTTAACCCCTAATCTGCCGCTCCGTAAACCGCCGCAACCTACGTTATCCCTATGTACCCCTAATCTGCTGCCCCTAACACCGCCGACCCCTAGATTATATTTATTAACCCCTAATCTGCCCCCCACAACGTCGCCGACACCTGCCTACACTTATTAACCCCTAATCTGCCGAGCGGACCTGAGCGCTACTATAATAAAGTTATTAACCCCTAATCCGCCTCACTAACCCTATCATAAATAGTATTAACCCCTAATCTGCCCTCCCTAACATCGCCGACACCTAACTTCAATTATTAACCCCTAATCTGACGACCGGAGCTCACCGCTACTATAATAAATGGATTAACCCCTAAAGCTAAGTCTAACCCTAACACTAACACCCCCCTAAGTTAAATATAATTTAAATCTAACGAAATAAATTAACTCTTATTAAATAAATTATTCCTATTTAAAGCTAAATACTTACCTGTAAAATACATCCTAATATAGCTACAATATAAATTATAATTATATTATAGCTATTTTAGGATTTATATTTATTTTACAGGTAACTTTGTATTTATTTTAACCAGGTACAATAGCTATTAAATAGTTAAGAACTATTTAATAGCTAAAATAGTTAAAATAATTACAAAATTACCTGTAAAATAAATCCTAACCTAAGATATAATTAAACCTAACACTACCCTATCAATAAATTAATTAAATAAACTACCTACAATTACCTACAATTAACCTAACACTACACTATCAATAAATTAATTAAATACAATTCCTACAAATAAATACAATTAAATAAACTAGCTAAAGTACAAAAAATAAAAAAGAACTAAGTTACAAAAAATAAAAAAATATTTACAAACATAAGAAAAATATTACAACAATTTTAAACTAATTACACCTACTCTAAGCCCCCTAATAAAATAACAAAGCCCCCCAAAATAAAAAATTCCCTACCCTATTCTAAATTAAAAAAGGTAAAAGCTCTTTTACCTTACCAGCCCTGAACAGGGCCCTTTGCGGGGCATGCCCCAAGAATTTCAGCTCTTTTGCCTGTAAAAAAAAACACATACAATACCCCCCCCCTAACATTACAACCCACCACCCACATACCCCTAATCTAACCCAAAACCCCCTTAAATAAACCTAACACTAAGCCCCTGAAGATCTTCCTACCTTGTCTTCACCATCCAGGTTCACCGATCCGTCCTGAAGAGCTCCTCCGATGTCTTGATCCAAGCCCAAGCGGGGGGCTGAAGAGGTCCATGATCCGGTCAAAGTCTTCATCCAAGCGGGGCAGAAGAGGATCTTCCATCCGATTGAAGTCTTCATCCATGCGGCATCTTCTATGGTCTTCCATCCTGAGCGAAGCGGCAGGATCCTGAAGACCTCCAGCGCGGAACATCCATCCGGCCCGACGACTGAACGACGAATGACTGTTCCTTTAAGGGACGTCATCCAAGATGGCGTCCCTCGAATTCCGATTGGCTGATAGGATTCTATCAGCCAATCGGAATTAAGGTAGGAATTTTCTGATTGGCTGATGGAATCAGCCAATCAGAATCAAGTTCAATCCGATTGGCTGATCCAATCAGCCTATCAGATTGAGCTCGCATTCTATTGGCTGATCGGAAAAAAATAATTTAAAATAAATATAAATCCTAAAATAGCTATAATATAATTATAATTTATATTGTAGCTATATTAGGATGTATTTTACAGGTAAGTATTTAGCTTTAAATAGGAATAATTTATTTAATAAGAGTTAATTTATTTCGTTAGATTTAAATTATATTTAATTTAGGGGGGTGTTAGAGTTAGGGTTAGACTTAGCTTTAGGGGTTAATCCATTTATTATAGTAGCGGTGAGCTCCGCTCGGCAGATTAGGGGTTAATAAGTGTAGGCAGGTGTCGGCGACGTTGAGGGGGGCAGATTAGGGGTTAATAAATATAATATAGGGGTCGGCGGTGTTAGGGGCAGCAGATTAGGGGTACATAAGGATAACGTAGGTGGCGGCGCTTTGCGGTCGGAAGATTAGGGGTTAATTATTGTAAGTAGCTGGCGGCGACGTTGTGGGGGGCAGGTTAGGGGTTACTAAATGTAATACAGGGGTCGGCGGGGTTAGGGGCAGCAGATTAGGGGTACATAAGTATAACGTAGGTGGCGGTCGGCAGATTAGGGGTTAAAAAATTTAAATAGAGTGGCGGCGATGTGGGGGGACCTCGGTTTAGGGGTACATAGGTAGTTTATGGGTGTTAGTGTACTTTAGGGTACAGTAGTTAAGAGCTTTATGAACCGGTGTTAGCCCAGAAAGCTCTTAACTCCTGCTATTTTCCGGCGGCTGGAGTTTTGTCGTTAGAGCTCTAACGCTCACTTCAGAAACTACTCTAAATACCGGCGTTAGAAAGATCCCATTGAAAAGATAGGATACGCAATTGACGTAAGGGGATCTGCGGTATGGAAAAGTCGCGGCTGAAAAGTGAGCGTTAGACCCTTTAATCACTGACTCCAAATACCGGCGGTAGCCTAAAACCAGCGTTAGGAGCCTCTAACGCTGGTTTTCACGGGTAACGCCAAACTCCAAATCTAGGCCTAAGACATACATAAAACCTATAACCAGGAATGTGCTGTTGCATGCACAGAGTAATGTTCCCAGACATGTACCACTGGCTATAGCTGATGGCCAATTTCTAAGTATGAAAAGAAACTGCACGAGTGATAGGGATTACAAACTAGAATGTGATAGATTAAATCCGCCATTCTTGAAGAGAGAATCCACTCAGGCCACAATAAAGTTAGCGAAATAACAGGCAGATGCAGTACCACGTGGAGAGCTTTTGAGCAATCATTTAAGGAAGATTAAAGAGAAGTATTCAGGTATCACGTTTGTTACTAGATACAGCAACCAATATCCATAGATATGTGATATCATCAGAAAATATCTTAAGATCTTGCGAGCTGATGAGAAAATGAAGGACATTGTGGGATAGGGGTTGTCTTTTTACATACAAAATATGACAATAGGCAACAAAGTAGCTCCAACTAAACTACCAGATCCACCAAAAAAGAGCTTGTGGCTCTTACACAAAGGTACACATATGTGTGGATCCAGTAGATGTAAGTCATGCGACTACATTAAAGAAGGTGCTCAATTTTAATAAATTTGGCCTTCCTTTTAGTCAAAGCCTCATGCATCTACACAAAGGTATTAGGGGCTCTCTTATCAGAGCAAAAGGAATCTCCATTGCCTATTTGGATGATATTTTGGTCCAAGCTCCGTCTTTTTCTCTGGAAATATCCCCACAGAATAGTATCTTTCCTTCAGGAACATGAATGATAAATACATTTTTCTAAAAAATTCTTTATTTTCAGCCACAAGGCTGTTTTTTCTTGGAGTTATAATAGACTCTGTTAAAATGTGCATGTTTCAAAAAGAAACTCGCAGAACCAAACTGCCTGTCATTACCTACAGATGGCTCATTCTCCAACTGTAGCACAATGTATGGAAGTAGTGGGTCATATGGTGGCAGCGTCAGAAGTAGTACCTTTTGCTCATTTTCATCTTCGTCCTCTCCAATTGTCCATGCTTCAACAGTGGTCAAAGGTTTGTTTCTAGCTGGAACAGCAGATAGAGCTCAGATCTTCAATCAAACTATCTCGTTGTGGAGGGAAATTCCCAATTTAACCCCTGGAGCTTCTTTTCTTCTACCTATCTGGTCCATAGTCACTATAAATGAAAGTCTGATGGGTTGGGGAGCTGTTTGAGAGACCTGGAAGGAGCAGGGATTATGGTCCCCTCAGGTGGCAAGACTGAAGGACAATTCTTAAGGGCCTTCAGTCTTAGTCCCTTATCAAACAGGAAAAATGAATTAGGTTCCAGTCAGACAATGTCACTGCTGTGGCGTATGTCAATCATCAGTGAGGGACTCAAAGTCCCTTAGCTATGCAAGAGGAATCCCACATTTTGACTTGGGCAGAGAAAAACCATTTGCCTGATTTACAAACTTTTCTGCAAGCCTTGGTGAGAATTCACTGTGTTATTAGGCCCATTTCTCACCCTTGAAATTTTAATCTGGTTCTTTCTGTTCTGCTACATCCCCCCTTTGAACATATATTCTCTTTATTCTAGCTATTTATCCCACTAGAAGAGTTTATGAATTATCAGCTCTGTCTTGTGATCACCCCTTCTTGTTTTTTCTTTTTTTTAATATAAATCACATACTGGGTTGTTTATTTATACATAGTAACATAGTAGATGAGGTTGAAAAAAGACAAATATCCATCGAGCTCAACCTATACAAATCTAAAATATATATAAAAAGCTCCAGTTAAACTTAAATAATCCCACTAAAAGGTGACCCATTTAATACTAGCAATCATATCCATGAATTTTTTTTATAGACAGAAATGTACCCAAATAATTTTTAAATGTATCTAGGGTATTGGCATTCACTACCTCCTTTGGTAATGGAAAAAAAACGTTTCCATTGCAGGAGATTAAATCTCATTTCCTCCAACCTTAAATTGTGACCTCTGGTCACAAACTATTTTCTTGGAATAAACAGAGCTTCTGCCATCTCTGTATATGGGCCTTGAATATATTTATATAAAGTAATCACGTCACCTCTTAAGCACCTTTTTTCTAAAGAAAACAGACCCAGTTTGGCTAGCCTCTCCTCATAGGTTAAATTCTCCAATCCCCTTATTAGCTTTGTGGCCCTTCTCTGAACATTTTCTAGTTCTGCAATATCTTTTTTTGTGATTGGTCCCCAGAACTGCACTCCATACTCAAGGTGAGGTCTTACCAGGGCTTTATATAGTGACAGATTTATGCTTTCCTCCCTTGAGTCAATGCCTCTTAATACATGCTATTATCTTATTAAGCTTTGAAGCTGCTGCCCTGCATTGTGCACCCATCTTTAGCTTGTTATCTATTACTACCCCAAAATCCCTTTCCTCCTGTGTTTGGCTAAGTCTTATCCCATTTAAATAATACGTTGCCTGCTTATTTTTACTTCCAAAATGTAGAACCTTGCATTTTCCTGTATTAAATCTCATTTTCCATTTACCTGCCCATACTTCTAATTTTTGCTGGTCCCTTTGTAACGAAAGTTCATCCTGATCTGACCTAATGACCTTACTTAACTTAGTATCATTTATAAAAAATATTAAAAAGAATAGGGCCCAGCACTGATCCCTGGGGTACTCCACTGATTACCTTTGTTCAATCTGAGTATGATCGATTTACTACTACTCGTTGCTCCCTATTTTTTATCCAGTTATTTATCCATAAACTAACATTTTCAGCTTTTCATGTGGCACTGTATCAAAATGCCTTTGCAAAATCTAAGTATATTACATCAACTGATTCCCCTTTATATTTTAACTTACTTCGATATAGAATCCAATTAGATTCGTTTGACATGATCTATTTCTCATAAAACCATGCTGATTAGAACTCATAATCTTGTTTACACGAATATGCTCATCAATATAATCCCTTATAATCCCTTCAAATATCTTTCCCACTATTGATGTCAGACTAACTGGTCTATAGCTTCCTGGATCATCCCTACTTCCCTTTTTGAAGAGTGGCACATCATGAGCTTTACGCCAATCCTTGGGTACCATGCCTGGGATAATGAGTCTTGAAAAATTAAGAGTAGAGGTTTGTCTATAACAGTGCTAAATTCCCTTAACACCCTTGGGTGTATTCCATCTGGGCCTGGAGATTTATTTACCTTAATATTATCCAATTTGTTCCTGATATCCTCTATACATAACCCAATTAATGGTATGGGCTGGCATGTTCTATTTTGTTTCAAATTATCATCTAATGGTTCCTCTCTTGTGTATATTGAAGAAAAAAAACTGGTTTAGTATCTCAGTCTTCTCCCTGTCACTGTTAATCAAGCTACCCTCCCCGCATTTTAAATGTACCTATATTGTCTTTCTTAGATTTTTTGCTATTTATGTACTTAAAGAACCTTTTAGGGTTAGATTTAGAATCCTTTGCAGTTATTTTTTCATTTTCAATTTTGGCTAATTTGATTGCTTTTTTGCATGCTTTGTTACATTCCTTATAAATATGGAAATTTGAGTCTGTACTATTTTCTTTGAATAATTTAAATGCCCTACATTTTTTCCTAATTTCTCTTAACACATTTATATTCAGCCACTTTGGCTTGGATTTTTAATTTTTATTTTTATAACCATACGGTATTTGTTGATATGTATATTTATTTAACAAAGTTTTAAATGTTATCCATTTATCCTCTGTATTTTTATTAGAGAATACTTTGTCCCAATTTATGTTATTTAATGATTTCCTTAAATCGTTGAATTTTGCTTTCTTAAAATTAAAAGTCTTGGTTAAACCTTTAAGACACTGCTTATGAAAAGAAATTTCAAATGTGACCATGTTATGATCACTGTTACCCAAATGTTCTTTGACTTCTATGTTTGATATTATATCTGTATTATTTGATAGCACTAAATCCAATAAAGTGTTACTCCTAGTTGGCTCCTCTATTAATTGTGACAAGAAGTTATCCCTCAGAACATTTATAAATCTATCCCCCTTAGCTGAATTACTAGTTTCATTGGCCCAGTTTATATCAGGGTAGTTAAAATCTCCCATAATTACAGCACTGTTATTAGCAGCCTTACCTATTTGTATTAGTAGTTGAGTTTCATTCAGGTCACTAATGTTGGGGGGCTTGTAGCATGTTCCTAGTAATATTTTTTTAGGATTTCCCCCCCCACTCTTTATTTCCACCCACAGGGTCTCTACATTGTCACCTGTAACAGAAATATCTTCCCTTATTGTAGGTTTAAGGTTAGGTTTAATATACATGCAGATTCCTCCACCCCTTTTATTATTTCTGTCCCTCCTAAATAAAGTATACCCCTCTAAGTTAACTGCCCAGTCATGTGAATCATCCCACCAAGTTTCAGTTATACTGATAACATCTTAGTCCTCTTCTGCAACTAAGAGCGTCAGCTCCCCCATTTTACCTGTCATGCTTCTTGCATTTGTTGTCATACATTTAATTTTCATGTGCTTTCTGACGATACTTGGTGTGCTTTCCTCCATACATTCTAATGTGACATTTCTTAAGTCATCTCTTCCTTGAGATATCAAAGGACTGATCTCTCTATTCTACTGTAATCTAACTGACCCTCCCCCCCTTTGTCTAGTTTAAAAGATTCTCTAAACTTGCTACCATCCTTTCCCCCAACACACCTACACCCATGTCATTCAGATGCAATCCATCCTTACTGTACAAATTGTACCCAAGTAAAAAGTCAGCCCAATGCTCTAAAAAGTCAAACCCCTAATTTTTACACCATGTTTTTATCCATGAATTAACAGACCTTAGCGCCTTCTGCCTTACTGAGTTAGCACACGGCAATGGTAATATCTCAAAAAATATTACTTTGGAAGTCCTTGCTTTAAACTTGCTATCTAACTTCCTGAAGTCATTTTTTAGGACTCTCCATCTCCCGCTGATTCCTTCATTAGTACCAATATGTACCATGACTGCAGGATCAGACCCACATCCCTCTAACAATCAATACGCTCCACAATATGCCTAACACGAGCCCCTGGAAGACAGCAAACTGTTCTATTTAAAGGGTCTGGATGACAAATTACCCTATAAACCTTCCTAATAATAGAGTCTCCTACCACCAACATCTGTCTCAGGCCCTGACTTGTATGCCCCTCTTCCATGACTGAAGGACTGCCCACCATAGTATGCTGTTCTTCCACAACTAAAGGACTGTGTTCACTATACTAGGCAACACAGCCCTCTCTGACACTGCCACCCCTGAACTGATATCCCCAACATCTTCACTTAATCTGGCAAATCTGTTGGGGTGTACCAGCTCAGAACTGGCCTGTCTCTTCTGCTTACCTTTACCTCGCCCTCTGTGACCCAGCTACATCCTGGAGTCTCCTCATCTGAATTCTCCCCATTCCCAGTGCTAGAACCATTAACAGCTCAGTCCTATCCATTTCCCTTTCAAGTGTCTGAATTTCATGCAGTGTTGCAATTCGTTCCTCCAGAACTCCAATATGAGTTTCTAAAGAGACAATATGCTCACATTTACCACGAACATATAATCCCTGAAGTGGCTGCTCCAGTAATGCAAACATATGGCAAGCTGTACACTGAATAAGATTCTCACACATTCTTGCTAAAATATTTAATTTAAATGTATAAAATAATTATATTTCCCCTTGGTTACCCCAAACCCTTGTTTGCCTAACTACCTTGGTTAGCTAACTATTATACTTAAACAGACAATCTTACTTTAACAGAGAATCAATACAGCAACCCTGAAAGATCCAGATTTATGATCTATATTATATCCGTTAAGACAATTTGATAGACCATGGGTCACTGGCTCTCATGGTATTTTTTCTATATTGATTATGGATTGGGAAAATGGGATCAACTTTCATAAACACTAACTTTTTTCAACATATTACACACATTAGGTAAATCACATTGGCCACTACATAACATATAGATAGCACTCATGAAAGCTATTTTTTTGAGATTTCATATATTTTTTTCCCCTTTATTTCTATATTGGTTAGGGATGGGACAAACCTCTATAAACTATAACTTTTGCGAAACTTTTATTTACTACATTATACTTGATTTCAATCACCACAGCCACGTAGCATCTTTAATCGCTATTCTGTGGTATCAATTGATTTTTATAATAAGATTGATAAGAGTATTGTTTGTGATGATATATTAGTGTACCTCTGGAGTAGAAACTATAATATAATATTGGAATTTAATATCTTTACACTCTACTGCTGGTTTTTCTCCAATCTGGGACAGGTATAATACAACAAAATGTTATGTGTAAAAGGGGTTAAAACATTGTGTCATATCGGATGCGACAGTAGAGGGTTACTGGACTGATCAGTTTGTTACATATTCCACAGGTGTGCAATTCACTTGTATGTTAATTTCTAGTTTGTGATTGGCTACAAAGGCTTTTATTAAAAATTGTTAAGAATTAGACAAAACATCCCTGATGAAACAGCGCTTATAGCTGAGAAACCTGTTGCAGTTTTGTTATATCATAGAGGGTAACTTTGATGTTCCCTTAATGTGTTTTTAATAAAAGTTTTAGTCTGTGTGTCCTGAACCAGCAGCTGCTGTGGGTGATTTCCCCTACCTGGAGTCAGTGAGCTGGGACACTAAAAGTTCCCAGGCTGTGTGAATCAGCACAATTTAGTGCTGCCTGCTTTGTGAGTACATATGGTTATGCACTGAATTTCTTTGGAGCTGCATATCAAAGTATTGCACAAGGAGGCACTTTCTGTTTGTTTCTGTTTTTCAGAGTGGAAGTTAACTCTAAGGAATGCCTACTAAACACTTTGGATGTAGTCAGAGCCTTAATTTCTTTATCTTCAGATTACTATGGATTTTAGAAAGACTTGGTTTATTTTTCAGGTCAAAGAAACGGTCAAAAGGATACAATGGTGGCCTTGGCATCATGGCTGAAGCTATTTGTAAGGCTTACTTGGTTGCAGGAAAACCAAATCCAAAAAGAGTACCTGCTCATTCTACTAGGTCTCTATCTACTTCTTGGGCCTTCAAAAAGCATAATTTACGTAAGAACTTACCTGATAAATTCATTTATTTCATATTGGCAAGAGTCCATGAGCTAGTGACGTATGGGATATACAATCCTACCAGGAGGAGCAAAGTTTCCCAAACCTCAAAATGCCTATAAATACACCCTCACCACACCCACAATTCATTTTAACGAATAGCCAAGAAGTGGGGTGATAAAGAAAGGAGTAAAAAGCATCAGCAAAGGAATTCGGAAATAATTGTGCTTTTATTATAAAGGGTGTACCTCATGGACTCTTGCCAATATGAAAGAAATGAATTTATCAGGTAAGTTCTTACATAAATTATGTTTTCTTTCATGTAACTGGCAAGAGTCCATGAGCTAGTGATGTATGGGATAGCAATACCCAAGATGTTGAACTCCACGCAAGAGTCACTAGAAAGGGAGGGACAAAATAAAAATAGCCAAACAACCCAAATATAAGTTTATTCTCAAAAAGCAAAAGAAAAACTTAAATCATAAGCAGAAGAATCAAAATGAAAAAGCTGCCTGAAGAACCTTCCTACCAAAAACTAGAAGCAAACACATCAAAATGGTAGAATTTAGTAAATGTATGTAAAGAAGACCATGTTGCTGCTTTGCAAATCTGATCAACTGAAGCTTCATTCTTAAAAGCCCAAGAAGTGGAAACTGATCTAGTAGAATGAGCTGTAATTCTCTGAGGTGGGGCTTTACCCAACTCCAAATAAGCTTGATGAATCAAAAGCGTTAACCACAATGCCAAAGAAATGGCAGAAGCTTTCTGACCTTTCCTAGAACCAGAAAAGATAACAAATAGACTAGAAGTCTTCCTGAAATCTTTAGTGGCTTCAACATAATATTTCAGCGCTCTCACCACATCCAAAGAATGTAAAGATCTCTCCAAAGAATTCATAGGATTAGGACATAAAGAAGGGACAACAATTTCTCTATTAATGTTGTTAGAATTCACAACCTTAGGTAAGAATTTAAATGAAGTCCGCAAAACTGCCTTATCCTGATGAAAAATCAGAAAAGGAGAATCACAAGAAAGAGCAGATAATTCAGAAACTCTTCTAGCAGAAGAGATGGCCAAACGGAACAACGCTTTCCAAAAAAGTAGTTTAATGTCCAAAGAAAGCATAGGCTCAAATGGAGGAGCCTGTAAAGCCTTCAAAACCAAATTAAGACTCCAAGGTGGAGAGATTTATTTAAAGACAGGCTTGAAACAAACCAAAGCCTGAACAAAACAATGAATATCAGGAAGTTTAGCAATTTTCCTGTGGAATAAAACGGAAAGAGCAGAGATTTGTCCTTTCAAGGAACTTGCAGACAAACCTTTATCCAAACCATCCTGAAGAAACTGTAAAATTCTAGGAATTCTAAAAGAATGCCAAGACAATTTATGAGAAGAACACCATGAACTGTACTGTAAGTCTTCCAAACTCGATAATAAATCTTTCTAGAAACAGATTTACGAGCCTGCAACATAGTATTAATCACTGAGTCAGAGAAACCTCTATGGCTAAGCACTAAGCATTCAATTTCCATACCTTCAAATTTAATGATTTGAGATCCTGATGGAAAAACAGACCTTGAGATAGGTCTGGTCTTAATGGAAGTGGCCAAGGTTGGCAACTGGACATCCAAACAAGATCTGCATACCAAAACCTGTGAGACCATGCTGGAGCCACCAGCAGCACAAACAATTGCTCCATGATGATTTTGGAGATCACTCTTGGAAGAAGAACTAGAGGCGGAAAAATATAAGTAGGTTGATAACACCACGGAAGTGTCAACGCATCCACTGCTTCTGCCTGAGGATCCCTGGACCTGGACAGGTACCTGGGAAGTTTCTTGTTTAGATAAGATGCCATCATATTTTTTTCTGGAAGCCCCCACATCTGAACAATTTGAGAAAACACATCTGGATGGAGAGACCATTCTCCCAGATGTAAAGTCTGACGACTCAGATAATCCACTTCCCAATTGTCTATACCTGGGATATGAACCACAGAAATTAGACAGGAGCTGGATTCCGCCCAAACAAGTATCCGAGATACTTCTTTCATAGCTTGAGGACTGTGAGTCCCACCCTGATGATTGACATATGCCACAGTTGTGATATTGTCTGTCTGAAAACAAATGAATGGTTCTCTCTTCAACAGAGGCCAAAACTGAAGAGCCCTGAGAATTGCAGAGAGTTCCAAAATATTGATTGGTAATCTCGCCTCTTGAGATTTCTAAACCCTGTGTGCTATCAGAGATCCCCCAAACAGCTCCCCAACCTGAAAGACTCACATCTGTTGTGATCACAGCAGGTTGGACGAACAAAAGAAGCCCCTACAATTATACGATGGTGATCTAACCACCAAGTCAGAGAAGGTCGAACATTGGGATTTAAGGATATTAATTGTGATATCCTTGTATAATCCCTGCACCATTGGTTCAGCATAAAAAGCTGGAGAGGTCTCATATGAAAACGAGCAAAGGATATTGCGTCCAATGCAGCAGTCATGAGACCTAAAACTTCCATGCACATAGCTACTGAAGGGAATGACTGAGACTGAAGGGAATGACAGGCTGCAACCAATTTCAAAGTCTCTTGTCTGTTAGAGACAAAGTCATGGACACTGAATCTATCTGGAAACCTAAAAAGATTACCTTTGTCTGAGGAATCAAAGAACTTTTTGGTAAATTGATACTCCAACCATGTCTTTGAAAAAACAACACTAGTTGATTCGTGTGAGATTCTGCAGAATGTAAAGACTGAGCAAGTACCAAAATATCATCCAAATAAGGAAACACCGCAATACCCCGCTCTCTGATTACAGAGAGTAGGGCACCGAGAACCTTTGAAGAGATTCTTGGAGCTGTCGCAAAGCCAAAAGGAAGAGCAACAAATTGGTAATGCCTGTCTAGAAAAGAGAATCTCAGGAACTGAAAGTGATCCAGATGAGTCAGAATATGAAGATATGCATCCTGTAAGTGTAGGGCTGCAACAACTAATCAGTAAGATTGATCATAAAAATAGTTGTCAAAGAATCTCATTATCAATTAGGTGGTCAGCGATTAGTTAGTAAATTGCACAGCACCAGCTGCTTCAATCCAATGAACTCCAGCACATGGTATTGTGCAAACATTTTTATTTATTTATTTATTTTCTATCCGATTAATCAGACGGTTATTGTCTAATTAATCGGATAGAAAAAAAAGATTAAAAAAAAAAATTACATTTATTTTTTGCACAATCTTAGTTGTAGTAGATCATCAGATTAAAGCAGCTTGTGCTGTGCAACTGACCAACTAATCGCTGACCACCTAATTGATAATGAGATTTGTTGACAACTACTTTTATGATCAAACTTAGCGATTAGTTGTTGCAGCCCTATGTAAGTCTATTGTGGACATATAATGCCCTTGCTGAACAAAAAACAGAATAGTCCTTATAGTCACCATCTTGAAAGTTGGTACTCTTACATATCGATTAAAAATCTTTAGATCCAAAACTGGTCTGAAAGAATTTTCTCTCTTTGGGACAATGAATAGATTTGAATAAAACCCCAGACCCTGTTCCTGAAACGGAACTGGAATGATTACCCCTGATAACTCCAGGTCTGAAACACACTTCGGGAAAGCCTGAGCCTTTACTGGGTTCGCTGGAATGCGTGAGAGAAAAAATCTTCTCACAGGCGGTCTTACTCTGAATCCTATTCTGTACCCCTGAGAGACAATACTCTGAATCCAATGATTTTGGACCGAATTGACCCAAACATCTTTGAAAATTTTTAATCTGCCCCCTACCAGCTGAGCTGGAATGAGGGTCGCATCTTCATGCGGACTTGGGGGATGGCTTTGATCTCTTAAAGGGACAGTCAACACCAGAATTATTGTTGTTTAAAAAGATAATCCCTTTATTACCCATTCACCAGTTTTGCATAATCACCACAGTTATAATAACACATGTTTTACCTCTGTCTTTTGACAGACTTTTAGCCAATCAGTGCTCACTCCTAGGTAACATCACGTGCATGAGCTCAATGTTATCTATATGAAAATGCTTTCAGATTAGAGGCGGCCTTCAAGGTCTAAGAAATTAGCATATGAACCTCCTAGGTTTAGCTTTCAACTAAGAATACCAAGAGAACAAATCAAAATTGGTGATAAAAGTTGGAAAGTTGTTTAAAATGATGTGCCCTATTTAAATCATGATAGTTTTTTTTGGACTTGACTGTCCCTTTAAATTACTTGTATTTATTCCAATTTGAGGAAGGCTTCCAATTGGAAACAGATTCCTTTGGGTAAGGATTAGATTTCTGTTCCTTATTATGTCAAAAGGAACGAAAACGGTTAGAAACTTTAGATTTACACTTAGGTTTTTTATCCTGAGGCAAAAAAACTCCCTTCCCCCCAGTGACAGTTGAAATTATTGAATCCAACTGAGAACCAAATAACTTATTACCTTGGAAAGAAAGAGATAGCAATCTGGACTTAGAAGTCATATCAGCATTCCAAGATTTGAGCCACAAAGCTCTTCTAGCTAAAATATCTAAAGACATATATCTAACATCAATTTTGATAATATCAAAAATGGCATCAAAAATGAAATTATTAGCATGTTGAATCAACTTAACAATGCTAGACAAATCATGATCCGATACTTGTTGCGCTAAAGTCTCCAACCAAAAAGTTGAAGCAGCTGCAACATCAGCCAAAGAAATTGCAGGCCTAAGAAGATGACCTGAATATAAATAAGCCTGCCTTAGATAAGATTCAAGTTTCCTATCTAAAGGATCTTTAAAAGAAGTACCATCTTCCGTAGGAATAGTAGTACATTTAGCGAGAGTAGAGATAGCCCCATCAACTTTGGGGATCTTTTCCCAAAACTCCAATCTAACTGCTGGCAAAGGATAACATTTTTTAAACCTAGAAGAAGGAATAAATGTAGTACCAGGTCTATTCCATTCTTTAGAAATCATTTCAGAAATAGCATCAGGAACTGGAAAAACCTCTGGAATAACCACAGGAGGTTTATAAACAGAATTTAAACTTTTACTAGTTTTAATATCAGGAGGACTAGTTTCCTCCATATCTAATGTAATCAACACTTCTTTTAATAAAGAACTAATATACTCCATTTTAAATAAATAAGAGGATTTGTCAGTGTCAATATATGAGGCAGGATCTTCTGAATCAGATAGATACTCATCATAAACAGATAAATCAGTATGTTACTGGTCATTTGAAATTTCATCAACTCTATGAGAAGTTTTAAAAGACCTTTTACGTTTATTAGAAGGCGTAATGGCAGACAAAGCCTTCTGAATAGAATCAGAAATAAATTCTTTTAAATTTACAGGTATATCTTGTGCATTAGATGTTGAGGGAATAGCAACAGGTAAGGAACTACTACTGATGGATACATTTTCTGCATGTAAAAGTTTATCATGACAACTATTACAAACCACAGCTGGAGGTATAATCTCCACACGTTTACAACAAATGCACTTAGTTTTGGTAGAACGGTTATCAGGCAGCAGGGATCCAACAGTGAATTCTGAGACAGGATCAGATTGAGACATCTTGCAAATGTAAGAGAAAAAACAACATATAACATAATTTATGTAAGAACTTACCTGATAAATTCATTTCTTTCATATTAACAAGAGTCCATGAGCTAGTGACGTATGGGATATACATTCCTACCAGGAGGGGCAAAGTTTCCCAAACCTTAAAATGCCTATAAATACACCCCTCACCACACCCACAAATCAGTTTAACGAATAGCCAAGAAGTGGGGTGATAAGAAAAAAAGTGCGAAGCATATAAAATAAGGAATTGGAATAATTGTGCTTTATACAAAAAAATCATAACCACCACAAAAAAGGGTGGGGCCTCATGGACTCTTGTTAATATGAAAGAAATGAATTTATCAGGTAAGTTCTTACATAAATTATGTTTTCTTTCATGTAATTAACAAGAGTCCATGAGCTAGTGACGTATGGGATAATGAATACCCAAGATGTGGATCTTTCCACACAAGAGTCACTAGAGAGGGAGGGATAAAATAAAGACAGCCAATTCCTGCTGAAAATAATCCACACCCAAAATAAAGTTTAACGAAAAACATAAGCAGAAGATTCAAACTGAAACCGCTGCCTGAAGAACTTTTCTACCAAAAACTGCTTCAGAAGAAGAAAATACATCAAAATGGTAGAATTTAGTAAAAGTATGCAAAGAGGACCAAGTTGCTGCTTTGCAGATCTGGTCAACCGAAGCTTCATTCCTAAACGCCCAGGAAGTAGATACTGACCTAGTAGAATGAGCTGTAATTCTCTGAGGCGGAATTTTACCCGACTCAAAGAAATGGCAGAAGCTTTCTGGCCTTTCCTAGAACCGGAAAAGATAACAAATAGACTAGAAGTCTTACGGAAAGATTTCGTAGCTTCAACATAATATTTCAAAGCTCTAACAACATCCAAAGAATGCAACGATTTCTCCTTAGAATTCTTAGGATTAGGACATAATGAAGGAACCACAATTTCTCTACTAATGTTGTTGGAATTCAAAACTTTAGGTAAAAATTCAAAAGAAGTTCGCAACACCGCCTTATCCTGATGAAAAATCAGAAAAGGAGACTCACAAGAAAGAGCAGATAATTCAGAAACTCTTCTAGCAGAAGAGATGGCCAAAAGGAACAAAACTTTCCAAGAAAGTAATTTAATGTCCAATGAATGCATAGGTTCAAACGGAGGAGCTTGAAGAGCTCCCAGAACCAAATTCAAACTCCAAGGAGGAGAAATTGACTTAATGACAGGTTTTATACGAACCAAAGCTTGTACAAAACAATGAATATCAGGAAGAATAGCAATCTTTCTGTGAAAAAGAACAGAAAGAGCAGAGATTTGTCCTTTCAAAGAACTTGCGGACAAACCCTTATCTAAACCATCCTGAAGAAACTGTAAAATTCTCGGTATTCTAAAAGAATGCCAAGAAAAATGATGAGAAAGACACCAAGAAATATAAGTCTTCCAGACTCTATAATATATCTCTCGAGATACAGATTTACGAGCCTGTAACATAGTATTAATCACGGAGTCAGAGAAAACCTCTTTGACCAAGAATCAAGCGTTCAATCTCCATACCTTTAAATTTAAGGATTTCAGATCCGGATGGAAAAAAGGACCTTGCGACAGAAGGTCTGGTCTTAACGGAAGAGTCCATGGTTGGCAAGATGCCATCCGGACAAGATCCGCATACCAAAACCTGTGAGGCCATGCCGGAGCTATCAGCAGAACAAACGAGCATTCCCTCAGAATCTTGGAGAATACTCTTGGAAGAAGAACTAGAGGCGGAAAGATATAGGCAGGATGATACTTCCAAGGAAGTGATAATGCATCCACTGCCTCTGCCTGAGGATCCCGGGATCTGGACAGATACCTGGGAAGTTTCTTGTTTAGATGAGAGGCCATCAGATCTATCTCTGGGAGCCCCCACATTTGAACAATCTGAAGAAATACCTCTGGGTGAAGAGACCATTCGCCCGGATGCAACGTTTGGCGACTGAGATAATCCGCTTCCCAATTGTCTACACCTGGGATATGAACCGCAGAGATTAGACAGGAGCTGGATTCCGCCCAAACCAAAATTCGAGATACTTCTTTCATAGCCAGAGGACTGTGAGTCGCTCCTTGATGATTGATGTATGCCACAGTTGTGACATTGTCTGTCTGAAAACAAATGAACGATTCTCTCTTCAGAAGAGGCCAAAACTGAAGAGCTCTGAAAATTGCACGGAGTTCCAAAATATTGATCGGTAATCTCACCTCCTGAGATTCCCAAACTCCTTGTGCCGTCAGAGATCCCCACACAGCTCCCCAACCTGTGAGACTTGCATCTGTTGAAATTACAGTCCAGGTCGGAAGAACAAAAGAAGCCCCCTGAATTAAACGATGGTGATCTGTCCACCACGTTAGAGAGTGTCGAACAATCGGTTTTAAAGATATTAATTGATATATCTTCGTGTAATCCCTGCACCATTGGTTCAGCATACAGAGCTGAAGAGGTCGCATGTGAAAACGAGCAAAGGGGATCGCGTCCGATGCAGCAGTCATAAGACCTAGAATTTCCATGCATAAGGCTACCGAAGGGAATGATTGAGACTGAAGGTTTCGACAAGCTGTAATCAATTTTAGACGTCTCTTGTCTGTTAAAGACAGAGTCATGGACACTGAATCTATCTGGAAACCCAGAAAGGTTACCCTTGTTTGAGGAATCAAAGAACTTTTTGGTAAATTGATCCTCCAACCATGATCTTGAAGAAACAACACAAGTCGATTCGTATGAGACTCTGCTAAATGTAAAGACTGAGCAAGTACCAAGATATCGTCCAAATAAGGAAATACCACAATACCCTGTTCTCTGATTACAGACAGAAGGGCACCGAGAATCTTTGTGAAAATTCTTGGAGCTGTAGCAAGGCCAAACGGTAGAGCCACAAATTGGTAATGCTTGTCTAGAAAAGAGAATCTCAGGAACTGATAATGATCTGGATGAATCGGAATATGCAGATATGCATCCTGTAAATCTATTGTGGACATATAATTCCCTTGCTGAACAAAAGGCAATATAGTCCTTACAGTTACCATCTTGAACGTTGGTATCCTTACATAACGATTCAATAATTTTAGATCCAGAACTGGTCTGAAGGAATTCTCCTTCTTTGGTACAATGAAGAGATTTGAATAAAACCCCATCCCCTGTTCCGGAACTGGAACTGGCATAATTACTCCAGCCAACTCTAGATCTGAAACACAATTCAGAAATGCTTGAGCTTTCACTGGATTTACTGGGACACGGGAAAGAAAAAATCTCTTTGCAGGAGGTCTCATCTTGAAACCAATTCTGTACCCTTCTGAAACAATGTTCTGAATCCAAAGATTGTGAACAGAATTGATCCAAATTTCTTTGAAAAAACGTAACCTGCCCCCTACCAGCTGAACTGGAATGAGGGCCGTACCTTCATGTGAACTTAGAAGCAGGCTTTGCCTTTCTAGCAGGCTTGGATTTATTCCAGACTGGAGATGGTTTCCAAACTGAAACTGCTCCTGAGGACGAAGGATCAGGCTTTTGTTCTTTGTTGAAACGAAAGGAACGAAAACGATTGTTAGCCCTGTTTTTACCTTTAGATTTTTTATCCTGTGGTAAAAAGTTCCTTTCCCACCAGTAACAGTTGAAATAATAGAATCCAACTGAGAACCAAATAATTTGTTTCCCTGGAAAGAAATGGAAAGTAGAGTTGATTTAGAAGCCATATCAGCATTCCAAGTCTTAAGCCATAAAGCTCTTCTGGCTAAGATAGCCAGAGACATAAACCTAACATCAACTCTGATAATATCAAAAATGGCATCACAGATAAAATTATTAGCATGCTGGAGAAGAATAATAATATCATGAGAATCACGATTTGTTACTTGTTGCGCTAGAGTTTCCAACCAAAAAGTTGAAGCTGCAGCAACATCAGCCAATGATATAGCAGGTCTAAGAAGATTACCTGAACACAGATAAGCTTTTCTTAGAAAAGATTCAATTTTTCTATCTAAAGGATCCTTAAACGAGGTACCATCTGACGTAGGAATGGTAGTACGTTTAGCAAGGGTAGAAATAGCCCCATCAACTTTAGGAATTTTGTCCCAAAATTCTAACCTGTCAGGCGGAACAGGATATAATTGCTTAAAACGTTTAGAAGGAGTAAATGAATTACCCAATTTATCCCATTCTTTGGAAATTACTGCAGAAATAGCATTAGGAACAGGAAAAACTTCTGGAATAACCGCAGGAGCTTTAAAAACCTTATCCAAACGTATAGAATTAGTATCAAGAGGACTAGAATCCTCTATTTCTAAAGCAATTAGTACTTCTTTAAGTAAAGAGCGAATAAATTCCATCTTAAATAAATATGAAGATTTATCAGCATCAATCTCTGAGATAGAATCCTCTGAACCAGAAGAGTCCAAAGAAGCAGAATGATGGTGTTCATTTAAAAATTCATCTGTAGAGAGAGAAGATTTAAAAGACTTTTTACGTTTACTAGAAGGAGAAATAACAGACAAAGCCTTCTTTATGGATTCAGAAACAAAATCTCTTATGTTATCAGGAACATTCTGCACCTTAGATGTTGAGGGAACTGCAACAGGCAATGGTACATTACTAAAGGAAATATTATCTGCTTTAACAAGTTTGTCATGACAATTATTACAAACAACAGCTGGAGGAATAGCTACCAAAAGTTTACAGCAGATACACTTAGCTTTGGTAGATCCAGCAGGCAGTGATTTTCCTGTAGTATCTTCTGGCTCAGATGCAACGTGAGACATCTTGCAATATGTAAGAGAAAAAACAACATATAAAGCAAAATAGATCAAATTCCTTATAAGACAGTTTCAGGAATGGGAAAGAATGCCAAATATCAAGCTTCTAGCAACCAGAAGCAAATGAAAAATGAGACTGAAATAATGTGGAGACAAAAGCGACGCCCATATTTTTTAGCGCCAAATAAGACGCCCACATTATTTGGCGCCTAAATGCTTTTGGCGCCAAAAATGACGCCACATCCGGAACGCCGACATTTTTGGCGCAAAATAACGTCAAAAAAATGACGCAACTTCCGGCGACACGTATGACGCCGGAAACGGAAAAGAATTTTTGCGCCAAAAAAGTCCGCGCCAAGAATGACGCAATAAAATGAAGCATTTTCAGCCCCCGCGAGCCTAACAGCCCACAGGGAAAAAAGTCAAAATTTTGAGGTAAGAAAAATATGATAATTCAATGCATAATCCCAAATATGAAACTGACTGTCTGAAAATAAGGAAAGTTGAACATTCTGAGTCATGGCAAATAAATGTTTGAATACATATATTTAGAACTTTATAAATAAAGTGCCCAACCATAGCTTAGAGTGTCACAGAAAATAAGACTTACTTACCCCAGGACACTCATCTACATGTTTGTAGAAAGCCAAACCAGTACTGAAACGAGAATCAGTAGAGGTAATGGTAAATATAAGAGTATATCGTCGATCTGAAAAGGGAGGTAAGAGATGAATCTCTACGACCGATAACAGAGAACCTTATGAAATAGACCCCGTAGAAGGAGATCACTGCATTCAATAGGCAATACTCTCTTCACATCCCTCTGACATTCACTGCACGCTGAGAGGAAAACCGGGCTCCAACTTGCTGCGGAGCGCATATCAACGTAGAATCTAGCACAAACTTACTTCACCACCTCCCTTGGAGGCAAAGTTTGTAAAACTGATTTGTGGGTGTGGTGAGGGGTGTATTTATAGGCATTTTAAGGTTTGGGAAACTTTGCCCCTCCTGGTAGGAATGTATATCCCATACGTCACTAGCTCATGGACTCTTGTTAATTACATGAAAGAAAAAGCAAAATTATCAATTTCCTTATATGGCAGTTTCAGGAATGGGAAAAAAATGCAAACAGCATAGCCCTCTGACATAGAAAAAAGGCAAGAGGCAAATAGGAATGAGGAGTTAAATAATGAAAATATTTGGCGGCAAGTATGACGCACAACAAACAAAAACATTTTTTGGCGCCAAAAACGTCCGAAACGACACACTCGCGTCATAGATGACACAACCTTGTGAAGGACTCTGCGTCAACTAGGACGCCGGAAATGACGAATTTGTGTCAAACAACGTAACTTTGAGCCAAAAAACCTCACGCCAAGAATGACGCAATAAATTTTGTCATTTTGCGCCCTCGCGAGCCTAATTCTGCCTGCCATTTTAAAAGACAGTCAATTTGAAAAAGAGACTATACCCCAAGTAAGAGATACATTTTCATAAAAAAGCATTTCCCAGATATGAAACTGACAGTCTGCAAAAAGGAAATATACTGAAAACCTGAATCATGGCAAATATAAGTACAATACATATATTTAGAACTTTATATAAATACATAAAGTGCCAAACCATAGCCGAGTGTCTTAAGTAATGAAAACATACTTACCAAAAGACACCCATCCTCTGAAAAGGGAGGTAGAAGATGAATCTCTATGACCGATAACAGAGAACCTATGAAATAGATCCCTGTGAGGAAAACCATTGCATTCAATAGGTGATACTCCCTTCACATCCTCTCTGACATTCACTGTACTCAGAGGAATCGGGTTTCAAAAAAAGCTGAGAAGCGCATATCAACGTAGAAATCTTAGCACAAACTTACTTCATCACCTCCATAGGAGGCAAAGTTTGTAAAACTGAATTGTGGGTGTGGTGAGGGGTGTATTTATAGGCATTTTGAGGTTTGGGAAACTTTGCCCCTCCTAGTAGGATTGTATATCCCATATATAACTAGCTCATGGACTCTTGCCAATTACATGAAAGAAATTACACCTCCTTGGAACAGATTTGCAAAGGGGTAACTTGGTTGTCTTTCCATACTTTCGCTAAACTTTATCATTTTGATATTTATGCTTTTTTCTAAGCTGCTTTTGGCAGGAAAGTCCTTCAGTGTCCAGCAACTAGAAACTGCAATCATTTTGTCCCACCCATCCTTAACAGACTCTCAGCTTGGGTATTTTATCCCACATGTTATAGACACCTATGAACTCTGTCCATCTTATGAAATAAAACAGAATTTATTCTTACCAATAAATTTCTTTCGGGATGATTAAAATCCATAGGACCCATCCGGATTTTTGCGAATATGGGTGACGGTTCTTATTTGCACCTCTTAACTAGTGATGTCACGAATAGTTCGCCGGCGAATAGTTCCCGGCGAACATAGCATGTTTGCGTTCGCTGCTGCGGGCAAACATATGCGATGTTCGATCCGCCCCCTATTCGTCATCATTGAGTAAACTTTGACCCTGTATCTCACAGTCTGCAGACACATTCCAGCCAATCAGCAGCAGACCCTCCCTCCCAGACCCTCCCAGCTCCTGAACAACAGCCATTATAGATTCATTCAGAAGCTGCATTGTTAGTGAGAGGAGGGACAGTGTAGCTGCTGGTGATTTAATAGGGAAATTGATAGCTAGGCTAGTGTATTCAGTGTCCACTACAGTCCTGAAGGACTCATCTGATCTCTGCTGTAAGCACAGCACCCCAAAAAGCCCTTTTTAGGGCTAGAACATCATTTTTGATTTTTTTTTTTCCTGTGTAATCTAATTGCAGTTGCCTGCCAAGCCACTTGCCCAGTGCCACCACTCATATCTGGTGTAACAGTAGTGTAAATTTTTTTAAAAAAACTTTTTTGACTGTGAAACATCAGTCTGCTAGTGTAATCTAATTGCATTTGCCTGCCTGCCAGCGTGTGTGCCAGACCCACTTGCCCAGTGCCACACCACTCATATCTGGTGTAACAGTAGTGTAAATTTAAAAAAAAAAAAACTTTTTTGACTGTGAAACATCAGTCTGCTAGTGTAATCTAATTGCATTTGCCTGCCAGCGTGTGTGCCAGACTCACTTGCCCAGTGCCACACCACTCATATAGGGTGTAACAGTAGTGTAAATTTAAAAAAAAAAAAAAAACTTTTTTGACTGTGAAACATCAGTCTGCTTGTGTAATCCCATTGCAGTTGCCAGCGTGTGTGCCAGGCCCACTTGCCCAGTGCCACACCACTCATATCTGGTGTAACAGTAGTGTAAAATTATAAAAAAAAAAAAACTTTTTTGACTGTGAAACATCAGTCTGCTAGTGTAATCTAATTGCATTTGCCTGCCAGCGTGTGTGCCAGACCCACTTGCCCAGTGCCACACCACTCATATCTGGTGTAACAGTAGTGTAAATTTAAAAAAAAAAAAACTTTTTTGACTGTGAAACATCAGTCTGCTAGTGTAATCTAATTGCATTTGCCTGCCAGCGTGTGTGCCAGACTCACTTGCCCAGTGCCACACCACTCATATCTGGTGTAACAGTAGTGTAAATTTAAAAAAAAAAAAAAAACTTTTTTGACTGTGAAACATCAGTCTGCTTGTGTAATCCCATTGCAGTTGCCAGCGTGTGTGCCAGGCCCACTTGCCCAGTGCCACACCACTCATATCTGGTGTAACAGTAGTGTAAAATTAAAAAAAAAAAAAAACATTTTTGACTGTGAAACATCAGTCTGCTTGTGTAATCTAATTGCAGTTGCCTGCCTGCCAGCGTGTGTGCCAGGCCCACTTGCCCACTGCCACCACTCATATCTGGTGTAACAGTAGTGTAAATTTAAAAAAATAAAACTTTTGACTGTGAAACATCAGTCTGCTTGTGTAATCCAATTGCAGTTGCCTGCCTGCCAGCGTGTGTGCCAGGCTCACAGCGTATACTGTGCCCACTTGCCCAGTGCCACCACTCATATCTGGTGTAACAGTAGTGTAAATTTAAAAACAAAAAACTTTTTGGACTGTGAAACATCAGTCTGCTTTTTTGTGTCAGGCTCACAGCATATACTGTGCCCACTTGCCCAGTGCCACCACTCATATCTTGTTTAATAGTAGGGTAAGTGTACATTTAAAAAAAAATGACAGGCAGAGGCAGGCCACCCCGCAGGTGCCGTCGTGGTCGTGGTGCTGTGATTCCCTTTGGCACTAGAATAATGCCCAGTGTTCAGAGGCCACGTCCCATGAACTCGAAAAGTTCTGAGGAGGACATAGTTGACTTTATAACACAGGACACCCAATCTTCTATAGCTTCCGCTCCGAACCTTGATGCACCATCCTCCTTCAGCTTATCTTTGGGCACCTCTCAAGTTACCACTCGCCCGCCTGCCGCCGCCACCACCAACACTAGCACCACAGCCACTTCACTTGATCTGTGAGAGGAGTTTTTTTACACATCAGATGGAAGAAATGAGTGATGTGCAACCATCATTGACAGAGGATGTAGATAACAGTGATATGTCTTCAGGCAACATTACAGACATGGACGTACGGTGTGATGATGATGATTTTGTACGTGCTGCTGCTGCTTCCTTTGTTGATTTGTCAGATACAAGTGAAGCGGTTGATGATGACAATGCGTCCGTGGATGTCACGTGGGTGCCCGCTAGAAGAGAAGAATAACAGGGGGAAAGTTCAGATGGGGAGACAGAGAGGAGGAGGAGGAGACGAGTTGGAAGCAGGGGGAGGTCGTCGCAAGGAGCTAGTGGCACAGTCAGACAGCATGCATCGGCACCCGGGGTCAGCCAGACAGCACGCCAATCAACGCATGCTGTTGCCACCACCAGAATGCCGTCATCGCAGAGCTCAGCAGTGTGGCATCTTTTTTTGTGTGTCTGCCTCTGACAACAGCGATGACATTGGCAACCTGTGCCAAAAGAAACTGAGTCGTGGGAAGTCCAACACCCACCTAGGTACAACTGCTTTGCGAAGGCACATGATCGAACATCACAAACGTCTATGGGATCAACACATGAGTAGAAACAGCACACAAACTCAAAGCCGCCATCCTCCTCCTGGTCCAGCATCTTCAGCCACGTCAACCACTGCTGTCCTCCTTGCCCCCTCTCAACCATCCGCCACTCCGTCTCTCTTCCGGAGCAGTTCCTGCTCATCTGCCCACAGTCAGGTGTCTGTCAAGGACATGTTTGAGCGTAAGAAGCCAATGTCAAAGTCACCCCCTTGCCTGGCGTCTGACAGCTGGCTTGGCTTGTCTGAACTGTTAGCCCACCAGCTTTTACCATACAAGCTGGTGGAGTCTGAGGCGTTCAAAAAATTTGTAGCTATTGGGACACCGCAGGGGAAGGTACCCGGCCGAAATTTCTTTGCACAAAAGGCAATCCCCAACCTGTACTCGATTGTGCAAAAGGAAGTAATGGCATGTCTGGCACACAGTGTTGGGGCAAGGGTCCATATGACCACTGATAGCTGGTCTGCAAAGCATGGTCAGGGCAGGTATATCACCTACACTGCGCATTGGGTAAACCTGCTGATGGCTGCCAAGCATGGAATGGCTCTGCAGAGGAGGAGTTGGTGACACCACCACGACTTGCAGGCAGGCCTGCTGCTACCTCCTCTACTCCATCCTCTTTCATAACCTACTCGGCTGAGTCCTCTTCTGCTGCTGCATCTTGCTCCACATCAACGGCACCCCCCCAGCTCCGCAGGTCCTATTCCATATCCCGGATACGGCAGTGTCACGCCGTCTTGGGGTTGACTTGCCTGAAAGCAGAGAGTCACAACGGACCAGCACTCCTGTCTGCCCTGAACGCAGAGGTGGATCAGTGGCTGACTCCTTACCAACTGGAGATCGGCAAAGTGGTTTCTGACAACGGAAGTAATTTGGTGGCAGCATTGAAATTGGGCAAGTTGACACATGTGCCATGCATGGCACATGTGTGTAATCTGATCGTACAACGCTTTGTGCATAAGTACCCAGGCTTACAGGACGTCCTGAAGCAGGCCAGGAAGGTGTGTGGCCATTTGAGGTGTTCCTACACGGCCATGGCGCACTTTTCCGATATCCAGCGGCGAAACAACATGCCAGTGAGGCGCTTGATTTGCGACAGCCAGACACGTTGGAATTCAACACTCCTAATGTTCGACCGCCTGCTCCAACAAGAAAAAGCCATTAACGAGTATTTGTATGACCGGGGTGCTAGGAAAGCCTCTGCGGAGCTGGGAAATTTTTTGCCACGTTACTGGGCGCTCATGCGCAATGCCTGTAGGCTCATGCGTCCTTTTGAGGTGACAAACCTAGTCAGTCTCACCGAAGGCACCATCAGTGACATCATACCATTTGTTTTCTTCCTGGAGCGTGCCCTGTGAAGAGTGCTGGATCAGGCCGTAGATGAGCGTGAAGAGGAAGAGATGTGGTCACCATCACCACCAGAAACAGCCTTACCAGCATCGCTTGCTGGACCAGCGGCAACGCTGGAAGAGGATTGTGAGGAAGAGGAGTCAGAGGAGGAATGTGGCTTTGAGGAGGAGGAGGAAGACCAACCACAACAGGCATCCCAGGGTGCTCGTTGTCACCTATATGGTACCCGTGGTGTTGTACGTGGCTGGGGGGAAGAAGATACCTACAGTGAGATCACTGAGGACGAGGAACGGGACATGAGTAGCTCAGCATCCAACCTTGTGCAAATGGGGTCTTTCATGCTGTCGTGCCTGTTGAGTGACCCTCATATAAAAAAGCTGAAGGAGAATGAACTGTACTGGGTGTCCACGCTACTAGACCCCCAGTATAAGCATAAAGTGCCTGAAATGTTACCGAATTACCGCAAGTCGGAAAGGATGCAGCAGTTCCAAAATAAATTAAAAAGTATGCTTTACACAGCATATAAGGGTGATATCACAGCACAACGGGAATCTAACAGGGGAAGAGGTGAAAGTAATCCTACGACTCCCACGAGCACGCCGGCAAGGACAGGACGCTTTACAGACGTGTTGTTGATGGAGGACATGCAGAGCTTTTTAACTCCTATGCATCGCCACAGCCCTTCGGGGTCCACCCTCAGAGAACGACTCGACCGATAGCTAGCAGACTACCTCGCCATAACTGAAAATCTCGACTCTCAGAGGAGTGATGAACCCCTTGACTACTGGGTGTGCAGGCTTGACCTGTGGCCTGAGCTATCGCAATTTGCGATATAACTTCTGGCCTGCCCCGCTTCAAGTGTCCTGTCAGAAAGGACCTTCAGTGCAGCAGGAGGTATTGTCACTGAGAAGAGAAGTCGCCTAGGTCAAAAAAGTCTAGATTACCTCACCTTTATTAAGATGAATGAGGGATGGATCCCGAAGGGACTGACATTGGGCAATACATTCGAGTAAAAAAGGCCTGATGAGATGAGCTGCCTTGGGCTAAAAATGGTCCACACTGTGCTGTATTTTATCTTTGAATGCCGGATGACTTGCGTGACTTATCCGCCACCAACTAGGGTTCAAGACGCAATGTTTTAGGGCACTTTCTGCCTGGGAAACAAACATCAATTTTTCTGGCCGCTGCTACAGCAGCGGCTGCAACAATACCTAATTTTTCAGGCATGTATACATGCCTAATTTTTCTGGCCTCTGGTGCAGCACTGTGGCTTCAAAAACCAAACCAATAAAAAAGGCACATAACAGGGATTAAACCGATAGGAATAGTATTACTTAACACACCACTCCTATCTGGTGGCACATTAGATTGCACGCGCAGTGCCCCAAATTTGAAGGAGGACCGACCAAGCATCTTTTTCCATCTCCCGGTTCCTAAAATCCATGCCATATACACGTCCCCTGATAGGGGATGGAACAGGGATTAAACTGATAGGAATAGTACTACTTAACACACCTTATAATAATGCAGAGAGAGGCAACGCAGAGAGAGGAGTCTGAAGAAGAGGAGTCAGAGGAGGAAGGTGGCTTTGAGGAGGTGGAAGACCAAACACAGCAGGCATCCCAGGGGGCTTGTTGTCACCTTTCGGGGACCCTTGGTGTTGTATGTGGCTGGGTGGAGGAAGAGACCTAAAATGACAGTGAGGACAAGGAACGGGACATGGCTAGCTTGGTATCCAACCTTGTGCAAATGGTGAGTTTGCGGTTGTGCAAATGGCCTGTTTGCGGTGCGTTAAAGGAACAGTCTAGGCCAAAATAAACTTTCATGATTCAGATAGAGCATGTAATTTTAAACAATTTTCCAATTTACTCTTATCACCAATTTTGCTTTGTTCTCTTGGTATTCTTAGTTGAAAGCTTAACCTAGGAGGTTCATATGCTAATTTCTTAGACCTTGAAGCCCACCTCTTTCAGATTGCATTTTAACAGTTTTTCACCACTAGAGGGTGTTAGTTCACGTATTTTATATAGATAACACTGTGCTCATGCACGAGAAGTTATCTGGGAGCAGGCACTGATTGGCTAGACTGCAAGTCTGTCAAAAGAACTGAAAAAAGGGGCAGTTTGCAGAGGCTTAGATACAAGATAATCACAGAGGTTAAAAGTATATTATTATAAATGTGTTAGTTATGCAAAACTGGGAAATGGGTAATAAAGGGATTATCTATCTTTTAAAACAGTAAAAATTCTGGTGTAGACTGTCCCTTTAAACGGGGAGTTTGGTCTGTCACTGTGAAGCGGACGTAACCCTTACACTACCTGATCGATACATCATCATACCTGATGTTTTAAAGCACGTTATTCCAAAAAATTTAGGAATGTTAGGTGATTTGCCCTTTATGGCTTAAAACCAGACTCTGCATCAACTATGTAATTTTCCATGGGAGTTTTGCCATGGATCCCCCTCCGGCATGCCACAATCCAGGTGTTAGTCCCCTTGAAACAACTTTTCCATCACTATTGTGGCCAGAAAGAGTCCCTGTGGGTTTTAAAATTTGCCTACCCACTGAAGTCTATGGCGGTTCGCAAACTTTTGGGGAAGTTCGCGTTCGCGAACCCAAAATTTTAGGTTCGCGACATCACTACTCTTAACCCTACTTTCTGTCTTTCCTACCTTTTTTGTCTCTTTTTCTCTGCTTGGCTATACGTAAACGGAGTGAGGAGAGGAGGTGGGATGGATTAAAAGCTCTTGTAAGGGTTCTTGACCTCCTCCTATTGGTGGGAAATATATCCTACATGTTATGGACACCCATGGACTCTCATTATTCCAAAAGAAAGAAAGTTATTGGTAAGTATAAATTATGTTTTTACTCAGATCTAAAGTATTATGAACAGGAAACACATTTGTATACCATGAGGCTTTTTCCTCATTTAAATCCTCCTTTTAATATAAAATTTTAAGCATATTCCTCAAATTCTGAAACTAGACCACACAAAAGAGAGAGTGGAAAACGAAACATTCAGAACCTGATATCATCTTCAAATCTCTCAAAAAAAACCTTAAAATATTAAGCTATATTATAGCTTAGATATCTTCTTTTGTGTTATTTAGGAGTCAAAGAATACCAGCTCTAGGTACAATAAACTGAAGTCACAAGTAGTGGATATCTCATGCTCCTTTAGGCTTCATTTTAGACCACTGCAAGCCTGAGCTGTCCTAATGTATGCAAATTAAAACTCAATTATCTTGCTTTGGAGGACTCTGATGACATTATTTCAGAGCTCTCTAGGTTACTCCATTTTGGGTATTGATAATATATGCCACCTACTTTTGACTTCTTTCCTTAAAAAAATAGATACTTTTTCCACTTGAAACAAGAGGCAAGACCTCCCTTATCAGCAGAGAGTCTTCTATCCCAGAATTTGACACTATGTTTTTTTTCCCTTCCTAATGCACACAGGGGTCCAAATAAGTCCTTATGGGAATCTCATAAGGAAATTTAGGAAAGACTACTTAATGTAGCACAGTTTTTAAATGGCAAATGTCTTGGATACTTTACTCATTACAGAATGAGTCCAGAGTCCTGATTTATTGACAATACCAATATTGCTTTGTCTACTTCAAGGTGCAAAGCAGTAGGGTAGATTCTAAATTGGCTAAGACTGCTACTTCAAAACTGGGTCTTTACTCTCATGAATTGTTATTAAAGTATTGTTTCACAGTCTATTAAATATGATGGCACTTATACCTCCCTTAGCAAGGCTCAAACATCAGTTAAATGTACTAATGCTAATAGGAGTGTTCATCAGAGATGTGAAACAGAGGAGTATATTTTCTAGCAATGTGTTTTTCCAAGCTCCCTCCAGGCAGTTTTTTTGATGACAGCAAATCCACAATCCTGCAGAGAATTAGAGCATATCACTGAAGAGGAGCTCAAACCTTAATGGACCATTAAACTCCTTTAGATTGTAATATAAAAAGTTTAATTATGCATAATAAAACTAAATTTGCAATATGCTTTTATCATTTAGTTTGACTCTTTTCATATAGTTTAAAGGAATAGGAAAGTCAAAATTAAACTTGCATGATTCAGATAGCGCATGTAATTTTAAAATACTTTTAAATTTACTTCTACTTTCAAATGTGCTTCAATCTCATGGTATCCCTGGTTGAAAAAGAATATACGCACATATCATTCACTAGTAGGAGCTAGCTGCTGATTGGTGCCTGCACACATTTGTCTCCTGTGATTGGCTAACTAGATGTGTTCAGCTAGCTGCCAGTAGTGCAATGCTGTTCCTTCAGCAAAGGATGAAAAGAAAATTAAGCAAAATTGAAAAAAGAAGTAAATTGGAAATTTTTTTAAAATTGTATGTTCTATCCAAATAACGATGCAAAATTTTGGGGTTTCCTATCCCTATCCAAAATAAACTTTCATGATCCAAATATGGCATGTAATTTTAAACAACTTTCCAGTTTACTTTTATCACTAATTTTTCTCTTGGTATTATTAGTTGAAAGCTAAACATAGGTAGGTTCATATGCTAATTTCTTAGACCTTGAAGGCCGCCTCTAATCTGAATGCATTTTGACATTTTTTCACCACTTAAGGGCATTAGTTCATGTGTGTCAAATAGATAACATTGAGCTCACACACGTAAAGTTACCTAGGAGTCAGCACTGATTGGCTAAAATGCAAGTTTATCAAAAGAACTGAAATAAGGGGCAGTTGTCAGAGGAAAAGATACAAGGTAATTACAGAGGTAAAACGTATTATTATAACCGTCTTGGTTATGCAAAACTGGGGAATAGGTAATAAAGGGATTATCTATCTTTTTAAACAACAAAAAAATATGGTGTTGACTGACACTTTAAATAAGAAAATTGTGGCTTTTGTAATTCTGAAGAGTGGAAGTGCTTACTGCACAAGCCTAACCATTTGTATATCCATCACCATTTGGTCTAAGCAGAGGTTATTACACAAACTAGAAAGCAGTGCAGGTTTTGCTGACAAAATGAAAATTGTTTAACCTACATGAATATTCTATTCCATAGGAGATATCAGAAATGGATTGTTATTACAAGGTGGGTTTTTTTCCTCTTTAACTAAACACTTCCATGTTTGAAATAATCAAATTATGTTACAGCTTCCTTCCCTCTTTTTGGTAAATATGTCTGCTATTACTAACAAATCTAACTTTTTAAAATTGTATCCATAGAGAATAATAGATAATCTTTCAAAATAAGTACATTTTATAGTTCATCTTTCTGTTGGGGATTTCTACTTTATTCTAAGGCTGTTAACACTACATTGTTTCTGTAAGCCCTACTTAACCTGAAGGTATGGCAAGAGTTTATTTTAAGTAATATATAGTGTTAATCAACAAAAAGATCACTGGAAGCCTAGCATATAATTTTGTAAAGGTAGACCAATAGATAGAGATAGATTAGAAAAAACAGAATTTATGCTTACCTGATAAATTACTTTCTCCAACGGTGTGTCCGGTCCACGGCGTCATCCATAACTTGTGGGAATATTCTCTTCCCCAACAGGAAATGGCAAAGAGCACAGCAAAAGCTGTCCATATAGTCCCTCCTAGGCTCCGCCCACCCCAGTCATTCGACCGACGGACAGGAGAAAAAACAGGAGAAACCATAAGGTGCCGTGGTGACTGTAGTTAAAGAAAGAAATTCATCAAACCTGATTAAAAAAAAACCAGGGCGGGCCGTGGACCGGACACACCGTTGGAGAAAGTAATTTATCAGGTAAGCATAAATTCTGTTTTCTCCAACATTGGTGTGTCCGGTCCACGGCGTCATCCATAACTTGTGGGAACCAATACCAAAGCTTTAGGACACGGATGAAGGGAAGGGAGCCAATCAGGTTACCTAAACAGAAGGCACCACGGCTTGCAAAACCTTTCTCCCAAAAATAGCCTCCGAAGAAGCAAAAGTATCAAATTTGTAGAATTTGGCAAAAGTGTGCAGGGAAGACCAAGTTGCTGCCTTACATATCTGATCAACAGAAGCCTCGTTCTTGAAGGCCCATGTGGAAGCCACAGCCCTAGTAGAGTGAGCTGTGATGCGTTCAGGAGGCTGCCGTCCGGCAGTCTCGTAAGCCAATCGGATGATGCTTTTTAGCCAAAAGGAAAGAGAGGTAGCAGTAGCTTTTTGACCTCTCCTCTTGCCAGAATAAACGACAAACAGAGAAGACGTTTGTCTGAAATCCTTTGTTGCTTCTAAATAGAACTTTAAAGCACGAACTACATCTAAATTGTGTAACAAACGTTCCTTCTTTGAAACTGGATTCGGACACAAAGAAGGCACAACTATTTCCTGGTTAATATTCTTGTTGGAAACAACCTTTGGAAGGAAACCAGGTTTAGTACGCAAAACAACCTTATCTGAATGGAACACCAGATAGGGTGGATTACACTGCAAAGCAGATAACTCAGAAACTCTTCTAGCAGAAGAAATAGCAACCAAAAACAGAACTTTCCAAGATAACATCTTGATATCTATGGAATGTAGAGGTTCAAACGGAACCCCTTGAAGAACTGAAAGAACTAAATTCAGACTCCAGGGAGGAGTCAAAGGTCTGTAAACAGGCTTGATCCTGACCAAAGCCTGAACAAAAGCTTGAACATCAGGCAAAGCTGCCAGTCGTTTGTGTAACAAGACAGATAAAGCAGAAATCTGTCCCTTTAGAGAACTCGCCGATAATCCCTTATCCAAACCTTCTTGTAGAAAGGAAAGGATCCTAGGAATTTTGATCTTACTCCATGAGAATCCCTTGGATTCACACCAACAGATATATCTTTTCCATATTTTATGGTAAATTTTTCTAGTTACAGGTTTTCTGGCTTGTACCAGAGTATCTATTACAGAATCCGAAAACCCCCGCTTAGATAAAATCAAGCGTTCAATTTCCAAGCCGTTAGCTGGAGAGAAACTAGATTTGGATGTTCGAATGGACCTTGTACTAGAAGATCCTGTCTCAAAGGTAGCTTCCATGGTGGAGCCGATGACATATTCACCAGGTCTGCATACCAAGTCCTGCGTGGCCACGCAGGAGCTATCAAGATCACCGAGGCCCTCTCCTGCTTGATCCTGGCTACCAGCCTGGGAATGAGAGGAAATGGTGGAAACACATAAGCTAGGTTGAAGGTCCAAGGCGCTACTAATGCATCCACTAGAGTCGCCTTGGGATCCCTGGATCTGGACCCGTAGCAAGGAACCTTGAAGTTCTGACGAGACGCCATCAGATCCATGTCTGGAATGCCCCATAATTGAGTCAACTGGGCAAATATCTCCGGGTGGAGTTCCCACTCCCCCGGATGGAATGTCTGACGACTCAGATAATCCGCCTCCCAGTTTTCCACTCCTGGGATGTGGATCGCAGATAGGTGGCAGAAGTGATCCTCCGCCCATTTTATGATTTTGGTCACTTCTCTCATCGCCAGGGAACTCCTTGTTCCCCCCTGATGGTTGATGTAAGCAACAGTCGTCATGTTGTCTGATTGGAATCTTATGAATCTGGCCTTTGCTAGTTGAGGCCAAGCCCTGAGAGTATTGAATATCGCTCTCAGTTCCAGAATGTTTATCGGGAGAAGAGACTCTACCCGAGAACATAGCCCCTGAGCTTTCAGGGAGTCCCAGACCGCGCCCCAGCCCACTAGACTGGCGTCGGTCGTGACGATGACCCACTCTGGTCTGCGGAAGCTCATTCCCTGGGACAGGTTATCCTGGGTTAGCCATCAACGGAGTGAGTCTCTGGTCTTCTGATCTACTTGAATCACTGGAGACAAGTTTGTATAGTCCCCCATTCCACTGTTTCAGCATGCACAGTTGTAATGGTCTTAGATGAATTCGCGCAAAAGGAACTATGTCCATTGCTGCAACCATCAACCCTACTACTTCCATGCACTGAGCTATGGAAGGTCGTGGAACAGAGTGAAGAACTTGACAAGCGTTTAGAAGCTTTGACTTTCTGACATCTGTCAGGAAAATCTTAATTTCTAAAGAATCTATTATTGTCCCCAAGAAAGGAACTCTTGTCGACGGAGACAGGGAACTTTTTTCTATGTTCACTTTCCATCCGTGAGATCTGAGAAAGGCCAGAACGATGTCTGTGTGAGCCTTTGCCTTTGAAAGAGACGACGCTTGTATCAGAATGTCGTCCAAGTAAGGTGCCACTGCAATGCCCCTTGGTCTTAGAACCGCTAGAAGGGACCCGAGTACCTTTGTGAAAATCCTTGGAGCAGTGGCTAGCCCGAATGGGAGGGCCACAAACTGGTAATGTTTGTCCAGAAAGGCGAACCTTAGGAACTGATGATGATCTTTGTGGATAGGAATATGTAGATACGCATCCTTTAGATCCACGGTAGTCATAAATTGACCCTCCTGGATTGTAGGTAAAATCGTTCGAATAGTTTCCATTTTGAACGATGGCACTCTGAGAAATTTGTTTAGGATCTTTAAATCCAGAATTGGTCTGAAAGTTCCCTCTTTTTGGGAACTACAAACAGATTTGAGTAAAAACCCATTCCTTGTTCCACGGTTGGAACTGGGTGTATCACTCCCATTTTTAACAGGTCTTCTACACAATGTAAGAATGCCTGTCTCTTTATTTGGTTTGAAGATAAGTGAGACATGTGGAACCTTCCCCTTGGGGGTAGTTCCTTGAATTCCAGAAGATAACCCTGAGAAACTATTTCTAGTGCCCAGGGGTCCTGAACATCTCTTGCCCAAGCCTGAGCAAAGAGAGAGAGTCTGCCCCCTACTAGATCCGGTCCCGGATCGGGGGCTACTCCTTCATGCTGTTTTGGTAGCAGCAGCAGGCTTCTTGGCCTGCTTACCCTTGTTCCAGCCTTGCATCGGTTTCCAAGCTGGTTTGGTTTGTGAAGCATTACCCTCTTGTCTAGAGGCTGCAGAGTTGGAGGACGGTCCGTTCCTGAAATTGCGAAAGGAACGAAAATTAGACTTATTCTTGGCCTTGAAAGGCCTATCTTGTGGAAGGGCGTGGCCCTTACCCCCAGTGATGTCTGAGATAATCTCTTTCAATTCTGGCCCAAAAAGGGTTTTACCCTTGAAAGGGATATTAAGCAATTTTGTCTTGGAAGATACATCCGCTGACCAAGACTTTAGCCAGAGCACTCTGCGCGCCACAATTGCAAACCCTGAATTTTTCGCCGCTAATCTTGCTAACTGCAAAGCGGCATCTAAAATAAAGGAATTAGCTAACTTAAGTGTGTGAATTCTGTCCATAACCTCCTCATACGGAGTCTCTCTACTGAGCGACTTTTCTAGTTCCTCGAACCAGAACCACGCTGCTGTAGTGAAAGGAATAATGCACGAAATAGGTTGCAGGAGGTAACCTTGCTGTACAAAAATCTTTTTAAGCAAACCCTCCAATTTTTTATCCATAGGATCTTTGAAAGCGCAATTATCCTCGATAGGAATAGTAGTGCGCTTGGCTAGTGTAGAAACAACCCCCTCGACCTTAGGGACTGTCTGCCATAAGTCCTTTCTGGGGTCAACCATAGGAAATAATTTCTTAAATAGGGAGGGGGGACAAAAGATATGCTGGGCTTCTCCCACTCCTTATTCACTATGTCCACCACCCGCTTGGGTATAGGAAAAGCGTCGGGGTGCACCGGAACCTCTAGGAACTTGTCCATCTTGCACAATTTTTCTGGAATGACCAGGTTGTCACAATCATCCAGAGTAGATAGCACCTCCTTAAGCAGTGCGCGGAGATGCTCTAATTTAAATTTAAATGTCACAACATCAGGTTCTGCCTGTTGAGAAATTCTACCTGAATCAGAAATTTCCCCATCTGACAAAACCTCCCTCATGGCCACTTCAGATTGGTGTGAGGGTATGACAGAGCAATTATCATCAGCGCCCTCCTGCTCTAAAGTGTTTAAAACAGAGCAATCGCGCTTTCTCTGAAATGCTATGGAGTTATCCATTACTGCCGTCAATTGTAGCATAGTAACAAGCATTGGCGCGCTAGAAGTACTAGGGGTCTCCTGCGTGGGCAAAACTGGTGTAGACACAGAAGGAGATGATGTAGAACTATGCCTACTCCCTTCATCTGATGAATCATCTTGGGCAACTTTATTATCTGTGGCAGTACTGTCCTTACTTTTTTTGGACTCTATGGCACAATTATCACACAATTTTGAAGGGGGAGACACATTGGCTTCCATACATACAGAACATAGTTTATCTGAAGGCACAGACATGTTAAACAGGCTTAAACTTGTAAATAAAGTACAAAAACCGTTTTAAAACAAAACCGTTACTGTCTCTTTAAATTTTAAACAGGGCACACTTTATTACTGAATATGTGAAAAACTATGAAGGAATTGTTCAAATTTAACCAAAATTTCACCACAGTGTCTTAAAGCATTCAAAGCATTGCACCCCAAATTTCAGACCTTTAACCCTTAAAATGAGGAAACCGGAGCCGGTTACAGTTTTAACCCCTCTACAGTCCCAGCTACAGCCTTTGCTGCGACTTTACCAAACCCAGGGGGGTATACGATACCAAATGAAGCCTTCTAGGAACCTTTTCAACTACTTTCAGACCCACACACATGTAGCTGCATGTCCTGCTCTCAAAAGTAACTGTGCAGTAATGGTGCGAAAATGAGGCTCTGCCTACTACAGAGAAGGCCCTTCCTGACTGGGAAGGTGTCTAAACCAGTGCCTGACGTAAAAAAACGTTCCCCAAAGTTTATAAAGTGTGAATTTCAACATAAAGCTGTATAAAATGCCCAAATAAAGCAATCGATCTAGCTCATAAAAGTGTCTACCAGTTTTATAGCCCATATTAAGCCCTTTATTCTGTTTGAGACTAAGAAAATGGCTTACCGGTCCCCATGAGGGGAAATGACAGCCTTCCAGCATTACACAGTCTTGTTAGAAATATGGCTAGTCATACCTTAAGCAGAAAAGTCTGCCAACTGTTTCCCCCAACTGAAGTTATCTCATCTCAACAGTCCTATGTGGAAACAGCAAACGATTTTAGTTACTGCTGCTAAAATCATATTCCTCTCACAAACAGAACTCTTCATCTTTTTCTGTTTCAGAGTAAATAGTACATACCAGCACTATTTTAAAATAAACTCTTGATAGTAGAATAAAAAACTACAACTAATCACCACATACTCTTCACCATCTCCGTGGAGATGCTGCTTGTTCAGCGGCAAAGAGAATGACTGGGGTGGGCAGAGCCTAGGAGGGACTATATGGACAGCTTTTGCTGTGCTCTTTGCCATTTCCTGTTGGGGAAGAGAATATTCCCACAAGTTATGGATGACGCCGTGGACCGGACACACCAATGTTGGAGAAAGATTATCTTTAACCTGAACAATTATTAGGAGATGTTGAAATATCACATTGCTGTTACATAAACCAAGAAAATACTAGGAAAGTGAAGAAACTTGAATATGTAATAATAGTACTATATAATATATTGATGAAGAGTACTTGGGACAGGAAAAATTTACCTTTTTTGTTACTTTCTTAGCTACAAATCCATAGAAACTTCTTCATGCTGTAGATTAATAAATTCACCATATCTGAAATAGAGAAATAAACAAAAATGAATTAAGTTAGTTTTCATCTTGCCATCAATGTGCTAAAATCGGATTAGAGACAAATGAACATTCCAAAAACTAGTCTTCTGTAAACAGTTTTAATATTTTAATATATATATTTTATAATATGTTAAAAATATTTAAGTTAATCCATTTAAGGAACATTAAACAACTTCAAATTATATTATAAAATGTTTAAATTTGTGTAGTAAAAATGGCACTATACTTTTATTATATATTCTGTTCCTTTTTATTGTAATTTAACACTGAAAATCGTCTGCTTTTAAATTGGTCTAGGAGGCTACCAAGAGGCCTACAGCAACATTAAAGGAGCTGCAGGAATATCTGGCAAGTACTGGCTGTGTGGTACATGTGACAACAATCTCCCGTATTCTTCATATGTTTGGGCTTTGGGGTAGACGGCAACACGGAAGCCTTTTCTTACGAAGAAAAACATTCCAAGATTTAAGCCATAAAGCTCTTCTAGCTAAAATAGCTTAAGACATATACCTGACATCAACCCTAATGATATCAAAGATGGCATCACAAATAAAATTATTAGCATGTTGAAGAAGATTAACAATGCTATGAGTATTATGATCTGCTACTTGTTGTGCTAAAGCTTCCAACCAGAAAGTTGAAGCTGCAGCAACATCCGCCAAAGATATAGCAGGTCTAAGAAGATTACCTGAACATAAGTAAGCTTTTCTTAGAAAGGATTCAATTTTCCTATCTAAAAGATCCTTAAAGGAAGTACTATCTGCTGTAGGAATAGTAGTACGTTTAGCAAGAGTAGAGATAGCCCCATCAACCTTAGGGATTTTGTCCCAAAACTCTAATCTGTCAGATGGCACAGGATATAATTGCTTAAAACGTTTAGAAGGAGTAAATGCATTACCCAAATTATTCCATTCCCTGGAAATTACTTCAGAAATAGCATCAGGGACAGGAAAACCTCTGGAATAACTACAGGAGGTTTAAAAAACGTATTCAAACGTTTAGATTTAGTATCAAGAGGACTAGATTCCTCTATTTCTAATGCAATTAAGACTTCTTTAAGCAAAGAATGAATAAATTCCATTTTAAATAAATATGAAGATTTATCAGTATCAACCTCTGAAACAGAATCCTCTGAACCAGAAGAATCATTATCAGAATGATGATGTTCATTTAAAAATTCATCTGAAAAATGAGAAGTTTTAAAAGACCTTTTAAGTTTACTAGAAGGAGGAATAACAGACATAGCCTTCTTAATAGATTTGGAAACAAAATCTCTTATGTTAACAGGAACACCCTGAATATTAGATGTTGATGGAACAGCAACGGGTAATGGAACATTACTAAAGGAAATATTATCTGCATTAACAAGTTTGTCATGACATTCATTACAAACAACAGCCGGAGGAACAGTTACCACAAGTTTACAACAAATACACTTAACTTTGGTAGATCCAGCATCAGGCAGCAATTTTCCAGAAGTATCTTCTGATTCAGGGTCAATCTGAGACATCTTGCAATATGTAATAGAAAAAACAACATATAAAGCAAAATTGATCAAATTCCTTAAAAGACAGTTTCAGGAATGGGAAAAAAAAATGCCAATGAACAAGCTTCTAGCAACCAGAAGCAAATAAACAATGAGACTTAAATAATGTGGAGACAATAATGATGCCCATATTTGTTAGCGCCAAAAAAGACGCCCACATTATTTGGCGCCTAAATGCTTTAAGCGCCAAAACAAGTATGACGCCGGAAATCACAAAGAAAATTTTGCGCCAAAAAAGTCTGTGCCAAGAATGACGCAATAAAATGAAGCATTTTCAGCCCCCGCGAGCCTAACAGCCCACAGGAAAAAAAGTCAAATTTTAAGGTAAGAAAAATTGATTATTCAAATGCATTATCCCAAATAATGAAACTGACTGTCTGAAATAAGGAATGTTGAACATCCTGAATCAAGGAAAATAAATGTTTAAACACATATTTAGAACTTTATATAAAAGTGCCCAACCATAGCTTAGAGTGTCACAAAAATAAGACTTACTTACCCCAGGACACTCATCTATATGTAGTAGAAAGCCAAACCAGTACTGAAACGAGAATCAGTAGAGGTAATGGTATAAGAGTATATCGTCGATCTGAAAAGGGAGGTAAGAGATGAATCTCTACGACCGATAACAGAGAACCTATGAAATAGACCCCGTAGAAGGAGATCATTGAATTCAAATAGGCAATACTCTCTTCACATCCCTCTGACATTCACTGCACACTGAGAGGAAAACCGGGCTCCAGCCTGCTGCGAAGCGCATATCAACGAAGAATCTAGCACAAACTTACTTCACCACCTCCATAGGAGGCAAAGTTTGTAAAACTGATTTGTGGGTGTGGTGAGGGGTGTATTTATAGGCATTTTGAGGTTTGGGAAACTTTGCCCCTCCTGGTAGGAATGTATATCCCATACGTCACTAGCGCATGGACTCTTGCTAATTACATGAAAGAAACAATTTTTTGCCTATTTTCCGGTAAGGCATTATATTACTAGTTTAGATTGGAGGGAGAACACTACTTATTATAAGTCACTACCCTATGGGACTACATTCTATCTCAGCAGTGTACAAATTGTTATTAGAACAAGCTGCAGTTCCTATTCTGATGCGTTTATATAGAAAATGGTCTGTTGATTTTGAAAATTTAGAGCTGGAAGTATTTAGAAAGAGAATCTCACATGAGGCTTATGAATAGATTATACCCGACGCCAAGGGCAATTGCTAAATGGTCTAGGGGGGAGGAGAAAGTATGCCCTAAGTGTAGAGCTCCTGCAGGGGACCTAATACATGTATTTTGGTCCTGTCCAAGACTCCAGAAGTTTTGGCATCAAGTTGTATTTTGGTTAAATAAGTTCTTAGTAACTAAATTAAATTTAAATGACTCCCATATTTTCTTTCTGGTTACAAAGAGCTCAGTGCAGAATAAATCCCTAAGCAATACAGCTAATCCTTATAGCCAGACAACTGATTTTAGGAAATGGAAACATAGAAGGCCACCGGGTTTAGCTAACTTTATTCAGAATATGCTATATCAAATAACTATTGATCAATATGATCCACTTATTTATATGGAAGGGAAAATGAGAGCTTTTCTTACAAAATGGTAAAAGGTGATTATGTCACTTTCTTTATCTACTCAAGAACAGATCCTTTCACCCTTTCGTTCCTCTCCCCTCTTTTTATTGCTTATCCAATCAGATTCTTATCCTCTACATTGGAGACAAATAGTATATTAAAAGTATGTTTTTGTTGTTTTGGTTTTGGTTGTTGTTTGTCTGTCTTGTTCTACCCAAAAAATATTTTAATAGTGTATACGTATAAATTACAGGTATTGGCTCTTTACAGAAATTCATTTTAAATGACCTTTTATGTATTCCTTGCTGATAAATGGATAATCAAGGAATTATTTGATTAGTTTCTATTTGTATTTTTTTGAATCTGTATCAGACTTGCTTGATTCCTGCTTACCTGTATAATGATGTGCACAAGCTTTGCCTACATCTGTTTTTGTTGTGAATGACACCCTGCGCTGTGTGCGGAAAAAAAAAGCATATTTTTTTTCGCTCCTTTATGCTGTTGGAATTTCAATAAAAAATATATGAAAAAAAAAAAAAGACAATGGAATAGCTGAAAATGTTAGCTCATGGATAAATAACTGGATAAAAGACAGGGAGCAATGAGTAGTAGTAATTCAAGAATATGATTGCTTGTGTTATAGGGTTCACCTTTATAATGGGATTAATTTAAAATCAACTGGATCTTTTATTCTAAATATATTAAGATTTGCAGAGGTTGAACTCGATGGACTTCAGTCTTTTTTCAACTTCATCTACTATGTTACCACATTTATCAATTATATTATGCAATTGTATATATTTTTAATAAATATTGTTAAAGTGCTATTGAATACAGTGAGATTTTCAAACAATCTCTGTTATTTTGTTACTATTAATATTATATACCAATAAAAGGAATACAGTTAATATTATTTATGACATTTTCTTCTCATTGTACACTAGATTTTTCTTTGCATCAATGTTTTGTAGATAAACCATTTATATAGCCCATTTGGGAGTGTTTTTTTTTTTTAAATGTATAGTTTTGCTTAGTTGCAGAAGAGGACTATGATGTTATCAGTATAACTGAAACTTGGTGGGATGATTCACATGACTGGGCAGTTAACTTAGAGGGGTATACATTATTTAGGAGGGACAGGAATAATAAAAGGGGTGGAGGAATCTGCATGTATATTAAACCTAACCTTAAACCTACAATAAGGGAAGATATTTATGATACAAGTGACAATGTAGAGACCCTGTGGGTTGAAATAAAGAGTGGGGGGAAAAATCCTAAAAAAATATTACTAGGAACATGCTACAAGCCTCCCAACATTAGTGACCCGGAGGAAACTCAACTACTTATCCAAATAGGTAAGGCTGCTAATAACAGTGCTGTAATTATGGGAGATTTTAACTACCCTGATATAAACTGGGCCAATGAAACTAGTAATTCAGCTAAGGGGGATAGATTTTTAAATGTTCTCAGGGATAACTTCTTGTCACAATTAATAGAGGAGCCAACTAGGAGTAAAGCTATATTGGATTTAGTGCTATCAAACAATACAGATATAATATCAAACATAGAAGTTAAAGAACATTTGGGTAACAGTGATCATAACATGGTCACATTTGAAATCTATTTTCAAATGCAGTGTTTTAAAGGCTTAACTAAGACTTTTAATTTCAAGAAAGCAAAATTCAACGATTTAAGGAAATCATTAAATAATATAAATTGGGACAATGTATTTTCTAATAAAAATACAGAGAATAAATGGATAATATTTAAAAATGTGTTAAATAAATATACATATCAACACATACCATATGGTTATAAAAGTAAAAATAAAAAAACAAAGCCATTATGGCTAAATAAAAATGTGTTAAGAGAAATTAGGAAAAAACGTAGGGCATTTAAATTATTAAAAGAAAATAGTACAGACTCAGCATACAATATTTATAAGGAATGTAACAAAGCATGCAAAAAAGCAATCAAATTAGCCAAAATTGAAAATGAAAAATTAATTGCTAAGGATTCTAAGTCTAACCCTAAAAGGTTCTTTAAGTACATAAATAGCAAAAAATCTAAGAAGGATAATATAGGTACATTAAAATGTGTGGAGGGTAGCATGATAAATAATGACAGGGAGAAGGCTGAGGTACTAAACCAGTTTTTTTCTTCAGTATACACAAGAGAAGAACCATTGAATGATACTTTTGAACATAATAGAACATGCCAGTCCATACCACTAACTGGGTTTTGTATAGAGGATATCAGGAAAAAACTGGAAAATATTAAGGTAAATAAAACTCCAGGCCCAGATGGAATACACCCAAGGGTGTTGAGGGAACTTAGCACTGTTATAGACAAACCTTTACTCTTAATTTTTCAAGACTCATTATCCTCAGGCATGGTACCCCAGGATTGGCGTAAAGCTGATGTGGTGCCACTCTTCAAAAAGGGAAGCAGGGATGATCCAGGAAGCTATAGACCAGTTAGTCTGACATCAATAGTGGGGAAGATATTTGAAGGGATTATAAGGGATTATATTGATGAGCATATTCGTGTAAACAAGATTATGAGTTCTTTCTAATCAGCATGGCTTTAGGAGAAATAGATCATGTCAAACTAATCTGATTAGATTCTACGAGGAAGTAAGTCAAAATATAAAGGGGAATCAGTGGATGTGATATACTTAGATTTTGCAAAGGCATTTGATACAGTGCCACATGAGAGATTAATGCACAAAATTAAGGGACTGGGAATAGCTGAAAATGTTAGCTCATGGATAAATAACTGGATAAAAGATAGGGAGCAACGAGTAGTAGTAAATGGATCATACTCAGATTGGACAAAGGTAATCAGTGGCGTCCCCCAGGGATCAGTACTGGGCCCTGTTCTTTTTAATATTTTTATAAATGACTTGGAGCAAGGATTAAATAGCGACATCTCTATTTTTGCAGATGATACTAAGTTAAGTAAGGTCATAAGGTCAGAGCAGGACGAACTGTCTTTACAAAGGGATTTGCTAAAATTAGAACTATGGGCAAGTGAATGGAAAATGAGATTTAATACGGAAAAATGCAAGGTTCTACATTTTGGAAGTAAAAATAAGCAGGCTACGTATTTTTTAAATGGGACAAGACTTAGCCAAACACAGGAGGAAAGGGATTTGGGAGTAGTAATAGATAACAAGCTAAAGATGGGTGCACAATGCAGGGCAGCGGCTTCAAAGGCTAATAAGATACTAGCATGTATTAAAAGAGGTATTGATTCAAGGGAGGAAAGCATAATTCTGTCATTATATAAAGCCCTGGTAAGACCTCACCTTGAGTTTGGAGTGCAGTTCTGGGGACCAATTGCTAAAAAAGATATTGTAGAACTAGAAAAAGTTCAGAGAAGGGCCACAAAGCTAATAAGGGGATTGGAGAAATTAACCTATGAGGAGAGGCTAGCCAAACTGGGTCTGTTTTCTTTAGAAAAAAGGCGCTTGAGAGGTGACATGATTACTTTATATAAATATATTCAAGGCCCATATACAGAGATGGCAGAAGCTCTGTTTATTCCAAGAAAATTGTTTCTGACAAGAGGTCATAATTTAAGGTTGGAGGAAAGGAGATTTAATCTCCTGCAACGGAAACGTTTTTTCACTGTGAGAGCAATAAAATTGTGGAACTCATTACCAAAGGAGGTAGTGAATGCCAATACCATAGATACATTTAAAAATAGTCTGGATAAGTTTCTGTATACTAACAAAATTCATGGATATGATTGCTAGTATTAAATGGGTCACATTTTAATGGGGTTATTTAAGCTTAACTGGAGCTTTTTGTAAGTATTTTAGATTTGTATAGGTTGAACTCGATGGACTTCAGTCTTTTTTTCAACCTTATCTACTATGTTACTATGTATGTATCTTATTTTATATCAGCACTACAACAAAAATATTGAAGGTATTCAGTAACAAAAAAAGTATACAAATATTGACAGCATGGATTAACTATTCAAATTTAGCTTGTGGTTCTAATAACCATGATATGAAAAAAATATACGTAGACATAATAGCTCTGCAATTCTCACTCATTGATATATACAATAATATTAAACAAAACAGCTTGAGAAAAAAAAAAAAGGGTGAATCGTTTCTCCTCCCCGTCTCCCCCTCCCTCTTCCCACCAAAGCCGTCATTACATCACCAACTATCCAATAAGACTATTTCAGAGTTTCTAAATGGAAAGAACATATGATCAATTTCGGTAGGTGGAAATATCTTAATGAATTTAGCCCATTTTCTGAAGAAAGCTATTATTTCTCGCTCTGAGTTCAGATTTGTGACTAATTGTTCAATTAGAAATTGTTTTTTGAGATAGTTCCTTACTTCTACAATTGAGGGAATAATGATCCAATTGTCCAATTTACCCCAAGACCAGCTCCAGCTAAATTTACTGACTAATTGTGTAGCATAATGTCTGGCTTGGAGATATGCAAAGAAATCCTCGTTATTAAGATTGAACTCCTGTTTCAGTTCTTCAAAGGATTTAATGTTTCCTGTATCTGGCTTGAAGAGTTGTGATACCAATTTCAACCCTTGACTGTGCCAGTGTTGTAATAGAGCAGACTGTGTTCCTTCCCGGAATTCGGGGTTTCCCAGAAAGGTTTGAAATCTTGGTATATTAGTATCTACTTCAGCACGTGCTCCAATCTTCCCCCAGGCTAAGATTATTGTGTGTATATAGTTTTAAGACTTTTCACTTGTTTGGGTATTACATTTAATGGGAGATGAAGCAGAGATGTGGGGAACATTGGATATATCATACTAGTTTCAAGATCATAATCTGAGAAATTATTTGACTCCGTGATCCAATCTGCTGCAATGCGTCCTAGAATAGCTAAATTGTAAAGATATACAGGGAGTGCAGAATTATTAGGCAAGTTGTATTTTTGAGGATTAATTTTATTATTGAACAACAACCATGTTCTCAATGAACCCAAAAAACTCATTAATATCAAAGCTGAATAGTTTTGGAAGTAGTTTTTAGTTTGTTTTTAGTTATAGCTATTTTAGGGGGATATCTGTGTGTGCAGGTGACTATTACTGTGCATAATTATTAGGCAACTTAACAAAAAACAAATATATACCCATTTCAATTATTTATTTTTACCAGTGAAACCAATATAACATCTCAACATTCACAAATATACATTTCTGACATTCAAAAACAAAACAAAAACAAATCAGTGACCAATATAGCCACCTTTCTTTGCAAGGACACTCAAAAGCCTGCCATCCATGGATTTTGTCAGTGTTTTGATCTGTTCACCATCAACATTGCGTGCAACAGCAACCACAGCCTCCCAGACACTGTTCAGAGAGGTGTACTGTTTTCCCTCCTTGTAAATCTCACATTTGATGATGGACCACAGGTTCTCAATGGGGTTCAGATCAGGTGAACAAGGAGGCCATGTCATTAGATTTTCTTCTTTTATACCCTTTCTTGCCAGCCACGCTGTGGAGTACTTGGACGCATGTGATGGAGCATTGTCCTGCATGAAAATCATGTTTTCTTGAAGGATGCAGACTTCTTCCTGTACCACTGCTTGAAGAAGGTGTCTTCCAGAAACTGGCAGTAGGACTGGGAGTTGAGCTTGACTCCATCCTCAACCCGAAAAGGCCCCACAAGCTCATCTTTGATGATACCAGCCCAAACCAGTACTCCACCTCCACCTTGCTGGCGTCTGAGTCGGACTGGAGCTCTCTGCCCTTTACCAATCCAGCCACGGGCCCATCCATCTGGCCCATCAAGACTCACTCTCATTTCATCAGTCCATAAAACCTTAGAAAAATCAGTCTTGAGATATTTCTTGGCCCAGTCTTGACGTTTCAGCTTGTGTGTCTTGTTCAGTGGTGGTCGTCTTTCAGCCTTTCTTACCTTGGCCATGTCTCTGAGTATTGCACACCTTGTGCTTTTGGGCACTCCAGTGATGTTGCAGCTCTGAAATATGGCCAAACTGGTGGCAAGTGTCATCTTGGCAGCTGCACGCTTGACTTTTCTCAGTTCATGGGCAGTTATTTTGCGCCTTGGTTTTTCCACACGCTTCTTGCGACCCTGTTGACTATTTTGAATGAAACGCTTGATTGTTCGATGATCACGCTTCAGAAGCTTTGCAATTTTAAGAGTGCTGCATCCCTCTGCAAGATATCTCACTATTTTTGACTTTTCTGAGCCTGTCAAGTCCTTCTTTTGACCCATTTTGCCAAAGGAAAGGAAGTTGCCTAATAATTATGCACACCTGATATAGGGTGTTGATGTCATTAGACCACACCCCTTCTCATTACAGAGATGCACATCACCTAATATGCTTAATTGGTAGTAGGCTTTCGAGACTATACAGCTTGGAGTAAGACAACATGCATAAAGAGGATGATGTGATCAAAATACTCATTTGCCTAATAATTCTGCACTCCCTGTATATATCAGGCAATGCTAATCCGGCCATTTGCTTAGGTAAATTTAACCTCTGCAAAGATATTCTAGGTTTTTTTGAATACCAAATAAAATAATGGAGTGCGGTATTAAATTTTTTAATGTCATACGTTTTCAATATAATAGGGAGATTTTGAAATATATAACAGATCTTCGGAAGTATCACCATTTTGAACAAGGTGATTCGTCCAGACAGTGAAAGGGGCATATTCTGCCAATTTCTCATAAGTGAGATAGCTTGTGAAAGAATTGGAGAGATATTTAGGGAATACCAATCTTGAGGGTCAGCGGATACCATGATCCCTAAATATCTAAAATATTTAGAAACAATCTTAAAGGGATTATCTATAAAGGAATTTTCTTTTATTCTTAGCCATAATAATTCTGATTTAGTTTTGTTCATTCTGTATCCTGAACATAGACCGTACAAATCAATTATATCTAGGAGCTTTGGGATGTTTGTGGAGGTATTAGAGATATATAACAATAAATCGTCTGCATATAATGTCACCTTAACCTCCTTTTTGAGGATTCTAATACCTTCAATTTGTTGTCTTATTTTGATGGCTAGAGTTTCGATTGCTAGATTGAACAATAGCGGCGAGAGCGGGCAACCATGCCGTTTTCCTTTGTCTAATCTTATTTTCTTCGACACCAGCCCATGTATGACTATACTGGTAGATGAGTGTGAGCAAATATTTTTAATTAAGTTAAGGAAGTTATTCCTCAGCCCGAAGCAATCTAATGTATCAAGTAACTATTCATGGCTAACCCTATCGAACGCTTTCTCCGCGTCAATTGCTAATATTGCCGCGTCCGTATAGTTTATGGTCAGCCTATCCTCTGAGTTCTTAAAATAGTCGATGACCATAAGGAGTTGTCTAATTTTAGCGGCTGAGCTGCGTTTGAGTAAAAACCCCACCTGGTCTCTATGAATGATCTCAGATAACCCTTTTTGCAATCTCTTAGCTAAGATGGAGGTAAATATCTGATAGTCCGAGTTTAATAATGCAATCGGTTTATACGATTCCCTATTATGTGGATTTTTTCCTGGTTTGAGAATGAGGATGGTGTGGGATTCTACAAAACAAGGAGAAATTTGAGCATTTTCCCTAAAATAAAAAATAAAGAGTTTAGTCAGGTGAGGAGTAATCATAGATTCTAGATTCTTGTAAAATTAATTCGGTATTTCATCTGGGCCTGGAGCTCTCTCATATTTTAGCGCTTGAATTGTTTGTGAAACTTCTAACTCGGTAATTGGGGCATTTAGGGTAGCATTAAGTTCAGCGTTACATCTTGTAATGGGTAGATTTTCCCAGAATCTATCCTGTGCTCCCGCCTCAATCGAGGAAGGCGAATAGATTTATAGTACTGAAAAAAAGGATTCTGAGATTTCCTCAGTTGTGGTAAGCAGATTCTTCTCAACCTCTAAAGATTTGATTGTATTAGATTGTCTAGAGTTTTTCACCAATTTAGATAATAATTTACCTGATTTGTTGCCGTATTTGTAAAGTCTAGATTGGTATTTTAATTCTGCTTGTACTGTATGAGTGGTTATAAAGGTATCTTGTTCCTGTTTTGCTTTGATGTATCTTCTCCAATTTTCCTCACTGGGGAAACAAAGGCATTAGCTACCATAGCTGTCGTCATCTGTTTCTCCTTTACTTGAGTCACGCTTAATTTTTGCAGTGTAAGCAATAATGTCTCCCCTTAGAACAGCTTTCGCTGTCTCCCATATGATCGATGGACTAGGTACTGAGCCCTCAATAATTTAAAGAATTCTTCCATCTTATTTTTGAGCCAATTTTTATATTTTAAGTTTTTACTAAGATATTTTTGGTAAAAAAAAGCGTGCCCCTTTTGGACGATGAATCTGAGTTGGAATATCCAACATTATAGGGGCATGGTCTGAAATACAGATTTCTGAGATTGCCGCCTTAGCCCCAGTATGATATAAACTGTCATTTATTAAAATGAGATTAATTCTTGATAGAGATTTGGAAGCTTTTGAGTAGCAGGTATAATTCCTGCTATCCGGGTTCTGAGCCCTCCACACTTCTCTAACTGCAAGATTTAGGGAGATAGTATTGAAGAGCTTTTTAGAGACTAAAAAAGGAAATTTATGCTTACCTGATAAATTGATTTCTTCTACGATGCGACAAGTCCACGGATTCATCCCTACTTGTGGGATATTATCCTCCTGCTAAAAGGAAGTGGCAAAGAGCACCACAGCAGAGCTGTCTACATAGCTCCTCCCTTGACTCCACCCCCCAGTCATTTGACCAAAGGTATAGGAAGAGAAAGGAAAAGCTAAAAGGTGCAGAGGTGACTGAAGTTTAAAAAAAAAACATAATTTATGCTTACCTGATAAATTCCTTTCTCCTGTAGTGTAGTCAGTCCACGGGTCATCCATTACTTATGGAATATATCTCTTCCTAAAAGGAAACTGCAAGAGAATTACCCAGCAGAGCTGCTATATAGCTCCTCCCCTCACATATCATATTCAGTCATTCGACCAAAGCAGACGAGAAAGGAGGAACCATAGGGTACAGTGGTGACTGGAGTTTAATTAAAATTTAGACCTGCCGTAAAAACAGGGCGGGCCGTGGACTGACTACACTACAGGAGAAAGGAATTTATCAGGTAAGCATAAATTATGTTTTCTCCTGTTAAGTGTAGTCAGTCCACGGGTCATCCATTACTTATGGAATACCAATACCAAAGCTAAAGTACACGGATGAAGGGAGGGACAAGGCAGGAACATTAAACAGAAGGAACCACTGCCTGAAGTACCTTTCTCCCAAAAATAGCCTCCGAGGAAGCAAAAGTGTCAAATTTGTAAAATTTTGAAAAAGTGTGAAGCGAAGACCAAGTCGCAGCCTTGCAAATCTGTTCAACAGAGGCCTCATTTTTAAAGGCCCAGGTGGAAGCCACAGCTCTAGTAGAATGAGCTGTAATCCTTTCAGGAGGCTGCTGTCCAGCAGTCTCATAGGCTAAGCGTATTATGCTACGAAGCCAAAAGGAGAGAGAGATAGCCGAAGCCTTTTGACCTCTTCTCTGTCCAGAGTAAACGACAAACAGGGAAGAAGTTTGACGAAAATCTTTAGTTGCCTGCAAATAGAATTTCAGGGCACGGACTACGTCCAGATTATGCAAAAGTCGTTCCTTCTTTGAAGAAGGATTAGGACACAGAGATGGAACAACAATCTCTTGATTGATATTCCTGTTAGTAACTACCTTAGGTAAGAACCCAGGTTTAGTACGCAGGACTACCTTGTCTGAATGAAAAATCAGATAAGGAGAATCACAATGTAAGGCAGATAACTCAGAGACTCTTCGAGCCGAGGAAATAGCCATCAAAAACAGAACTTTCCAAGATAACAGCTTGATATCAATGGAATGAAGGGGTTCAAATGGAACGCCTTGAAGAACATTAAGAACTAAGTTTAAGCTCCACGGCGGAGCAACAGACTTAAACACAGGCTTAATCCTAGTTAAAGCCTGAACGTCTGGAACTTCAGCCAGACGTTTGTGTAGAAGAATAGACAGAGCAGAAATCTGTCCCTTTAACGAACTAGCAGATAAGCCCTTTTCTAAACCCTCTTGTAGAAAGGACAATATCCTAGGAATCCTAACCTTACTCCATGAGTAACTCTTGAATTCGCACCAATGTAAATATTTCCGCCATATCTTATGGTAAATTTTTCTGGTAACAGGCTTCCTAGCCTGTATTAAGGTATCAATAACCGACTCCGAGAAGCCACGCTTTGATAGAATCAAGCGTTCAATCTCCATGCAGTCAGCCTCAGAGAAATTAGATTTGGATGGTTGAAAGGACCCTGAATTAGAAGGTCCTGTCTCAGAGGCAGAGACCACGGTGGACAGGACGACATGTCCACTAGGTCTGCATACCAGGTCCTGCGTGGCCACGCAGGCGCTATCAGAATCACCAAAGCTCTCTCCTGTTTGATCTTGGCAATCAAACGAGGAAGCATCGGGAATGGTGGAAACACATAAGCCATGTTGAAGACCCAAGGGGCTGTCAGAGCATCTATCAGCACCGCTCCCGGGTCCCTGGACCTGGATCCGTAACAAGGAAGCTTGGCGTTCTGACGAGACGCCATGAGATCCAGATCTGGTTTGCCCCAACGATGAATCAGTTGAGCAAAGACCTCCGGATGAAGTTCCCACTCCCCCGGATGAAAAGTCTGGCGACTTAGAAAATCCGCCTCCCAGTTCTCCACGCCTGGGATGTAGATCACTGACAGGTGGCAAGAGTGAGACTCTGCCCAGCGAATTATCTTTGAGACTTCCAACATCGCTAGGGAACTTCTGGTTCCCCCTTGATGGTTGATGTAAGCCACAGTCGTGATGTTGTCCGACTGAAATCTGATGAACCTCAGAGTTGCTAACTGAGGCCAAGCTAGGAGAGCATTGAATATTGCTCTTAACTCCAGAATATTTATTGGGAGGAGTTTCTCCTCCTGAGTCCATAATCCCTGAGCTTTCAGGGAATTCCAGACTGCTCCCCAGCCTAGAAGGCTGGCCTCTGTTGTTACAATCGTCCAATCTGGCCTGCGAAAGGTCATCCCCTTGGACAGATGTGGCCGAGAAAGCCACCATAGAAGAGAATCTCTGGTCTCTTGATCCAGATTTAGTAGGGGGGACAAATCTGAGTAATCCCCGTTCCACTGACTTAGCATGCACAATTGCAGCGGTCTGAGATGATGGCGCACAAATGGTACTATGTCCATTGCCGCTACCATTAAGCCGATTACTTCCATGCACTGAGCTACTGACGGGTGTGGAATGGAGTGAAGGACACGGCAAGCATTTAGAAGTTTTAATAACCTGGCCTCTGTCAGGTAAATTTTCATCTCTACAGAATCTAAAAGAGTCCCTAGAAAGGGAACTCTTGTAAGTGGTAATAGAGAACTCTTTTCCACGTTCACCTTCCACCCATGCGACCTCAGAAATGCCAGAACTATCTCTGTATGAGACTTGGCAGTTTGAAAACTTGACGCTTGTATCAGAATGTCGTCTAGGTACGGAGTCACCGCTATGCCTCGCGGTCTTAGTACCGCCAGAAGTGAGCCTAGAATTTTTGTAAAGATTCTTGGAGCCGTAGCTAATCCGAAGGGAAGAGCTACAAACTGGTAATGCCTGTCTAGGAAGGCAAATCTCAGATACCGGTAATGATCCTTGTGAATCAGTATGTGAAGGTAGGCATCCTTTAGGTCCAGTGTGGTCATGTACTGACCCTCTTGGATCATGGGAAGGATGGTTCGAATAGTTTCCATTTTGAATGATGGAACTCTTAGAAATTTGTTTAGGATTTTTAAGTCCAAGATTGGCCTGAAGGTTCCCTCTTTCTTGGGAACCACAAATAGGTTTGAATAGAATCCCTTCCCGTGTTCCGTCCGCGGAACTGGGTGGATTACCCCCATTAGTAAGAGGTCTTGTACACAGCGTAGAAACGCCTCTTTCTTTATTTGGTTTGCTGATAACCTTGAAAGATGAAATCTCCCCCGTGGAGGAGAAGTTTTGAAGTCCAGGAGATATCCCTGAGATATGATCTCCAACGCCCAGGGATCCTGGACATCTCTTGCCCAAGCCTGGGCGAAGAGAGAAAGTCTGCCCCCCACTAAATCCGTTTCCGGATAGGGGGCCCTCTCTTCATGCTGTCTTGGGGGCTGCAGCAGGTTTCTTGGCCTGCTTGCCCCTGTTCCAGGACTGGTTAACTTTCCAGCCCTGCCTGTAACGAGCAACAGCTCCTTCCTGTTTTGGAGCGGAGGAAGTTGATGCTGCTCCTGCCTTGAAGTTACGAAAGGCACGAAAATTAGACTGTTTGGCCTTTGATTTGGCCCTGTCCTGAGGTAGAGCATGGCCCTTATCTCCCGTAATGTCAGCAATAATTTCTTTCAAGCCGGGCCCGAATAAGGTCTGCCCTTTGAAAGGAATATTAAGCAATTTAGATTTAGAAGTCACGTCAGCTGACCAGGATTTAAGCCATAGCGCTCTGCGCGCTTGGATGGCGAATCCGGAGTTCTTAGCCATAAGTTTGGTTAAATGCACGACGGCATCAGAAACAAATGCGTTAGCTAGCTTAAGTGTTTTAAGCTTGTTGATTATTTCATCCAATGGAGCTGAGCGAATGGCCTCTTCCAGAGACTCAAACCAGAATGCTGCCGCAGCAGTGACAGGCGCAATGCATGCGAGGGGCTGTAAAATAAAACCTTGTTGAACAAACATTTTCTTAAGGTAACCCTCTAATTTTTTATCCATTGGATCTGAAAAGGCACAACTATCCTCCACCGGGATAGTGGTACGCTTAGCTAAAGTAGAAACTGCTCCCTCCACCTTAGGGACCGTCTGCCATAAGTCTTGTGTGGTGGCGTCAATAGGAAACATTTTCCTAAATATGGGAGGAGGGGTAAAAGGCACACCCGGTCTATCCCACTCCTTGCTAATAATCTCTGTAAGCCTTTTTGGTATAGGAAATACGTCAGTACACACCGGTACCACATAGTATCTATCCAACCTACATAATTTCTCTGGAATTGCAACCGTGTTACAATCATTCAGAGCCGCTAATACCTCCCCTAGCAATGTGCGGAGGTTCTCTAGCTTAAATTTAAAATTGGAAATCTCTGAATCCAGTCTCCCTGGATCAGATCCGTCACCCACAGAATGAAGCTCTCCGTCCTCACGTTCTGCAAACTGTGACGCAGTATCTGACATGGTTCTCATCTCATCCGCGCGCTCTGTCCTTAACCCAGAGCTATCGCGCTTGCCTCTTAATTCTGGCAACTTAGATAATACTTCTGTCATAACAGTAGCCATGTCTTGCAAAGTGATTTGTAAGGGCCTCCCTGATGTACTTGGCGCCACAAAATCACACACCTCCTGAGCGGGAGGCGAAGGTACTGACACGTGAGGAGAGTTAGTCGGCATAACTTCCCCCTCGTTGTCTGGTGATAATTTCTTTACATGTAAAGATTGACTTCTATTTAAAGTAGCATCAATGCAATTAGTACACACATTTCTATTGGGCTCCACATTGGCCTTTAAACATAGTGAACAAAGAGATTCATCTGTGTCAGACATGTTTAAACAAACTAGCAATGAGACTAGGAAACTTGGAAATACTTTTCAAAATTAATTTACAAGCAATATAAAAAAAACGTTACTGTGCCTTTAAGAAGCACAAAAAAAACTGACACAGTTGAAATAACAATGACCAAAATAGTTATAGCAACCAAATTTTCACAGTAAATGTATTAAGTTAGCAAAGGATTGCACCCACCAGCAAATGGATGATTAACCCCTTAGTACCCAAAAACGGATAACAATTATATAATTAACGTTTTTCTCACAGTCAAATACACTGTCACAGGACTGCTGTGACTGATTACCTCCCTCAAAATGGATTTTGAAGACCCCTGAGCTCTCTAGAGACGATCTGGATCATGGAGGATGAAGTAGACAGATTGTGACTGAATTTTTACTGCGCAAAAAAGCGCTAAAATAGGCCCCTCCCACTCATATTACAACAGTGGGGAAGCTCAGAAACTGTTTCTATGCAGAAAACAAAAATGGTCATGTGGTAAAAATCATGCCCTAATAAGTTTTATCACCAAGTACCTCACAAAAACGATTAACAAGCCAGTAAACGTTTTAAATATACATTTGAAAGTTATGTATTATTATTAATAAGCCTGCTACCAGTCGCTTTTACTGCAGTTAAGGCTCATACATTATTTCAGTATTAACAGTATTTTCAGAGTTAATTCCATTCCTTAGAAAAATACATTCAGTGTACACACACACACACACACATCAGCCTGATACCAGTCGCTATCACTGCATTTAAGGCTGAACTTACTTTACAATGGTATCAGCAGTATTTTCTCAGTCAATTCCAATTCCTCAGAAAATAAATTACTGCACATACCTCATTTGTTGCAGGGGGGCCCTGCATGCTATTCCCCTTCTCTGAAGTTACCTCACTCCTCAGATGAGAAACAGCCAGTGGATCTTAGTTACGTCTGCTAAGACCATAGAAAAACCCAGGCAGATTCTTCTTCTAATGCTGCCTGAGAATAAACAGCACACTCCGGTGCCATTTAAAATAACAAACTTTTGATTGTAGAAATAAACTAAGTTAAAAAACACCACAGATCTCTCACAGCTTCCTTTTAGTTAGGCTGCAAGAGAATGACTGAATATGATATGTGAGGGGAGGAGCTATATAGCAGCTCTGCTGGGTAATTCTCTTGCAGATTCCTGTTAGGAAGAGATATATTCCATAAGTAATGGATGACCCGTGGACTGACTACACTTAACAGGAGAAAATAATAATTCTGTCTTAAAATGACAGGGCGGGCCATGGACTCGTCGTATCATAGAAGAAATCAATTTATCAGGTAAGCATAAATTTCCTTTTCTTCTACAAGATACGACGAGTCCACGGATTCATCCTTACTTGTGGGATACAATACCAAAGCAACAGGACACGGATAAACAAAAGGCACCACTGCTTGAAGAACCTTTCTTCCAAAAATAGCCTCAGAAGAAGTAAAAGTATCAAATTTGTAAAATTTGGAAAAAGTTTGAAGGGAGGACCAAGTCGCAGCCTTACAAATCTGTTCAACAGAGGCATCGTTTTTAAAAGCCCATGTGGAAGCCACAGCTCTAATGGAATGAGCCGTAATTTTTTCAGGAGGATGCTGTCCAGCAGTCTCAGGCGGATGATGCTTTTCAGCCAAAAAGAGAGAGAGGTAGCCGTAGCTTTTTGACCCCTACATTTTCCAGAATAAGCAAACAATGAATAAAGAAGATGTTTGACGGAAATCCTTAATCGATTGTAAGTAAAACTTCAAGGCGTGAACCACATCCAAGTTATGTAACAGACGTTCCTTCTTAGAAGAAGGATTAGGACACAAGGAAGGAACAACAATTTCCTGATTAATATTCTTATTTGAAACAACCTTAGGAAGGAATCCAGGTTTAGTACGCAAAACCACCTTATCAGAATGGAATATAAGAAGGTGAATCACATTGTAATGCAGAAAGCTCAGAAACTCTTCGAGCAGAAGAGATAGCAACTAAAAACAAAACTTTCCAAGATAACAGCTTAATATCTATGGAATGCATGGGTTCAAACGGAACCCCTTGAAGAACTAAATTCAAACTCCATGGCGGAGCAATAGGTTTAAACACAGGCTTAAATCTGATTAAAGCCTGACAAAAAGACCGAACATCTGGGACATCCGCCAGACGCTTATGTAGTAAAATTGACAAAGCAGAAATTTGTCCCTTTAAGGAACTAGCTGATAATCCCTTCTCCAATCCTTCTTGGAGAAAGGACAAAATCCTAGGAATCCTAACCCTACTCCATGAGTAGCCCTTGGATTCACACCAATAAAGATATTTACGCCATATCTTATGGTAAATTTTTCTCGTGACAGGCTTGCAAGCCTGAATCAAAGTATTAATGACCGACTCAGAGAATCCCCGCTTAGATAAAATCAAGCGTTCAATCTCCAGACAGTCAGCTGCAGAGAATTTAGATTTGGATGTTGGAACGGACCTTGAATGAGAAGGTCCTGCCTCAATGGTAGTTTCCACTGAGGTAGAGACGACATGTCCACTAGATCTGCATACCAAGTCCTGCGTGGCCACGTAGGCGCTATTAGAATTACTGAAGCTCTCTCCTGTTTGATTCTTGCAATCACACGAGGCAGGAAAGGAAATGGTGGAAACACATAAGCCAGGTTGAACGACCAAGGTACTGCTAGAGCATCTATCAGTACAGCCTGGGGATCCCTTGATCTGGACCCGTAACGTGGAAGCTTGGCATTCTGTCGAGATGTCATCAGATCCAATTCCGGAATGCCCCATTGTTGAATCAATGATGAAAACACCTCCGGATGGAGTTCCCACTCCCCCGGATGAAAAATCTGACGACTTAGAAAATCAGCTTCCCAGTTCTCTACTCCTGGGATATAGATTGCTGATAGATGGCAAGAGTGAGTCTCCGCCCATCGGATTATCCTTGATCATCGCTAGAGAACTCCTTGTTCCCCCCTGATGATTGATATATGCCACAGTCATGATATTGTCCGACTGGAACCTTATGAATTTGGCCAGATTCAACTGAGGCCACGCCTGAAGCGCGTTGAATATTGCTCTCAGTTCCAGAATATTGATTGATAATTGAGACTCCATCTGAGTCCAAGTACCCTGAGCCTTCAGGGAATTCCAGACTGCACCCCAGCCCAAGAAGATGGCGTCCGTTGTCACTATAACCCATGATGGCCTGCGGAAACACATTCCCTGGGACAGATGATCCTGTGATAACCACCAAAGAAGAGAGTCAATGGTCTCTTGTTCCAGATTTATCTGAGGAGATAAATTTGCATAATCCCCATTCCACTGCCTGAGCATGCACAGCTGCAGTGGCCTGAGATGAAAGCGAGCAAACGGGACGATGTCCACTGCTGCTACCATTAATCCAATGACCTCCATACAGTGAGCCACTGATGGCCGAGGAATGGACAGAAGAGCTCGGCAAGTATTTAGAATCTTTGATTTTCTGACCTCTGTCAAAAATATTTTCATGTCTACAGAGTCTATCAGAGTTCCCAAGAATGGAACTCTTGTTTGTGTAACAAGTGAACTCTTTTCTATATTCACTTTCCAACCGTAAGTTCTTAGGAAAGACAACACAATGTCCGTGTGAGATTTGGTCAGATGATAAGTTGACGCCTGAATCAAGATATCATCCAGATAGGGCACCACTGCTATGCCCCGCGGCCTGAGAACCGCTAGAAGGGACCCTAGCACCTTTGTGAAGATTCTGGGAGCTGTGGCCAACCCGAAGGGAAGGGCCACAAACTGATTATGCTTGTCCAAAAAGGCAAACTTTAGAGACTGATGATGATCCTTGTGGATAGGAATGTGAAGATACGCATCCTTTAGGTCCACGGTGGTCGTGTATTGAACATCCTGGATCATTGGTAAGATTGTTCGTATAGTCTCTATCTAGAACGATGGGACCCTGAGAAATTTGTTTAGACATTTTAGATCTAAAATGGGTATGAAAGTTGCCTCTTTTTTGGGAACCACGAAAAGGTTTGAATAAAACCCCTGTCCCTGTTCCAGCTTTGGAACTGGACAAATTACTCCCATGGTATAGAGGTCTTTTACACAGTGTAATAACGCCTCTCTTTTTGTCTGGTCTACAGACAAACGTGAAAGATGAAATCTCCCCCTTGGGAGAAATTCCTTGAATTCCAACTGATAACCCCCACCCCCCCGGGTCACAATTTCCAATGCCCAGGGATCCTGAACATCCCTTGCCCAAGCCTGAGCAAAGAGAGAAAGTCTGCCCCCTACTAGATCCGGTCCCGGGGGCTGCCCCTTCATGTTGTCTTGGTAGCAGCAGCAGGCTTCTTGGCTTGTTTACCCTTATTCCAGGCCTGGTTAGGTCTCCAGACAGACTTCGATTGAGCAAAATTCCCTTTCTCTGTTTAGTGGAGGAAGGGGAAGCAGATTTAGATTTTGATGATACATCAGCAGACCACGATTTTAACCATAGTGCTCTGCGCGCCAAAATGGCAAAGCCTGCATTTTTCGCCGCTAATTTAGCAATCTGAAAAGCAGCATCTGTGATAAAGGAATTAGCTAGCTTTAGAGCTCTAATTCTGTCCAAAATGTCCTCTAAGGGCGTCTCTACCTTTAGAGACTCCTCAAGGGCGTCAATCCAGAAAGCCGCCGCCGTAGTTACTGGAGCAATGCAGGCAGTAGGCTGTAACAAGAAACCCTGGTGAATAAATAACTTCTTTAGAAGACCCTCTAACTTTTTATCCATAGGGTCTTTGAAAGCACAACTGTCCTCAATAGGTATAGTTGTACGCTTAGCTAGAGTAGATATTGCTCCCTCCACCTTAGGGACCGTTTGCCAAGAGTCCCTGATGGTGTCTGATATAGGAAACATTTTCTTAAAATTAGGAGAGGGAGAGAACGGTATACCTGGTCTATCCCATTCCTTTTTAACAATTTCCAAAATTCTTTTGGGAACCGGAAAAAACATCAGTGTAAGTAGGTACTTCTAGATATTTATCCATCTTACGCAATTTTTCTGGAGGAATTGTAATAGGTTCACAATCATCCAGATTCGCTAGGACCTCCCTGAGCAACAGGCGAAGGTGTTCAAGTTTAAATTTAAAGGACGCTAAGTCTGAATCTGTCTGAGGTAACACATTCCCTGAATCTGAAAGTTCTCCCTCAGGCAATAATTCCCTGACTCCCAATTCAGAGCACTGTGAGGGTACATCGGAAATGGCTAATAAAGCATCAGAGGGTTCAGTATTTACATTAATACCTGGCCTACTGCGTTTACCTTGCAAAACTGGCAATTTAGATAATACCTCAGTGAGGGTAGTTGACATAACTGCAGCCATATCTTGCAGAGTAAAAGAATTAGACGCACTAGAGGTACTAGGTGTCACTTGTGTGGGTGTTAAAGGTTGTGACACTTGGGGAGAATTGGATGGCATATCCTGATTCTCTTCAGACTGAGAATCATCCTTAGACATACTTTTATCAACTAAAATATGTTCTTTACAGTGTAAGGCTCTATCAGTACAAGAGGTACACAATTTAAGTGGGGGTTCCACAATGGCTTCTAAACACATAGAGCAATGAGATTCCTCAATGTCAGACATGTTAAACAAAGTAGTAATAACCACAACAGTTGGTAAACACCTTATTTATTGAAAAAAACTATTTTGAAAAAAAAAAAAAAAAGTACTGTGCCTTTAAGAGATAAAAGCGCTAAATTTTTCCAAACACACTTAATAATGTCTATAAACGTTTAAAAACTAGGTATGGATATACAGAGATGCCAAAAATTATTGCATCCCACATGCAAGAGCAGAAATTTACCCTCTACAGGAACTTAAAGCAAAACAAAACTCAATTTGCTAGTTAACGACCCCTGCCCCCAGATAACTGCCAAATGACTCAACACCAATCCGGATAGTATGACACAGAGATAGGGCCCAACAGGAGCTAATGTCTGCTGTCTACTTCAGAGTAAACTGCGTGTCTGAGGCGCGAAAATAGGCCCCGCCCATAATGGACGTCGCACTATTTGATTAATCTACCGCATGGGAAGCGGTTACAAACAGCCATGTGGTCCCCAAACATATAAGCACAACATAAAGTCCTCTTTATCAATAAAGTTATTTTATGCCATAATTTTGTAAAATACCCCAGTGTCAATATTATATGCTGCGTATCTAATTGCTGCAATAATGTCAGTAAAACACCCAGTAGGACAGTAACACCCTTTTCATTTACAGGACTACTGCTTACCCTGTTCCCACTATAAGGAACCAAATCAGCCAATTCTGATATACTAAGTTTCCTCAGAAGAAAAGGGCTGAAACATACCTCAAATGCTGCTTGCTGCATGAGACCGTCCTCCACACTGTGTTTTCTCATATTATCTTCAGATCTGTGGGAACCATAATTGATCTTAGTAGAGAATGACTGGGGGGTGGAGTAAAGGGAGGAGCTATATAGACAGCTCTGCTGTGGTGCTCTTTGCCACTTCCTGTTAGCAGGAGGATAATATCCCACAAGTAAGGATGAATCCGTGGACTCGTCGTATCTTGTAGAAGAAATATTAAAACTTATGTCTGAATTCACGTTAAACAAAAAACTATGTTTTGCCTATTTACAGGTAAGGCATTATATTACTAGTTTAGATTGGAGAGAGAACACTACTTGGTCTTTGGGACCACTGGACCCTAATTATAAGTCGCTACCGTATGGGACTACATTCTATCTCAGCAGTGTACAAATTGTTATTAGAACAAGCTGCAGTTCCTATTCTGATGCGTTTATATAGAAAATGGTCTGTTGATTTTGAAGATTTAGAGCTGGAAGTATTTAGAAAGAGAATCTCACATGAGGCTTATGAATAGATTATACCTGACACCAAGGGCAATTGCTAAATGGTCTAGGGGGGAGGAGAAAGTATGCCCTAAGTGTAGAGCTCCTGCAGGGGACCTTATACACGTATTTTTGTCCTGTCCAAGACTCCAGAAGTTTTGGCATCAAGTTATATTTTGGTTAAATAAGTTCTTAGTAACTAAATTAAATTTAAATGACTTTTAAAATGATCTTTTATGTATTCCTTGCTGATAAATGGTTAATCAAGGAATTATTTGATTAGTTTCCATTTGTATTTTATTTTTTGAATCTGTATCAGACTTGCTTGATTCCTGCTTACCTGTATAATGATGTGCACAAGCTTTGCCTACGTCTCTGTTTTTGTTGTGGATGACAGCCTGTGCGGTGTGCGAAAAAAAAAAGCATATTTTTTTCGCTTCTTTATGCTGTTGGAATTTCAATAAAAAATATATATGAAGAAAAAAAAATGAGACATTGGAATAGATGAAAATGTTAGCTCATGGATAAATAACTGGATAAAAGACAGGGAGCAATGAGTAGTAATAATTCAAGAATATAATTGCTTGTGTTAAAATGGTCACCTTTATAATGGGATTAATAAGATTAACTGGATCTTTTATTCTAAATATATTAAGATTTGTAGAGGTTGAACTCGATGGACTTCAGTCTTTTTTTTCAACTTCATCTACTATGTTACCACATTTATCAACTATTATATTATGCAATTGTATATATTTTTAATAAATATTTTTAAAGTGCTATTGAATACAGTGATATTTTCAAACAATCTCTGTTATTTTGTTACTATTAATATTATATACTGATAAAAGGAATACAGTTAATATTATTTATGACATTTTCTTCTCATTGTACACTAGATTTTTCTTTGCATCAATGTTTTGTAGATAAACCACTTATATAGCCCATTTGGGAGTGTGTTTTTTTAAAATGTATAGTTTTGCCTTTTCATATGCAGGGGAGGGGGCGAGTGTCTGCTCTTCTTACCTTCCAAACCCATTTCAGTGGGTGTCCCAGTCCAAGTAAGTTTTTAAAAGGTTTTATGCTGGATTTTTATGTCAGTATCGGTGCATTTTCTTCTTTATAGTAGTGTTTATTTCATGCAGTTATATGGAAATCTGTCCATTTAAAGTAGATTTCTATACAAGGACTCAACCTCTGCTATTTTTCATTAAGTAATTTAACAGCATAGCCTCTATCTATGGACCTTTTCCCACATTTTCATAGATTTTATTATAAAATAAACCATCCTCACAATTTTTTTAACAAATGAATTGTTACCGTTTGCATGACAACTATCAATGTTGGAATGTATTTATATCTGTATCTTTTATAAATATATCCATTTTAAATATTTTATCCTCTACATATAAGATAGCATAAGAATACGCTTTGTGGATACTCTTGTGATGCATAGTAAACTTTATAGAATTAGCAGATAAATTTAACTCATCAAAAAATTGTTTCAATGTTTCCATATCACCAGTCAATATTATGTCATCAATGTAGCAATACCCATTTGTTTGCATACTGTTTGAATAAATCGTTTGTTGAAGCAATTCACTACCTCATATATTCCCATCAAAATGCCAGCATATGATTGCACCATATTCGTCCCCTTGGCAGTACCTCTGTGTTGCTTATAAAAAGTATATTCAAACACAAAATAGTTATAATTTTAAGAAAAAAATATTTTGAAATAGTGTAACTATCTATTCTGTCCAATTACCTTTTAACTGCATGGAGGTGTATAAATGATTTATGTCCGAGGTAACTAAAATTACTTGATTTTTATCACATTTGTATGGATTTACCTTGGGTGTGCTGGACGATACAGTGAGCATGTTAACTATAGAAGTGCTGGATCAACTATTGCATTTACTTTGTAACTTAGCAATCAATTCAGAAGAATCTTCAAAGCAAGATGGTTATTTCATTACCATTGGTTATAAAAATGTTGTTGTATTCAATAAAACAGAATCCACACTAGCTATTATTGGATGACCTGGGGGTATCTTATATTTGTATGGCTCTTTGGTAATTATATATAGATAGATAGATAGATAGATAGATAGATAGATAGATAGATAGATCAGGAGTTATATGATTTTTTTTTTTTTTTTTTAATAAATTTATTGAGGGTTTACACACGTTGAAAATACACAAGAATGAGTAACATAGACTGACAACATAGTCCTAAGTAGTCCATATGAAAAGTTTAAAATAAAAATGCCATTAATATTATTGCATTGTGCTACCATACTTAAACATTTAACGAATATCTCATTGTGGGGACATTAAATGTGACCCTTGGTTTAATAAACATCATCATTTTAAATCTTATAAAGAATTCCTCTTGGACTAGATATATAAACTCCAATAAAAGTATGAGGGAATTAGGGTCTAAAATGGTAGGTAAAGGGTCACTTTTGAACCCATATTATTTAGAAAGTAGATAAGATAGAATCCGTGATATAGCATTAAACCAATCCAGAACAGTATAAACAAATGATATGCAAGAATTATGTTATGTAAGTTATGAAATCATTTAAGAAAAATAATAGGACTTATCACTTAAATTGGGAAGGAACAAAGAACTGCAGAACTAACATAAGTGTCCTAAAAGTGGTTAAAGTAAGGTCTTCTGCTATATAGACATCTTAGAAAATATTTAAGACAGAGGTCATTATTTGCATCAGTGCGAGTGTGGCTGCTAGCATTATAAAACAGAACACCTTATACACTGTACCCTTAACATAAGCAGCAGAATCAGGGAAGTGTGTGTGTGTGTGTGTGTGTGTTGTTGAAAGGTCACTGCAAATACAGTCAGGCAACTGTATTTTGTATGAAACTTTTCTCTAATACAAGTAAAACAGTCTTTTTCTAGAGTCAGGGTATACTTCCCATTAAAATTAAAAATGTTTTTCAGCAGCAACAGAAATTACAAAACAAAAAGGCCTACTACTGTTAGGAGACTAACAGTAGTTTCCATAACTACCATTACTGGTCCAACTACTCTGGCCCCAGTGAAATAAACACATTCACAGCTGTTACAAAACAAAATATAATTTATGCTTACCTGATAAATTCATTTCTCCTGTAGTGTAGTCAGTCCACGGGTCATCCATTACTTATGGGATTATAACTCCTCCCTAACAGGAAGTGCAAGAGGATCACCCAAGCAGAGCTGCTATATAGCTCCTTCCCTCTACGTCATATCCAGTCATTCGACCGAAACCATACGAGAAAGGAGAAACTATAGGGTGCAGTGGTGACTGGAGTTTAATTAAAATTTAGACCTGCCGTAAAAACAGGGCGGGCCGTGGACTGACTACACTACAGGAGAAATGAATTTATCAGGTAAGCATAAAACAGAATTTATGTTTACCTGATAAATTACTTTCTCCAACGGTGTGTCCGGTCCACGGCGTCATCCTTACTTGTGGGATATTCTCTTCCCCAACAGGAAATGGCAAAGAGCCCAGCAAAGCTGGTCACATGATCCCTCCTAGGCTCCGCCTACCCCAGTCATTCGACCGACGTTAAGGAGGAATATTTGCATAGGAGAAACCATATGATACCGTGGTGACTGTAGTTAAAGAAAATAAAATATCAGACCTGATTAAAAAACCAGGGCGGGCCGTGGACCGGACACACCGTTGGAGAAAGTAATTTATCAGGTAAACATAAATTCTGTTTTCTCCAACATAGGTGTGTCCGGTCCACGGCGTCATCCTTACTTGTGGGAACCAATACCAAAGCTTTAGGACACGGATGAAGGGAGGGAGCAAATCAGGTCACCTAAATGGAAGGCACCACGGCTTGCAAAACCTTTCTCCCAAAAATAGCCTCAGAAGAAGCAAAAGTATCAAACTTGTAAAATTTGGTAAAAGTGTGCAGTGAAGACCAAGTCGCTGCCCTACATATCTGATCAACAGAAGCCTCGTTCTTGAAGGCCTATGTGGAAGCCACAGCCCTAGTGGAATGAGCTGTGATTCTTTCGGGAGGCTGCCGTCCGGCAGTCTCGTAAGCCAATCTGATGATGCTTTTAATCCAAAAAGAGAGAGAGGTAGAAGTTGCTTTTTGACCTCTCCTTTTACCGGAATAAACAACAAACAAGGAAGATGTTTGTCTAAAATCCTTTGTAGCATCTAAATAGAATTTTAGAGCGCGAACAACATCCAAATTGTGCAACAAACGTTCCTTCTTCGAAACTGGTTTCGGACACAGAGAAGGTACGATAATCTCCTGGTTAATGTTTTTGTTAGAAACAACTTTTGGAAGAAAACCAGGTTTAGTACGTAAAACCACCTTATCTGCATGGAACACCAGATAAGGAGGAGAACACTGCAGAGCAGATAATTCCGAAACTCTTCGAGCAGAAGAAATTGCAACCAAAAACAAAACTTTCCAAGATAATAACTTAATATCAACAGAATGTAAGGGTTCAAACGGAACCCCCTGAAGAACTGAAAGAACTAAGTTGAGACTCCAAGGAGGAGTCAAAGGTTTGTAAACAGGCTTGATTCTGACCAGAGCCTGAACAAAGGCTTGAACATCTGGCACAGCTGCCAGCTTTTTGTGAAGTAACACAGACAAGGCAGAAATCTGTCCCTTCAGGGAACTTGCAGATAATCCTTTTTCCAATCCTTCTTGAAGGAAGGATAGAATCTTAGGAATCTTAACCTTGTCCCAAGGGAATCCTTTAGATTCACACCAACAGATATATTTTTTCCAAATTTTGTGGTAAATCTTTCTAGTTACAGGCTTTCTGGCCTGAACAAGAGTATCGATAACAGAATCTGAGAACCCTCGCTTCGATAAGATCAAGCGTTCAATCTCCAAGCAGTCAGCTGGAGTGAGACCAGATTCGGATGTTCGAACGGACCCTGAACAAGAAGGTCTCGTCTCAAAGGTAGCTTCCATGGTGGAGCCGATGACATATTCACCAGATCTGCATACCAAGTCCTGCGTGGCCACGCAGGAGCTATCAAGATCACCGACGCCCTCTCCTGATTGATCCTGGCTACCAGCCTGGGGATGAGAGGAAACGGCGGGAACACATAAGCTAGTTTGAAGGTCCAAGGTGCTACTAGTGCATCCACTAGAGCCGCCTTGGGATCCCTGGATCTGGACCCGTAGCAAGGAACTTTGAAGTTCTGACGAGAGGCCATCAGATCCATGTCTGGAATGCCCCACAGTTGAGTGACTTGGGCAAAGATTTCCGGATGGAGTTCCCACTCCCCCGGATGCAATGTCTGACGACTCAGAAAATCCGCTTCCCAATTTTCCACTCCTGGGATGTGGATAGCAGACAGGTGGCAGGAGTGAGACTCCGCCCATAGAATGATTTTGGTCACTTCTTCCATCGCTAGGGAACTCCTTGTTCCCCCCTGATGGTTGATGTACGCAACAGTTGTCATGTTGTCTGATTGAAACCGTATGAACTTGGCCCTCGCTAGCTGAGGCCAAGCTTTGAGAGCATTGAATATCGCTCTCAGTTCCAGAATATTTATCGGTAGAAGAGATTCTTCCCGAGACCAAAGACCCTGAGCTTTCAGGGATCCCCAGACCGCGCCCCAGCCCATCAGACTGGCGTCGGTCGTGACAATGACCCACTCTGGTCTGCGGAAGGTCATCCCTTGTGACAGGTTGTCCAGGGACAGCCACCAACGGAGTGAGTCTCTGGTCCTCTGAGTTACTTGTATCTTCGGAGACAAGTCTGTATAGTCCCCATTCCACTGACTGAGCATGCACAGTTGTAATGGTCTTAGATGAATGCGCGCAAAAGGAACTATGTCCATTGCCGCTACCATCAAACCTATCACTTCCATGCACTGCGCTATGGAAGGAAGAGGAACGGAATGAAGTATCCGACAAGAGTCTAGAAGTTTTGTTTTTCTGGCTTCTGTCAGAAAAATCCTCATTTCTAAGGAGTCTATTATTGTTCCCAAGAAGGGAACCCTTGTTGACGGAGATAGAGAACTCTTTTCCACGTTCACTTTCCATCCGTGAGATCTGAGAAAGGCCAGGACAATGTCCGTGTGAGCCTTTGCTTGAGGAAGGGACGACGCTTGAATCAGAATGTCGTCCAAGTAAGGTACTACGGCAATGCCCCTTGGTCTTAGCACAGCTAGAAGGGACCCTAGTACCTTTGTGAAAATCCTTGGAGCAGTGGCTAATCCGAAAGGAAGCGCCACGAACTGGTAATGCTTGTCCAGGAATGCGAACCTTAGGAACCGATGATGTTCCTTGTGGATAGGAATATGTAGATACGCATCCTTTAAATCCACCGTGGTCATGAATTGACCTTCCTGGATGGAAGGAAGAATTGTTCGAATGGTTTCCATCTTGAACGATGGAACCTTGAGAAACTTGTTTAAGATCTTGAGATCTAAGATTGGTCTGAACGTTCCCTCTTTTTTGGGAACTATGAACAGATTGGAGTAGAACCCCATCCCTTGTTCTCCTAATGGAACAGGATGAATCACTCCCATTTTTAACAGGTCTTCTACACAATGTAAGAATGCCTGTCTTTTTATGTGGTCTGAAGACAACTGAGACCTGTGGAACCTCCCCCTTGGGGGAAGCCCCTTGAACTCCAGAAAATAACCTTGGGAGACTATTTCTAGCGCCCAAGGATCCAGAACATCTCTTGCCCAAGCCTGAGCGAAGAGAGAGAGTCTGCCCCCCACCAGATCCGGTCCCGGATCGGGGGCCAACATTTCATGCTGTCTTGGTAGCAGTGGCAGGTTTCTTGGCCTGCTTTCCCTTGTTCCAGCCTTGCATTGGTCTCCAAGCTGGCTTGGCTTGAGAAGTATTACCCTCTTGCTTAGAGGACGTAGCACTTTGGGCTGGTCCGTTTCTACGAAAGGGACGAAAATTAGGTTTATTTTTGGCCTTGAAAGGCCGATCCTGAGGAAGGGCGTGGCCCTTACCCCCAGTGATATCAGAGATAATCTCTTTCAAGTCAGGGCCAAACAGCGTTTTCCCCTTGAAAGGAATGTTAAGTAGCTTGTTCTTGGAAGACGCATCAGCTGACCAAGATTTCAACCAAAGCGCTCTGCGCGCCACAATAGCAAACCCAGAATTCTTAGCCGCTAACCTAGCCAATTGCAAAGTGGCGTCTAAGGTGAAAGAATTAGCCAATTTGAGAGCATTGATTCTGTCCATGATCTCCTCATAAGGAGGAGAATCACTATCGACCCCCCTTTACAGCTCATCGAACCAGAAACACGCGGCTGTAGCGACAGGGACAATGCATGAAATTGGTTGTAGAAGGTAACCCTGCTGAACAAACATCTTTTTAAGTAAACCTTCTAATTTTTATCCATAGGATCTTTGAAAGCACAACTATCTTCTATGGGTATAGTGGTGCGTTTGTTTAAGGTGGAAACCGCTCCCTCGACCTTGGGGACTGTCTGCCATAAGTCCTTTCTGGGGTCGACCATAGGAAACAATTTTTTAAATATGGGGGGAGGGACGAAAGGAATACCGGGCCTTTCCCATTCTTTATTTACAATGTCCGCCACCCGCTTGGGTATAGGAAAAGCTTCTGGGAGCCCCGGGACCTCTAGGAACTTGTCCATTTTACATAGTTTCTCTGGATGACCAACTTGTCACAATCATCCAGAGTGGATAATACCTCCTTAAGCAGAATGCGGAGATGTTCCAACTTAAATTTAAACGTAATCACATCAGGTTCAGCTTGTTGAGAAATGTTCCCTGAATCAGTAATTTCTCCCTCAGACAAAACCTCCCTGGCCCCATCAGACTGGTTTAGGGGCCCTTCAGAACCATTATTATCAGCGTCGTCATGCTCTTCAGTATCTAAAACAGAGCAGTCGCGCTTACGCTGATAAGTGTTCATTTTGGCTAAAATGTTTTTGACAGAATTATCCATTACAGCCGTTAATTGTTGCATAGTAAGGAGTATTGGCGCGCTAGATGTACTAGGGGCCTCCTGAGTGGGCAAGACTCGTGTAGACGAAGGAGGGAATGATGCAGTACCATGCTTACTCCCCTCACTTGAGGAATCATCTTGGGCATCATTGTCATTGTCACATAAATCACATTTATTTAAATGAGAAGGAACTCTGGCTTCCCCACATTCAGAACACAGTCTATCTGGTAGTTCAGACATGTTAAACAGGCATAAACTTGATAACAAAGTACAAAAAACGTTTTAAAATAAAACCGTTACTGTCACTTTAAATTTTAAACTGAACACACTTTATTACTGCAATTGCGAAAAAATATGAAGGAATTGTTCAAAATTCACCAAAATTTCACCACAGTGTCTTAAAGCCTTAAAAGTATTGCACACCAAATTTGGGAGCTTTAACCCTTAAAATAACGGAACCGGAGCCGTTTTTAACTTTAACCCCTTTACAGTCCCTGGTATCTGCTTTGCTGAGACCCAACCAAGCCCAAAGGGGAATACGATACCAAATGACGCCTTCAGAAAGTCTTTTCTAAGTATCAGAGCTCCTCACACATGCGACTGCATGTCATGCCTCTCAAAAACAAGTGCGCAACACCGGCGCGAAAATGAGGCTCTGCCTATGATTTGGGAAAGCCCCTAAAGAATATGGTGTCTAAAACAGTGCCTGCCGATATAATCTTATCAAAATACCCAGATTAAATGATTCCTCAAGGCTAAATATGTGTTAATAATGAATCGATTTAGCCCAGAAAAAGTCTACAGTCTTAATAAGCCCTTGTGAAGCCCTTATTTTACTATCTTAATAAACATGGCTTACCGGATCCCATAGGGAAAATGACAGCTTCCAGCATTACATCGTCTTGTTAGAATGTGTCATACCTCAAGCAGCAAGAGACTGCTCACTGTTCCCCCAACTGAAGTTAATTGCTCTCAACAGTCCTGTGTGGAACAGCCATGGATTTTAGTAACGGTTGCTAAAATCATTTTCCTCATACAAACAGAAATCTTCATCTCTTTTCTGTTTCTGAGTAAATAGTACATACCAGCACTATTTTAAAATAACAAACTCTTGATTGAATAATAAAAACTACAGTTAAACACTAAAAAACTCTAAGCCATCTCCGTGGAGATGTTGCCTGTACAACGGCAAAGAGAATGACTGGGGTAGGCGGAGCCTAGGAGGGATCATGTGACCAGCTTTGCTGGGCTCTTTGCCATTTCCTGTTGGGGAAGAGAATATCCCACAAGTAAGGATGACGCCGTGGACCGGACACACCTATGTTGGAGAAATTATATTTTCTCCTGTTAAGTGTAGTCAGTCCACGGGTCATCCATTACTTATGGGATACCAATACCAAAGCTAAAAGTACACGGATGACGGGAGGGACAGGCAGGATCTTTACACGGAAGGAACCACTGCCTGTAGAACCTTTCTCTCAAAAACAGCCTCCGAAGAAGCAAATGTGTAAAATTTGTAAAATTTTGAAAAAGTGTGAAGTGAAGACCAAGTTGCAGCCTTGCAAATCTGTTCAACAGAGGCCTCATTCTTAAAGGCCCAAGTGGAAGCCACAGCTCTAGTAGAATGAGCTGTAATCCTTTCAGGAGGCTGCTGTCCAGCAGTCTCATAGGCTAAACGTATTATGCTACGAAGCCAAAAAGAGAGAGAGGTAGCCGAAGCTTTTTGACCTCTCCTCTGTCCAGAATAAACGACAAACAGGGAAGAAGTTTGACGAAAATCTTTAGTTGCCTGCAATTAAAATTTCAGGGCACGGACGACGTCCAGATTGTGCAAAAGTCGTTCCTTCTTTGAAGAAGGGTTAGGGCACAATGATGGAACAACAATCTCTTGATTGATATTCTTGTTAGTGACTACCTTAGGTAAGAACCCAGGTTTAGTACACAGAACTACCTTGTCTGAAAGAAAAATCAGATAAGGAGAATCACAATGTAAGGCCGATAACTCAGAGACTCTTCGAGCCGAGGAAATAGCCATTAAAAACAGAACTTTCCAAGATAACAGCTTGATATCGATGGAATGAAGGGTTTCAAACGGAACACCTTGCAGAACGTTAAGAACTAAGTTTAAGCTCCACGGCGGAGCAACAGTCTTAAACACAGGCTTAATCCTAGCCAAAGCCTGACAAAAAGCCTGAACGTCTGGAACTTCTGCCAGACGTTTGTGTAAAAGGATAGACAGAGCTGAAATCTGTCCCTTTAACGAACTAGCAGATAAGCCCTTTTCTAAACCCTCTTGTAGAAAAGACAATATCCTAGGAATCCTAACCTTACTCCATGAGTAACTCTTGGATTCGCACCAATATAAGTATTTACGCCATATTTTATGGTAAATTTTCCTGGTAACAGGTTTCCTAGCCTGTATTAAGGTATCAATCACTGACTCCGAGAATCCACGCTTTGATAGAATCAAGCGTTCAATCTCCATGCAGTCAGCCTCAGAGAAATTAGATTTGGATGTTTGAAAGGACCCTGAATCAGAAGGTCCTGTCTCAGAGGCAGAGACCATGGTGGACAGGACGACATGTCCACTAGATCTGCATACCAGGTCCTGCATGGCCACGCAGGCGCTATTAGAATCACTGATGCTCTCTCCTGTTTGATCCTGGCAATCAATCGAGGAAGCATCGGGAAAGGTGGAAACACATAAGCCATGTTGAAGACCCAAGGTGCTGTCAGAGCATCTATCAGCACCGCTCCCGGGTCCCTGGACCTGGATCCGTAACAAGGAAGCTTGGCATTCTGGCGAGATGCCATGAGATCCAGATCTGGTTTGCCCCAATGATGAAGCAGTTGGGCAAACACCTCCGGATGAAGTTCCCACTCCCCCGGATGAAAGGTCTGGCGACTTAGAAAATCCGCCTCCCAGTTCTCCACGCCTGGGATGTGGATCGCTGACAGGTGGCAAGAGTGAGACTCTGCCCAGCGAATTATCTTTGAGACTTCCATCATCGCTAGGGAACTCCTAGTTCCTCCTTGATGGTTGATGTAAGCCACAGTCGTGATGTTGTCCGACTGAAACCTGATGAACCTCAGAGTTGCTAACTGAGGCCAAGCCAGAAGAGCATTGAAAATTGCTCTTAATTCCAGAATGTTTATTGGAAGGAGTCTCTCCTCCTGAGTCCATGATCCCTGAGCCTTCATGGAATTCCAGACTGCACCCCAACCTAGAAGGCTGGCGTCTGTTGTTACAATCGTCCAATCTGGCCTGCGGAAGGGCATCCCCTTGGACAGATGTGGCCGAGAAAGCCACCATAGAAGAGAATCTCTGGTCTCTTGATCCAGATTTAGCAGAGGGGACAAATCTGAGTAATCCCCATTCCACTGACTTAGCATGCACAATTGCAGCGGTCTGAGATGCAGGCGCGCAAATGGTACTATGTCCATTGCCGCTACCATTAAGCCGATTACCTCCATGCACTGAGCCACTGACGGGTGTTGAATGGAATGAAGGACACGGCAAGCATTTAGAAGTTTTGATAACCTGTCCTCCGTCAGGTAAATTTTCATTTCTACAGAATCTATAAGAGTCCCTAGAAAGGGAACTCTTGTGAGTGGCAATAGAGAACTCTTTTCTACGTTCACCTTCCACCCATGCGACCTTAGAAATGCCAGAACTAACTCTGTATGAGACTTGGCAGTTTGGAAACTTGACGCTTGTATCAGAATGTTGTCTAGGTACGGAGCTACCGCTATTCCTCGCGGTCTTAGTACCGCCAGAAGAGAGCCCAGAACCTTTGTAAAGATTCTTGGAGCCGTAGCTAACCCGAAGGGAAGAGCTACAAACTGGTAATGCCTGTTTAGGAAGGCAAATCTTAGATACCGGTAATGATCCTTGTGAATCGGTATGTGAAGGTAGGCATCCTTTAAATCCACTGTGGTCATGTACTGACCCTCTTGGATCATGGGTAAGATGGTTCGAATAGTTTCCATTTTGAACGATGAACTCTTAGGAATTTGTTTAGGATCTTTAAGTCCAAGATTGGTCTGAAGGTTCCCTCTTTTTTGGGAACCACAAACAGATTTGAATAGAATCCTTGCCCGTGTTCCGACCGCGGAACTGGGTGGATCACTCCCATTAGTAAGAGGTCTTGTACACAGCGTAGAAACGCCTCTTTCTTTATCTGGTTTGCTGATAACCTTGAAAGATGAAATCTCCCTTGTGGAGGAGAAGCTTTGAAGTCCAGAAGATATCCCTGAGATATGATTTCCAACGCCCAGGGATCCTGGACATCTCTTGCCCAAGCCTGGGCAAAGAGAGAAAGTCTGCCCCCCACTATATCCGGATCGGGGGCCCTCACTTCATGCTGTCTTAGGGGCAGCAGCAGGTTTTCTGGCCTGCTTGCCCTTGTTCCAGGACTGGTTAGGTTTCCAGCCCTGTCTGTAGCGAGCAACAGTTCCTTCCTGTCTTGGAGCGGAGGAAGTTGATGCTGCTCCTGCCTTGAAGTTACGAAAGGCACGAAAATTAGACTGTTTAGCCTTTGGTTTGGCCCTGTCTTGAGGCAGGGCATGGCCCTTACCTCCAGTAATGTCAGCGATAATTTCTTTCAAGCCGGGCCCGAATAATGTCTGCCCTTTGAAAGGAATATTAAGCAATTTAGATTTAGAAGTCACATCAGCTGACCAGGATTCAAGCCACAGCGCTCTGCGCGCTTGAATGGCGAATCCGGAGTTCTTAGCCGTAAGTTTGGTTAAGTGTACTACGGCATCAGAAATAAATGAATTAGCTAGCTTAAGGGCTTTAAGCTTGTTCATAATCTCATCCAATGGAGCTGTGCTAAGGGTCTCTTCCAGAGACTCAAACCAGAATGCCGCCGCAGCAGTGACAGGCGCGATGCATGCAAGGGGTTGTAATATAAAACCTTGCTGAACAAACATTTTCTTAAGGTAACCCTCTAACTTTTTATCCATTGGATCTGAAAAAGCACAGCTATCCTCCACCGGGATAGTGGTGCGCTTAGCCAGAGTAGAAACTGCTCCCTCCACCTTAGGGACCGTCTGCCATAGGTCCCGTGTGGTGGCGTCTATTGGAAACATTTTTCTAAATATAGGAGGGGGTGAAAAGGGCACACCGGGTCTATCCCACTCCTTGTTAACAATTTCTGTAAGCCTTTTAGGTATAGGAAAAACGTCAGTACACGCCGGTACCGCAAAATATTTATCCAGCCTACATACTTTCTCTGGAATTGCAACCGTGTTACAATCATTCAGAGCCGCTAATACCTCCCCTAGTAATACCCGGAGGTTCTCAAGCTTAAATTTAAAATTTGAAATCTCTGAATCCAGTTTACTTGGATCAGATCCGTCACCCACAAAATGAAGCTCTCCGTCCTCATGTTCTGCAAATTGTGACGCAGTATCAGACATGGCTCTACTATTATCAGCGCACTCTGTTCTTACCCCAGAGTGATCGCGTTTACCTCTTAATTCTGGCAATCTAGATAGTACTTCAGTCATAACATTAGCCATGTCTTGCAAAGTGATTTGTAAGGGCCTCCCTGATGTACTTGGCGCCACAATATCACGCACCTCCTGAGCGGGAGGCGAAGGTACTGACACGTGAGGAGAGTTAGTCGGCATAACTTCCCCCTCGTTGTCTGGTGATATTTTTTTAACATATAAAGTTTGACTTTTATTCAAAGTAACATCTATACATTGAGTGCACAAATTTCTATTGGGCTCCACATTGGCCTTTAAACATAGTGAACAAACAGATTCATCTGTGTCAGACATGTTTAAACAGACTAGCAATAACACTAGCAAGCTTGGAAAAAACTTTTAAATAAATTTACAAGCTATATAAAAAAACGCTACTGCGCCTTTAAGAATCATAAAAATGTGACACAGTTGAATTAACAATGAACCAAATATGTTAAAACAACCAAATTTTAACAGAAAATGTATAAAGTTAGCAGAGGATTGCACCCACCAGCAAAAGGATGATTAACCCCTTAATACCCAAAACGGATAACAGTTGAAATAATAAACGTTTTTATCACAGTCAAACACACTGTCACAGGTCTGCTGCGACTGATTACCTCCCTCAAAACTAGTTTTGGAGACCCCTGGGCTCTGTAGAGACGTCCTGGATCATGGAGGAAGAAATAGGAAGACTGTGACTACATTTTTACTGCGCAATAAAGCGCTAAAATAGGCCCCTCCCACTCATATTACAACAGTGGGGAAGCTCAGTAAACTGTTTTTATGCAGAAAAAAACGACAGCCATGTGGTAAAAATCATGCCCATAAAGTTTTATCACCAAGTACCTCAGAAAAAACGATTAACATGCCAGTAAACGTTTTAAAATTGAAAATTATGAAGTGTTATTAATAAGCCTGCTGCTAGTCGCTTTCACTGCAGTGCAGGCTCAAATATTACTTTAATATTGACAGTATTTTCTTAGTGAAATTCCATTCCCCAGAAATACCTCAGAGTATACATACATACATATCAGCCTGATACCAGTCGCTACTACTGCATTTAAGGCTGCACTTACATTACATCGGTATTAGCAGTATTTTCTCAGTCAATTCCATTCCTTAGAAAATAATTTACTGCACATACCTCCTTGCAGGTGGGCCCTGCATGCTATCCCCTGTTCTGAAGTTACCTCACTCCTCAGAATGGCCGAGAACAGCAAGTGGATCTTAGTTACGACCGCTAAGATCATAGAAAACTCAGGCAGATTCTTCTTCTAATGCTGCCTGAGAACAAACAACACACTCCGGTGCCGTTTAAAATAAACTTTTGATTGAAGAAATAAAAACTAAGTTTAACACACCACAGTCCTCTCACACGTCCTATCTTTAGTTAGGTGCAAGAGAATGACTGGATATGACGTAGAGGGGAGGAGCTATATAGCAGCTCTGCTTGGGTGATCCTCTTGCACTTCCTGTTAGGGAGGAGTTATAATCCCATAAGTAATGGATGACCCGTGGACTGACTACACTTAACAGGAGAAAACAGTTTTCTCACCAGACCTTTAACTTCCATGCAGACAAGTCCTTTTCAGGTCTCCACATGCACCATCACAGTGCAGCCTGATACTGAGACCCCTACCTGCTGTCTGAGCTATGATATAGCCCTGGGCATAATTAACAAGGAACATGTGTACTAGCTAACAGAAAAACTTTAACCACTTAACAACCGGGATAGATTGCTCTTTGTAACCTCTGACTGATATACACATGGTCCTGTACCCTGTCACATATTCCCCTCTACAGCTTAACACAGCCATGTGAAGCGGTTACCGCTGTCAGGGCATGTGCCCTTGAAAGGGCATGAGCATTTCCATGAAGAAGACCCGCCCTGTGTTTCTCCACAAAAGTTAAAGGTTGTAAGGACAAGAACCACCTGGTGATTCTTGAGTTCTTGTCCCTGTTGGTGTGCATCCACTTTAATGGGGCATTATAAGTGACAATGGTAAATCGCCTGCCCAACAGATAATAATGGAGCGTTTACAAAGCCCACTTAATTGCTAAGCACTCCTTCTCTATCGTAGCACAGCGCTGTTCCCAGGGCAACCCCAGACGCATCTTGTAATGGCTGGTTAATTATTGCACTCCCGCAAACGGGCTAATTTGCCCGTTTACGGTAGTACAATAATTTAGCACTCGCCTTGTAATTTAGCCCTAAATGAGGTAGAGAAAGTATTTTACTAAACTGGCAGTCTTGTGAACACAGGTCTGGCATATATACACTTTTCTATATATGTATTGTATTTGCATTTATTTTTACCACCTCTACAGTTATAATCCAGTTAATATACTATTGATGTTTTATTTTTCTTAATATTAATAAATTAATGCTAAACTAGAAAAAAATTTAATTCAATCCCCCTAAAAGGCAAATCTAAATTAATCTGTGGTTTCTTGATAATTTAGTATCTCCTCCTGTCTGGAACAAACAGTTGACATTGTGCATCTTCCTTTTGCAGCATGAATTTATAATTAGATGTCAGTCTGGCACCACACATCCTATTATGTTTTGCTTTTCAAGAACAAAATTATGTTTTGTTTTTAACAGTGATTCAACCAAATGGTGAAAAAATACCTTCTACACCTTGATAATATTACAAGTTTTTTTATGTTGGCACAAAAAGGCATATTTTCTTGTAGATAAATATAAGCACACCCATCCTTATAAGCAAAATATTAATTCCATTAAAAGGAAAAAAAATATCACAAGGTTATATAACCATACATGTTTTATGAAGAAGCATTTGATACAACATACCACTGGAATATTTAAATTTATAGTATCTTACAACAAAAGAGTCCTTATTGTAAATCACAGTGTTAGTGAGCTGGTATGTTTATTTCTAATGATGATGTAACAACCTCCCAGGAGCATAATGTTAGACACTGGGGTAAATCAGCTTATAATTGTTATGGGATCTTCCTTTCTTTCAATGTAAAAATGCATTTCAAGTGATATATACTTTAAATAGCAATTAGAAGTTGAAGCTAAAATATACACCACCTGAGGTCTATTGTTAACTTAGACTGATAAAACATTTTATAACCATTTCAAGTATTTAAGGTACAGTACCACTGTTTATTATATTTACATTTAATCTAACAATTAAATGTTCATTTTAAAAATAGCTGAAATTCAATAAACATAAAAAAAATATTAAACTACATTTGAAGGAAAAAATGTTTCAAGAAATTATAGGTGTAGTAAAACTAAATTTACAGAAGCTATGCCTTAATATTAAAAAAAAAAAACTTTCTAATTCTGTATATGTTGTAGAACATGGATATTTACTGTCCAAGATACAGCCTAAGCAAAAGATTTTCAATTACATTTATATGGATCTATCCCTAACCATTCCACTATTTATTTATTTTATGGAGTCCAGATTTGCCAATTAGGGACTCCAGCAATCTATATATTTTTTTTTAAACTTTATTTTATAAAATTTAAACATTTCTGTATCAGTGTATACAATAATCAATTACAGTTTAAAAGTAGGTTCCAAAACCTACTTACAAAACAAAAGAAAAATTACATAAGTTTAAGTTATAGAGTTCCTTAGGGTTTTATGCTGCTGTATATAAATAATGTGTACTTCAAAAACGCTAAACCTAACAACTGTATATAACCTTCTATATTTTGTGTACACCTTTTGTGCCTTGGGTGAAAAAAGGGGGGTCTCGTTCTCCCTCCCCCACCCCTCTCAACCTCTACAGGACCTAAATCCATTTAACCTCCTTCCCTGAAACAATATGATTTTATTTTTGTACTCAGAACCCATATATATTATAAATTTCCCCCAATGTTTTGAAAGATAAATAAAACCATTTGTGCTATATAGTTTATAATCATAAGCTTGCTTGTTTAGATGTTTAGCTTTTCTAATTGAAGGAATTTTCCCAAGAATCCAATTGTTGAGAATCGGTTACCTAATCCTCAGAATTGTCAACTAATATTTTTTATATATTTATCTCCTTTTTGGGTTTCTGGTTATAAATATTATATTGTCTCTTGAAAGAGAGATTTTAATACCGAGTATACATGAAAACAAATATTCCACTTTTGACTAAAATTAAATCAGCCTAGGAGAGTTATACATCAAATGTAATATATATTTGGATTACACTCTGAACATTTCTTACATGCAGACAAGTCCTTTTCAGGTCTCCACATGCACCATCACAGTGCAGTCTGATACTGAGACCCCTACCTGCTGTCTGAGCTATGATATAGCCCTGGGCCTAATTAACAAGGAACAGGTGTACTAGCTAACAGAAAAACATTAACCACTTAACAACTGGGATAGATTGCTCTTTGTAACCTCTGACTGATATACACATGGTCCTGTACCCTGTCACATATCCCCATCTACAGTTTAACACAGGCGTGTGAAGTGGTTACTGCTGTCAGGGCATGTGCCCTTGAAAGGGCATCAGCATTTCCATGAAGAAGACCTGCCCTGTGTTTCACCACAAAAGTAAAAGGTTGTAAGGACAAGAACCACCTTGTGATTCTTGAGTTCTTGTCCCTGTTGGTGTGCATCCACTTTAATGGGGCATGATCAGTGACAATGGTAAATCACCTGCCCAACAGATAATAATGGAGCGTTTTCAAAGCCCATTTAATTGCAAAGCCCTCCTCCTCTATCGTAGCACAGC